>NW_028277113.1:1853653-2167307 GCF_059951505.1 Python bivittatus
AGTATTAAAAATGTTGAAAAAAGGTTCTCAACATCTCTTGGTTGAATAAACTCCAGGCTTTCTTCTCCAGTCCTAGCATCCAAATTAGATAAGAACACCCAGTGTTAGAATGATACAGATATGTTCCTCTGCCAGTAGAGGAGAGCATTATCAGCGGAACAAGATACAGCTATAGAAGCTGAGACTAGACCCACGAGGGGTGCTTCAGGGATGGAAGTGGCACTAGGATCCAAAGCCTTTTTAGTTATTCGAAAGACCTGAAAATTATCCCTTCTTCCATGAATGCCACCATGCAGCTGACCTAACACATTTCTTCTCCTCACTGAAATTGATGGGAAAGATCCACATAGTAAGGCCTGGGAAGGGAAGAACTGAATGTCTTGCTCATCTTCCATGCTAGCTAGCATGAACTGCATGGCGCTGGATCCTTTGTTATTTAGTCCCTCCCCTTGGACCTCTGCCTCTTTTTTTTTTTTTTTAAATTGCCCCACTGCTTATTTAGAGTTCTACAATTAATTGCTGGGGAGGGAGGGGGGAAGAAAGCTTTATTGCTTTATTTTGGGCAGTTGAGCTTTGTTTCAGACCACCTTGATGATTATTCAAGGGCATCTATTTGGGGTTAAACAGTTTCCCTATAATGAGGAACAATGGTAAACAAATAAAAAACATAAACGATCATTTTCTTCATTAATCCTTCCACCCCCAACCCCAAAAGAGGATATACGAAGAATGAAATTAGATGCATGAAGTGGGTTGTCCTTCTTCAACTGCCTACAGTGACAGGCAAGTAAGTAGGGAGGGTGTAACTACATTTAGTTGCACCATCCCTGCAAACCATCCCTATCAACACAGGATTGGGGGATGTATATATATAAAATGTTAAATGAGCAAACACATTGTGATTTAGATTTTTTTTTTTTTTAAATTAAAGATTGAGCATCTCTTATAGTGGGCTTTAAATATTGCTGAAGAATTTTGCTTCCCTCTCTGAAATCTGTCCGAGTGCCATAAATACCACAAACACAGCAGGTACATCCAGCATTAACCATGCTTAAAGCAAAGCAGAGAAATAAAAAACAAAAAAACCCTATGTTTTGTGAACTGCAGAAGTCAGCCTGTGAAAGTAATTTAAGGTATTAGGACAAATAGTAGGAGGGAAAAAAGAATACAAATTGTTAGCAGAAATATTTATAGCTAAAACAAAACAAAACAAAAACCCACATTGTGATAAATTAGAAGAGTAAACTTCACTGCATTTTTATAGCTTTGTTCTTTGAAGTATTTTCTTCTTTTAATCTGCACACAGAGCAGGTACATCTTAATTACAGTCTGCTTCAGGAACCAAATTAATTTTAGCATCTGCTTTCCTGCATATCACAGAAACATGATAGCTCTAATTTGCCTTGTATCTATTCCTGCATCCTTGGAAGCATCTTGTATGTTGTCATTAGAGTTACCTTGGCACTTTCATTGTTACTAGCTGATTTTAAAAAATTACCTCTAAAGAAAACATGGTGCTTTGTGTTTCTAAAGCAATTCTGCCTCAGATCCAGGGAGAGCCTGTAGAATGTGCAGAATAATTCTGAAATTAAGATAAAGATTAAATAGAATGTCCATGTAGTTTTCCTGGCAACAATACAGAAGTGCTTTGTCATTGACTTCTATCATCATCATCATCATCATCATCATCATCGCCCATTTGGAGTTGGACGGCTATATCAAATTTGAATAAATAAAAATCATCATCATTTCTAGTCTAGGCAATAGCCCTGAGATTTTCTGCTGGCCATAATCCAATATCTTGAGAGTGTCAGATTGGGAAAGATTTCTGTACAGCATTCTGCTTTCTCTCCCACCCAAGCTGGTCAGTCTTCAGTAGCAGAGCTTTGCAATCAACACATCTCTGCTTAGCTCTTTGGGCAAGCAATTATCTATCTATTGCACATTCAGGATTACTGTAAGAAGAACATAGGATAATTCTCTGTACACCATCCTCAACTTCTTAGAAGGATGTTTACCTTTTTGAGATACTGTTGGCAAGTTGCAGGCACAGTGCGGCTACACTGCCAACATGTCTGGTTTTTCTTGGTCCTTTTTCTCCTTTTTAATGCAGCCCCCACCTTCCTGAGCCCCTTCACCACTCCACCAATGTTCTGGGATTCTGGTAGCTTCCCTATCCAGCCAGTGATGATGGACCACTTCTCATTTTGCTGCATACCATCATTGCCATGCTCCACTGCTCCATGCCATTGTTTTACTTGTGGTGATGATGACCCCTTTTCAGAGGGGCAGGCCACTAAAAGGAGAAGGAGGTGATATGACACACATTTTAAATTTTGTGTCCCCTCCTTCCACAGGGCATTTATGCATTTCCATGTATGTTCTATGAATACTCGGAAGTTTTGACTTTCTTTTTCATGCACTTGTGTTTTTTGACCCTGTTTTTATTTTTATTTTACATTTGCCTTCTTATATTTAAAAAAGCACAGGAGTAGATTTACATTAAAGAAAAGGAAGAAAGGAGAGACAGATAGGGCTTTGACAGTGTTGCCATATTCTTTGCTTGGCCCCAACTCTTTAAAAAATTAGTACTTTTTTTCAGGAGGTCATGGAAGGTGTTGGAAGAAACCAAGCATCTCCTTTTACTAGATTCCTGCTTCCTAGTGTTAAGGTTTTGTAGGGTAGCAACACTATCTAGGGTAGATGATAAGCAGCAATCATTTTCCAATACTGTGTTTGATATATACAATGAAAGAAGCCATGCCAGGAACAATGATTTCTCCTTTGCATTGATAATCCTTTCCAAAAGTTCATGGGGCCTCCTTATACTTCCCTTCCCTCCCTCATAGACCTTTATTTTAGATTTTAGAGGAAAGATGCTGAATTTTCAGAAGAGGCAAGAAACAGGAACTTGGTAATTAATAACAAGCTAGAATGGCTTAAGGAGGCTGGCTATACACCCTCATGAGCAGCTACAGGCAGAACCAAAATGCTTGCACGGCCAGCTAACTACAATCACATACACATGGAACTGAACAAAGTTGAGAAAGAGAGCAAGGGAGGAACATTGGAAGTTCCATATTCAGAAAAGAATGGTAATAAAGGACTCATTAGATTAGAAGGATGAAGTAAGAGAAATGATGCCACATTTTAAAAGTTTTGAAGGGAGATACACCCAGAACTAACATGCCATATATATTTGTGTATAAACCCATCCATGGATAAGCCGACCCTCAATTATTTTACCAAAATACCATGAAAAATGTGCCACCCACAGATAAGCCAACCCCCATTTTTCATCTCCGTGAGTATATATGGGAAATATGGGTACTTTAAAAGAGTATTACCATATATACTTGTGGGTAAGCCCATCCATGGATAAGCCAAACCCGATTTTTTGGGTGTATTTTGATGCCTAAAATTCGTGGCTTATCTGTGGTAGTGAGAACACAATCAGTCCTATTGATTCATGTTTTCGTCAGGACCCCTCCTTCACCTGATCCTGCTTTGAAGAGATCTATGAAAGACATTCTGAGGCAATAGAATGCAGAAAGGAAGAAGTCCCATCTTAGAGACATTACATCACGCCTTACTTTTTCTTTCCCCTGCATTTGTTTTCCTTAATCTTCCCTTAGATTGTTGAGCTTTACAATTATTTACCAAATGTTAGATGCTTAATTTTATAACCATTTATTAAGCTTTCAGCAAAAAAAAAAAAAAAAAAAAAAAGCCTAAAAAACCTAAACCTAGTCCAATTCTTAAACTCACAGTACAGTTTACTCAACGGACTTGAAGGGATGTGTCTCAAGTGTTATAATGTCACCGTGCTGAAAGGGAATGAATGATTGAATAATATATGCATGGAATAGTGAGATCAAATTAACAGGGGTATTATTGTGAGTATCCTGCAGCTAGATTTGGTTGAGATCTCTCAAAAAAATTCAAGCTTAGATTTCCTAAAGAAAATTCCATGGTCACTTCTGGAATTTCTTGGGTTCATTTGATAAAAATAGGCTTGGAGAGCAAAGATACCTTAAGAGCTCAGGGTACTAAATGTGGGGAGCTCAGAGAGGTGTTCCTGGGTGCTGGATCAGTGGACATGTTCCAGTATGGGACCTGCAGAGAGATGTGGGTGTGGAAAATGTGTAGTGCATCCTTAAAGCCCAGCTGGACACATGATGTTCCATATTTGATAAAAATCTTGATAAACGCTGGCTTTGGTCCTTACAGAGTTTTTGCAATTTCTATTTATTAGCTTTTGATGGTCCTGGGATAATTGGTGAACTTGGCAGAAGTGCTTCAAAGCATTTGCACCAAGCCTTCAAGCAGCTATGATTATTTTGTGACATCAAAAAGTAGATCCAGAGGGCTTTTTGCCTGATCAATTTGCATAGCCCTAGTATACTCATATATAAAGTAATACATATGCTTCGCATATTGCAATGTTTAAAAGTCCAGTTCAATTTTTTTTTTTTTTTGTAATCATCCAGCCCAAGTTTTGTAAATGGCAGGTGAACAGGCTGGGGCTTAGCTGCAAGAGAAGATGGAGGAGGAGGAGGAAGTAGAAGACGTTATCTTGGACTTAATTCAATTCAATATATCAAATGGATCGTAATCAATGTATATATCTTGCAAAATGCAGAGTTCCTTATAATGCAGGGAGACCCCATATGACTATTTGCCATATATATGCTTGCACTATGTTTCCAATGATCCAGGCATAAGTAGAGTAGGAACAATTAAAATAATTGCTTTTATAAGATCAGTTTCTCTGGATTTCAACTATATAAACAGAACTAACATTTAAGTCAATTTGTAGTGAATGGCACTGCTGAATTACAAAAAATAGGAGTGCCATGGAGTTTAGGCAAACCAGAAAAGGGGGGAAAAAAAAAAAACCCTTAAGAATGAATGAATACATATTACTGAAACCATATGGAGTCTATCAAGTGACAAAAGAACAACTCAATTAAGATTAATTTTGCTTCATCTGAACAGAAGTAAATTAATCTTTCCCCCCCTCTTATCAACAAATGCAGTCCAGATGGTTTCAATATATTGTTCACTCTACCTCTCTTGATGTATTTTACAAACCAAACACCTATTTTCATATCTGATTTCGACCCATTTTTCTACTCTGACCATTTACTTTCTTCCCATTTCTACTAATTACTGCTTCTACTTTTCGGACATTTTACTTTTGATCAGTTTAAAAGGATTTCATGCACTTTCCACAAAATTAAGCATATTGGATGGTAGGCATTTTTCTCACAATGCTGATCATGAATATTTTCATTAAAACAAGTTTTAAAAAAGCATCACTGCACATTGGAGTGTTTTTGTTCAGATTTCTAGCTGGAATCCTACCATTTTTTTCAGGCAATTCCATTGCATTCCAATTTTTTTATTTCTTCTAGTAAGCAATATTTTTAATTTTATGCCCAGTGATTCTTGGTCTCCATTGGGCTGTTTTGAACTATAAAATCATATACATCTTAGTTAATCTAAAGATAAGAGTCTAGTCTGGGCAACAATTGAAAAGGGTGCTCTATTGTTTTTAATGCATCTCCCCTGCTCTAGAAACCTGTCTCAAGTGGTTTTATAAGAAGCAGTGATTTGTACCCAGACTTACCATTCTTGTGCATGGATGAGTTTTAAGATTACAATTCTAGTTATGTAAGCCATTGGGTAACACATACTTTCACGATGGGTAACCACTATGTTAGATATATTAGATAATGGTTGTGCTAATAATTCCTCTAGCAGTTGGGCAAAATTGCTTGCAGAACATATAATCACAAGCAGAATAAAATCACTGTACACTTTTCTGTTAAGTATAACATTGGATAAAATCCATTGAAAACAGAGTAATAGATGTATTATTAGTGCAGCTGAACACAAAATATGTGAGACATTTTCTTTCAAAATGGACTTATGCTCATTTAGCATCTCTTGTGTGTTTCCTGAGCCTTTGATCAAATGTATTACTTTTGCTAAATGGAACTTCTTCTTCTTCTTCTTCTTCTTCTTCTTCTTCTTCTTCTTCTTCTTCTTCTTCTTCTTCTTCTTCTTCTTCTTCTTCTTCTTCTTCTTCTTCTTCTTCTTCTTCTTCTTCTGCTTCTTCTTCTTCTTCTGCTTCTTCTTCTTCTTCTGCTTCTGCTTCTGCTTCTGCTTCTGCTTCTGCTTCTGCTTCTGCTGCTTCTGCTGCTTCTGCTGCTTCTCTTGACAGTGTCAGGGAACGTGGAGTTATGACCAAATTTTCCAAACCAGTGACACCATAATTCAGTTACATTTGATTCATCCAATGTAATATTGATAGTAATAAGACACTCATTTCAGAGTTTAATGAATGAACAGAAATTTCTTTTTTCAACTTACACAAATCTTCCTTGCTTAGGGATAGCACTCATAATTAGTATAAGAAATCTTATATACATTTCTTTATTTTGATATCCTAATTGGGTATAAGACATCATACTCCAGAGATCTGAAAGATCCAGAATTAAGAAATGGTTTATGCACAACTAGAAAATCATGGTAAGATGTAATAATAAATACATTAATACAACTACATAAAAAAGACAAAACAAGCAAAAAGAGAAAAAGAAAAAGAAAAAAACCCTTCAAAATATGCAATAATAGTTGTAGCTATATAAAAATTAATACAATTCAGTTTTTCAACAACCAACTGAATCTTGACTGTGCAGAATTATATTATCCAATCTTTTGTCGCTACTGATGAAAAGGCAGTTCGAAGGCTGAGAGCTGACAATGTTTTGTCAAGCCAAACATTGGTACCTGATACAAAAGTGTCTTTCCAAATACACATGGCCATTAACCTGGTAAAATAGCAAACTCCAACTCTTTATTCCAAATTTCCTGTAAATTTTCATTATTTATTTTAATAAGATTCTTTAACTCTTAACAGAATTGAATTATTGTCTTAATCTCTGAAAATAACTAGTGCACTCAAAATCTTAGGAGTTTCTGAGGCTGCCAATGCATCTGGTCCAAATGAGAAATATATCTAAACATATTGCCATTCTGCAGGTTAGGTCCATTCTATTATTTTTTAACCCCTTAAAAGTATTAAAAGTAGTATTTACAATTATGTTAACAATCCCGTTTTCAGCCCAAATTTTCCAAACTAGTTTTACCCAACGTTTAAAAATAAGGATTATCTCAATTTTTTCATGAGAACAGGAATCATTTTTTTCCAGTAAGATCCAAGTCTATAAAACTGCCTTCAGAGCTGGAAATGCAACAGAATTCTGATCTCAGCTGGAACTTGCCAGGATTACAAATCTGCCAATTAATGCTTCTCTAATAGCGCCTATGGTGGTACACATTCAATATTGTTTTCATTCTAATAATAATAATAATAATAATAATAATAATAATAATAATAAAAAACAGGGTAAAAAATATGCCCATGATATAAGGGAATTTAAAGCCTTGGCATTCATATCACAGTCATAACTCTGAAAGAACAAACCTTGACCATTCCATAATATATTGATCATTAATTTATCAATTTCTCTAAAATATCTAAGTGGAATTAACAGGGATATGCATTTCAAAATATGTATCAGTTCTAGATTATATTCATTTTCACATTTCTTCTTCCCTATAGGCTCATAGATACTTTCAAACATTTGTTAATGTCAACATTAATATGTGTTATACAATCTGAAATATTCACGTCTACCCGGAAATATATTTTCCTAGGAATAATTGTCTCAAAATATTTAACAGTCAACACAAAAAAACAAAAGTCGTTTTTTACATTTTTCCCCATAGAAACTTGATGACCTATAGAAAATGTTAACTTTGTCCACTGTGTTGTACATCCCGAAAATTTAAAGAGCTTTGTAAAAATTTTGTCTGAATATAATATTTTGTGATCTCTTGATTACTGTGAGAACTGCTTTTATATTTCAACATCAACATGGGTACCAAACTGTGTTTTCAAATAATTGGAAGCAATAATCTAAAATTAAGGATCATAAACTTTTCTTACTCCTTGATCCAGAAATAAAGAGGAAGTCATAGGATAAAGAAGGCATTACCTCTTATTGTCTAGCTGTCTCAGGATTAGATTCTTTATTAAACCTTTTACCCTTTTTAACAACCTTAGAAGGCAAATCAGAATATGTATATATTGTGCCAGCATATACCAAACAAGTCTCCTTGGAGAGCTGCAAAATAAATGTTTGAAGAAACTCTACCACAACTCGATTTGGTCTACAATAAGATTAAAAACTTGGTAGAATGCACAGGAGTCACTGTCTTAGGAAGCAATGAACTCTCATTCATTGGTGATACAAAGCAAAGGCTGCATGGCCATCTATCAGGGATGATATAGGCTCATTCTGGATTGTAGATTTTGCATATAGAGAGACATGTTGATTAGAACTTCTAATTCTAAATTATTAAGATTCTGTGTGATACTAGAGAAGCATGGGATGGGGGAAAGAAATAATTAAATCCTTTCTTGATATCACTAACTTTGTACATTTAGAAGGCAATATGTTAAGGAGAATGGTTGCTGATTGTCTATTTTTTTCACTGTATTGTTTTAATCTTTTAGTCTACCAGAAATGTTACACTAAATATCTGCTAACTCTGCAAAAGTATAGTGCAGGTAAAATTTTACCATGTAATTTCTGGAATTGGCCTCTCTCTACAAACATGAAAATCAACTGGAAGAATGGTTAACTGGAAAAGTGATCATATCTCAAGAAAGAAGCTGCTAATTTCAGAGGGCAGTTTTTTCAGCTGAGACCCAATTATTATTCACCACCTGTACAAGGATTATGGAAGCTTTTTCTGTTAGGAAAATTTGTTGAGGGCTTTTCTTTCTCCCCATTTACTTCCCATTGTTACACCCCTCCCCCCCCCCCGCAATGTTTATTAAGTTTCCATTATAATGAAAAGCAGCTTTTAAAAAACCAAATGGTGTTCAAAATTGTGATTTGGGAAGAATAGGGAGATTCAGCCATTAAGCTGTGAAAATCTGTATGACATGTAGACATAAAAACCAGCCATTGATATTAATGGAAGATATTTTTCAAATTTACAGGAGGATTCTAGGGGAGGGGCTGTAATATATGAGAAAGGGACAGTTCATCCCTTCTTTCCTCAGTTTTCTTCCCACACACATGGGCTCCAACTGAGTCTAATTAGTCAACAGGTATATGGCCAAATAATTGTTGCAACTGGTTGGATGAGTGGTCAATTTTCCAAAGACTAGAAAGGTGATAAGTGGTCTTTTAGACATCTATAATAAAAAAAAATTATAATAAAAAAGAAACAACTGGAGAAGACACATGAAACCATCAACAACAACTTCAAAGGAATAAAATTCACCAGAGAGGAAGAAAACAACAACACGCTACCCTTCTTGGATATCCTCATCAGCAGAGGAAACAACAGCAAATTAGAAACCGAAGTTTATCGGAAGACAACCCACACCAATCAAGTACTCCCTTGCCAAAGTAACAACCCAACCTCCCACAAGAGGAGCTGTGTAAGAACATTATTCAAGCGAGCACAAACACATTGCAGCAACCCAGAACAGCAGAAAAAGGAAAAAGACCACCTATACAACATCTTCCAACAAAATGGATATCCATGTAATTTTATCAAAATGTGCCTGACCACTGAACCTACTATAACACAACCTACACAAGCTATGAAAAGGATCACACTACCATACATCAGAAACGTCTCAGAAACCACCAACAGATTATTACAACCACATGGCATCTCTGTAGCACACAAACCAACAAAATCACTCCAAAATATCTTAAGTAAACCAAAAGACCCAGTAGCACAAGAGGAAAAAACAGGAGTCATCTGCAACATACAGTGTAAGGACTGTAACAAACACTATGTAGGACAGACAGGCAGAAGACTAGCAGAGCGTATCCACGAGCACCAACTAGCAGTCAGAAGACATGATGAAAATTCCTTAATCTCACAACACATGGACAGACTGAACCATAGTTTTAACTGGGAAACTGTCAGCATTTTAGACCAAGCTAAATCCAAAAATGCAGGAGAATTCTTGGAAGCTTGGTATTCAGACAAGGCAGCAATTAACAGACACACAGAGATAAACAGCATCTACCTACTATTCAAAAGAGACAAAAGACCAGAAGATCGCCTCACCAGCAATCATCACCCATATAAGCAAAGGTCCAGGCACACAATCAAGCAGTAAACATATGCCAATCAAAGAATTACCAGAGGAGCAAAACAAAACCCCCACCCCCACCAGCACTGGCAAGGCAGGCCACAGCACACAAATAGAGAGCAAACCCCATTCCATTTTAGCACTGAAGATGTTACCTAGCCGGGTAATGAAACGTTTCCAAGAAAAGAACCAAGCTCAGAGAACCCCAAGGACTCCACAGTTCAACCCTGAGCTACACATATTCACCTCTATTATGACATCTTCTAGTTGTCCCAGAGGCTCTTTATGCTTATTTTAGGTAACAAATCAGTATTTTTCAAATGTATTACAACAGAGACACAGTTTTTACGAACAGAATTAAGTCTGGAGATCCTTACAAGCAAAAGAAAGAGTTTGGTTAATCAGTTAAAGAGTAATAGTGACATTCCTCAAGGAAGCTCATGTGAGTGCTACTCCCCATGTCTTCTTATTTGGAAGAAACCAGTTCAAAGTAATGACATAAGCAGAGACTTACTAGGCAGAATCTTTGGAATGCAGGTAATTGTATTGCAGCTTAGCAACTACAATTAACAGATGCTCTAGAATGCAGACAAGGAAGAATTACATTTTTTTCAATGGAAAGTGATTAGCAATGATGAGACACCTTGAGTTTGGGGCAAAACCTGGGATCAGAAATTCAAGATCCAGCTCAAAAGGATGAATAGCACAGCTGGTGTATCAGTTTTAAATACGTGAAATATATTATGATAAAAAATGCTCTACCTACCAGCCCAAGACTGTTAAGTCAGTATCTATAATTAGTTCATTTAATTATAGTAACTAGTCTTTTCTGCTCACATAATTCACAATGATCAAGTTGTACTCCACATTAAACTTCTCTTTTGCATAAAAGCAAAAAAGGAATTATTGCAATAAGAGGTATAAGGAATATTTTGTAGGAATGCCCTGTTAAATTTACTGGGCACAAAAATATAGCTTAGGTAGGTTTTTCTGTCTAGCAACTCTCCTTCTTCTTCTTCTTTTTTTTAATGTGTCCATTAGACATATATTTTCTGAATTTTGATTGCATTTTTATTGTAAAGTGCCAAGACATTGTGGCAATTGGCAGTGCAAGAAGCCAAGGAAATAAATAAAAAAATATTTCAGCTGAGACAGCGGCTCGAAAACAGCAGATGTTCACATCCAAATCAATTGCTTTTTAAAAACATATTAAGAAATAAACCACTACAATGCTTTTGGAAAGAGAGAAAACAAGCTAAATGGCAGAGCTACCATTTAAGAGTTGATTTATTTCACTTTTGTCTTGACAACTGTAGTTCAGTTTGTTCATCTTTTTTTTTTTCAGACTTTACATTTTCTAGCTCATAGAAATCAAGGTAATATGAATAGCCTGGTCTCCTCCCATTACCATAAGATAGTATCTTTTTTAAAAAGGGAAAGAAAGAGAAACTAAGAAAAAAATGCTAATTTTTCATTTAACTTAAAAAATCACCCAAACAGAAGGCTGATGACTGAAAAAAAAAAAAAAAAGTGATTTGTAAGGGAGCTCGGGTTCAAGGTCTGGTTATTTTTGTCATACTGGCTGTTGTAAGGAATCTTCTGCCTTCTTACAGAAGAGGCAGAGAATAATATAGAAAAGTGAGAGAGATGCTATTGTGATGAAATATGACTGACATAAAACCCATAGTTGAAGCTAAGAACAGGGTGAGTAATGTATTTGCTCTTTGCTGCATATTGTCCCTTACTATAGTAATTTTTCTTTCTTTTTCATTACTTCTTTCCTGTTTTACCTTGCAGTGGCAACTGACAAGCCTAAAAAACTGAAGCTGTATCAAACCTTGAGAAGATGCAGGCTGTTAGAATTTGAGGTTTTCAGAAAGGCAGGAATGGGAAAGGTATAAAGATGATCCTAGGCCAGCGAAGTCACAGTTAGGTCCAATAGGACTGTCGGATATACTAGTTAGCATCAGTGTTTGTCATTCAGCCTCTTGGCCTCATTTTGTATGTTGTTTTTCTTATAAGTATGGAGAACTTGTGGACTTATAGATGTTGCTGAACACTCTATAATCACTCACCACTGGTTATGATAGTTTGAGTTGTTGGGAGTTATAATTCAGCAACATCTAGACAACCACAGATTCTCCCCTCTTTCCTTTATTAAGATATCCTTTCATAGACATTATAGGCATTCCAAGAAGTGTGCCAGTTAGGGAGAACAACTGTAGACTGTGGGAATATTTATTTAAAATAACAAGGAAGAACACCCATCAATTACTTTCTAACACGAACTAAAGTAATATTACTCTGCAACTTTCTGCTAGTTTTGCTAACATATCACCCTTCCCCTTTTCCCTGCCTTCTCTATTATTGTGCATGATTTATTTATTTTCATACACATTTCCCCATGAATAGCCAAAGCAAAATCAGCCATCATTTTTGGTACAGGCTCTTTTGCCTGCAGAAAATCCCAACTACAGTCCCTAGCATCTCCACTGAAAAGGATCAAGGGAGAATGTCAAAGCCCACCAAGGAACCCCACATTGGGGCTAGTCAGAATAGACAATACTGAACTAAAAAAACCAATGATCTGACTCATGATAAAGCAGTTTCCTGTGCTCATATGCCCAGCTGAATATGGCAATGCTTCTAAAGTTAGGAACACCCTTTATGTAACACTTAAAAAAAAACAACAGAAAAGTACTTCTTGTACAGGTAACATACTATATGCTGTTTTTTACACATGAAGCACAGTTCTGTAGCTTTCCTAAAAACATTTGGTCCCAAAAACATCAGCTGTTGATCCAAGAGATGAGAAAATAGCAGCTCATCGCGTTTATGACAAGCTTTCAAAGATGTAAATATCCTTGGATAGCCTTGGTATGAAATGGGCTATCTGAATCTAAAATCTGTCATGGAGAAGGTTAAGGGATATAGTTTATGGAATGTGAAACCAATGTCTCCTGAAAAGAATACATGTGATGGACGTACACATTTCCTTTATCCTTGTCCTTTTTTATAATTGTTGTGCCACAATCTCACTTCATAGAAGAAATTCAACTGCATGATTCCTTTCTACTCATGACACTATTTTGCTATCACTGATATATATCATATGAAAGACTTCATCATCTCTATTTATTCTTGTGATAATCTCAGGGAGGGAGGGAAGTGTTCATGTTTTGTTTTGTAGCCAGGACTTCAAATGATAGCTTCTGGGATCAGTACTATCCATATCTGTTGCCCTCAGGGCAAGTGGGGGTCTGATCTATACAGAATGACCAGGACAGATGTAGCAGCTACTGATGGCCCCAGAGAAGTTACATAAAGGAAGCCTGACTAGTATAATATGGGACTATAACTTTCAACTGCTTTTGATTTTGTCTGTAGTTATACCTTCATGTCAAGTTCGTGTTATCACTGATTGAAAAACATGCCCATTAAAATCATATATAGTACAGGTTCAGACCCATCTTCTATTTATAATAATTTTATTAAATGTTACAATTAAAAACATAAAAACTAATACAAACTAAAAAGAATAAAAGAGTAGAAAGAAGAAATAGAGAGTGTACAAAAGAAAAGAAGGGAAAAAATATAAAGAAAAAACTTCCCCCTTCATCAAAAGAAGTTTAAAAAATGTTAGTAACTTATCATCTTCTCTTAAAATACAACAAATGGTCTGTTCCCATATCTCATCTCTTATCTATAAATAAAACTTTAAAGCCTCGGCATTCAGTCCTAGTCAGCAAAAGTCCATTAAGGATAAGCAGAGATACCAACATATCTATTTTAACCTTGATCAAATAAACCAACTTTTTATTCCTTCCCTTTACTTTTAACAATCTTGATCTTTAATCCCTTCAAATAATGCCCTAGAACTTGATTTCTTTTTTTCTTTGTGCCTTTTCACAAAATCCTTCAAAACTTTAACAGGTCTCTTAAATCCAATATAGGAAAGTTATCCAACTCGGTCTTCTGGTTTGTTATTTGTATGTCCCTTTTAATGATTAAGACATCAACTGATTTCATTTGTATATCCAGTACATCATCTTTTTCCATATCCTTCTTGTAGCCTGTCATTTTTAAATCCATGTTCAAATTTATTTTAATCTTGTCTGGTATAACTTGTTCCTCTTCCGTAACTTCATTTACACACTATCTATAATGGTTTTATATATGATAACAGCAGCAAGACTTTTATAGGCACAGAGGTGGAAAGATAAGATGCTACCTACAGTGGAAGAATGGATGGTTAAGCTGATGGAGTTGGCTGAGATGGTGAAATTGACAGCTTTGATTCAAGATAAAACATTGTGTATTTTTAACGCTAACTGGAAACCTTTTTTGGACTTTTTGTAAGAAACAGAAAAAAATGAAATTATGTTGTATGGATTTGATAATTAGAAATAAATATGGATTAATAGGAATAATGGAAGTTATGTTATAAATTTAGAGCAAGAGTTTAATGGACTTTGTTACTTATATCTGTTGCAAGGGGGGTCAGAAGTCAATTAAGTAGCCTGTACTTAACAGCAAGAGTAATTTAAGCTCCAATATTAACACCAACAGGAAAGAGGACTCCCTAATACTCTGTGATGAAAAGAGAGAGAGGGGAATTAAGAATCAGCAGATCCTTCAAACTAACCAGGACTCTCTACATATTTACCTTAGTAGTGCTAATGAGGATCATTGAGATACCAAAAGAGCTATTTTTCACCTTTAACACCATCTGATAGACTTACAGGCAGCCAAATGGCTACCCAGTGAAATAGGATGTAAAAGAGTTTTGTTAACATTGAAATGCCCTACAGTCCCTGGTATGCTGTTCAAAATGAAACCTTTTCTGGGTATGTTTCAGATATTACCATTATGTGTGTTTCGGGATGATAAAATACACTCACTTTTTCATTTACCTGCACAAGCTGAAGATCTCTCTCTAGACACTAAGAATAATAAGCTGCCCACTGCAAATAACCTTGAGAAGTTAGCCTTGAGAAACAGCAACTTGGATATACACTTAAAAACAATTAATGGCAGAAAGTTTACAGATGAAGCCCTAGAAGTACAGCTGATTCATTCTTTTGGAGCATTGCAAAATTGTAAGCAAGATATAATGTTGAGAAAATTAAAGAATTTATCAAGATGCTGTTAACAACATGTATAGCAGCAGAATCTCTGGTTAACCTAGGGGCAATATCTCCTGAAAGGGGTTGCAATAACAATAATAACAATCAGCACATACCTGTGATACATTTTGACCTAGGTGAAGATTCTCAGCAGAAAAGTAACCAGAAGGAAGACAATATGCCAGCCCTAATAGTTGAAGAGGAACTGAATTTGCAGCACTCATTTAATGATTCCATCTCCCCTGATCTGGTCCTTATCATTCTAATCTTTCGCTTGTCTCTAAGGCTACAGATCTACCAAATGAACTGCAGGCTAGAGGGACCACACAGAAGAAAATTCTCAACATTTTGGATGAATCAGTCACCATGAACCATTGAGTAACATCTTTGTCCTGGCAAACTGAACCAAATATTGGGTATGTCCAGATCCCCAGGGACATACAGTCCAAGACAGAAGACCTCAGTGACAGTGTATTGAAGTGTCAAGTGAAGACTCAGATGAATACTAGAAAGAATATTACAACTAAAGGGAGTTAATTTAGTAATGAATCTTATAATCCTGGGAAGCTGTGTCACCCTATAATGACATCAAGAAAAATTCAAACTGCTAATTAGTGTGTATACCTGAATACTTCAGGTTCCCTTGACCTCATATCTGTAGATGAATGACTAAAAGTGGTACGTTACAATGCAGCCCTGTCTAGCTTCCCTTCCCACTCTCCCCGGTATGATTAATGATACAACTATTTGTATATTAACTTGGAATCTAGCAGTTTGAAAGAATACATTATGGGACTTACCTGGATTTCTGTCCAATTTTAGTTGGATTGCAGTACAAGAGACCTGGCTAACAGCTAAACAGATGTTGATACCTGGCATTAAATCCTGGGCCACCCTAGAATGAAAAATAAAAATGAAAGACCAGGCAATAAGGGGATTGGCCATATTGATCAAGGAAAAACTAGGCCGGGAGGGCATGGAATTGATCCTTGGTGCTTGTTCACCTTTTTTCTTAGCTGTTAAATTCCAATATAAGATCTCTGTGATTGTGAAGCTGAATGTTTAAATACCCCCCACAAATGTCTGTTTATTATTCCCCTGATATATGGGTGAACTGAGATCGATAGAATTAAACAGAAAAAATCCCAAAACAATTATAATTGTTTTAGATGGTATCCCTGTGACTCTGGGGCCTTCTATACAATATAAGAGCAACATTCCTGAAGAATTCCATTCTGCATTACCTTTGTAGTCCTTTAAGGACCAGAAAAGAAATGCTGCTGGTATACAGTTGATAAACCTGGTATGCAAGTGTGACCTGCAGATTCTAGCAGGCAAGGACCAAAGTTTTTTATCCCCATTTACTTACCACTGGGAGAAATCAAGCGTCCTAAATAGTAAAGCCTTCCTTTTCTCAGACATTTAGGTTTATGTAAGAGAGGATCGTGACTACCAACCAGTTGCAGTAAATTCCTATGGGCGCTCAGTCCTTAGACCCCATACCTCAGATGATAGATGGGTCTTACTTCATTTAGAGATTCACCAGGACAGGATAAAATGGGCCAGAGTGAATGCCCTGACTCAATATATGTACTCTGATAGTCACAATTACCTCACTTGTCACAGATATTGACCCTGTTCTTATAACCTATGAAAACCTGGGTGCAAGACTAAGAAAAATGTTTACTGAAATCCCCTCTCCCCCAGAAGGTTGCTGATGGTGGGCCCTCATTGGTCTGACTCAGAATGCTATTCCTTGAGAAACAGATTAAGGTTAGCTATGCATCTAAGCACAGAACCGTCCATCAGATAACAACCATGCCATTTTGCTAGAGCTTAGACAAGAGTACAAGAAAATTATCTTACATAAGAAGTCTTGACAGTTGTCTTCTCTTTGGCTAAATTTAGTACTAGTGGCAAAAAAACCAAACCCAGTTTTTTTTGTTTTTGTTTTGTTTTTTTGGCATTCAGTTGCAGTACTGCAGAAACATAGTTTCTCCCTCAATATCCTTATACCTGCCTTTGTGTTGTGGGGAATACTATATCCAACTGTTCATTTATCCTGGCTGTAATGGAGCAGAGGACCCACATAATGACCTACCAAAGGCCTATAGTCCCTCCACACCCTGACCTCTGGTGACTGAATGGGAGATTAGAGGATTCATTCAGACTCTGAAGTCTAATACAATTCTTGGGGAATATCTTCTGTCCTGAGAATTGTTCAAATGTTATGTTGATTGGTGGGCTTCTTTACTCACAGGTTTATTTATTACCAGGTAGTTTTTCAAACTTGTTGCTTGGAAGACTTCTTTTAACTTTAAAGTAATTATAAATCCAAAAGTGTTTAGAAAGTGAGGTCAGATGAACCCAGTGTCCTTAAAGGCTCTGCCACGGTTGAAAGCTTGATGGCTTCCCTCATCTCCTCGTGCTCAAACTTGCAGGTCGACCACTGACCTGTAGTCTCCTCACAAGAAGAAGCCATCTGAAGCACAAGTGGGCAATCTCTCATCCTCTCCTTGTCTGGAGAGGTTCCACTGGGCCAGGCTTGTTGCTGGTCTATTGGTCTTAGCAGCACTGTTGTCTCTGCTCCTCTGAAGATGTCTTAGCTCACCACTGCCTCACCCAAAAGTCCGAATAAACAGGGACACACTTTGGAAGAAACATATGGTCCTGAACATGGAACCCAGCCTCCTTTCTTTATCCAAGGCATTAGATTCCCATTCCTGATTAAGGATACACACAGGAGTACACAGTTCCCCAACAGGGAAAAGTAGCACCAGTAAAGGGGTCAGACAAGGAGTCATACTGGCTCCTGTTCTATTCAATCTATACAAAAATGGTATCCCAAAGTTCCTTCAATCAACAAACATGCGTATTCCTAAAGTTGGAAATAAACATATAAACATCCAGCTTTGTGCAGATGACATGGTATTGCTGTCACAGACCCAGATGGCAATGGGAAGATTGCTGTGCAGGTTCAGCTCATACTGTGTACTTAACTGAACATAAATAAGTCCAAAACCCAAGGTGCTGACTTTGGGAAAAGACTAACTAGGTATAACTGGAGCCTGGACAGGAAACTTATAGAACAGGTTAAGTCCTCTCTATACTTAGGAACTGTTTTCACAGAAATGGGTTCCTGGCTCCCACATTTCAAGAGGAGTTCTTTAAGGACTACAGCCAGTGCCAATGCCATAAGGCAGCTCACCAAACATAGCTAGCCTGGTTCCCTAATTCCAACCATCAGTGTAAACAACACTGAAATATTTCCAATGATTACATATGGTGCAGAACTATGGAGATACATAAATGCTTTGTTTTTGGAACACATATAATCTGCTTTCCTGAAATGGGTGGGCAAATCCATGCCAACTCCAGCAGTAACAGCAGAGTTGGGTATACCCTGTCTACAAACTCCCCTAGCAATTCAGCTCTTGGCTGAAGATTTTATTTATGGACCCAGATAGATTGCCCAAGCTATGTTTCAAAGAGCAGACACTTAATATGTCTCTTCACCTTGGGTTGCCCAACTTACAAATACCACCTCACAATACGGATTAACTGTACAAATCCCTGTCCAATAAGATCTGAAGGTCAAGAAAAGTTTCAAAGAAAGGGACTTGGATGTTATTGCCCACGATGATACCACATTCCTTAAATATGCTGAATCCTTGAAGTGGCTGGCACAATGCAGATTTAAAAATACTTTTCCAACATCTTAGAAGAGCTTTCTCTAGAACATGTTTTGAACAACTTGATTCCATGTTGAGATATGGGAGGTTCCTTGGAGTTCCATTCGAAGATGGACTGTGTATATGTGTTATACCAGCTGTAAAAGATATCACATATATATCCTGCTTGATTGCAAACTATATTCCATTTTGGACACCCATAATAAGCTATCATATTTCTTGCAGGGAACAAACTTGCATATTACTAGGAAGATTACAATTTTCATATCAAAGACTATTCTGAAGAAGAATAGACTACCTAGAACAGATTGGTGTTGATTGCAGGGGTGATGATTTATTATAAATATGTCCTATTGTTTTGTCTGCATTGCTTTTATAGCTTTTTGACATGGTCAGAAAATTTATTGTTATTGTTATAACTATTTATCTTTTATATTTATAACCTCGTATTCCTTAAATATTGCTGTGGCAGCTAACAGCAAGCACAACAATGAAGAAGTAACATAAGAAATTATATAACACCACTGAAAATCAGGAAAGCATGTATCAAAATATACGTCAATTTATCATGTAACTAAAATGCAGGAAAGACTAAAATGTAAGAGATGTCAGTTGACTCACTAAATCAAAGACTGTTTATTTGGATGGCTTGAGTCATCAGGAATCTTATCAAGAATTAAATTACTTCTATGAAACACCAGCATCGCAGTTGTTGTAATAGATTGTGTATCTCTACAGTGATCAATGAGAGTTTCATTAAGATTCTTGTTGAACAAGAAGCTATTATGAAACAAGCTTTGTACACATACTTATAATGTAATCTGGTCATCCTAAACACTGATTGCACATGTGTAGAATTTCATTATATCCAACAGAGAAAGAATGTCTAGGGCAAATGATGCTTAATTTGCAAATTAGCATTATGAGCTGGGCACATTTGTATTTTTAATTAGACAGTAATAAATTCTAACTTCTTCATCTTTCATTATGATGGAAGCATAGGAGAGCAACCACTTCTATATAGAAACTAGAAGATAAATCTCTTCTCTACCTTTTCCATCAGTAGGTCATTGGCTAGTTTCTGTCTACTGTTCTCTGAATTCTTGCTTGGTACAAAGATCATAATTCAATAAAGCAAGGCACTTTATATGTTCAAAAGAGTGGTATGCATTCAACATTGACACAAATAAGTTATCTGTTAAATTAAAACAAATATGCACCTTTGCATTACACATTTGCAACAGGAGAACTCCAATTTTCTTTTCTTTTGAACTGAGAGTGCAAAACTGAAGAAAGCTATTCCTGTTTTAGAGTTAGAGTGCTGAACATATTTCAATGAGCGCTTCATTCTATGTCCCTCATTATGGCCTCTAAGGTATTCTGGGGAATCTTCAAAGACAAGAGGATGTGGAATTCTCTTGGCTTCCATCAAATCCCCTTATAACTTGAGATTTAGGACTCAGAGTTCAGTTAGGAAATAATAGTCATGACCTTCTAGTAGATCTAAAAGTGGCTTATTATTGCTTCATCATCTCAGAGGATACAGCAAGGATGCTCTTTGGGTGTTTAAGACATGAAACTATAACATACTATCATTAATTACATATAACAATCCTCCTACTGATATGGGGTTATGGCTCTTCCCTGATAAGGAAGACCTTTCTGCTGTTTTTCTCTAAGAGGCCGGATGTAGCCATCACTTCCCCACACCCATCTCTTTGCATTCCCAGCTGAGCAAGGATGGAGTTTTACATAGGAAGTTTTCTCAAGTGTTTTCTCCTGTTGCACCTATTAAATAATTTCCAATGTTTTTTATTCATTGCCCCATGGAAAAATGGGCTTCTTCAGGCAACCAGGATGCTTTCCTACCCTACTTGTAAGATCATGAGAAAACCTAATGAGAGCTAAAGAGGTGTGAAATGACTGTGGCAATTTTGGATAGAAACCTAGACTGATTTGAACTGCAAACTCTGTATTCACCCTACAGAAAGCAACTACAGGCAAAATAATAATAATGTGGGCAAAAAATGAATTTGACAGGAGGGGTTCAATTTTATAGTATTGCAAAGCAAATTCAATTTCAAACTATATATTTTTTCTTGATTAATACTCTAATGTGTTTACTAACACCTTGTATTGCTTTCCTGACAGTGTGTATCTTATTTCTCTTCTTATACTCTTTGTAGTCTTGTTAAGTTTATTGTTCTTTAGTGTACTTAAATTGCTTTTTCCTTTCATAGCTCAGCTGTTATATTTCTTCTGTCACTGCAGTAATTGTATATTTTGTTTGGGATGGTTGCTTTAAACATTTTAATAAAAAGTTTTAACACATAACAAACACAAGAGGAAGAATGGAAGCTATATACTTTGCTAGAACTTCAATTTGCTTAGAAATTTGGAGCAGATTTAGTGGAAAAGTAATGCTGGATCATTCTTATCCTTTTCTTTTCCATCTCTAAAGTTCACCTATCTTAAATAAAGATGCTTTCCATTTACAATACTCTTTTTAATAAGCAAAAATAAGATATGACCAACAGTTGTCCCCATGAATGCCAGTTCTTCCATTTTTCCTTTTTAACATCAGTGATAAGCCAGAAATATATCAGCAAACCATAATTTCCCATGCCATTCATACTGGAAACTGTGCTATTTATTGTGATTCCAGCAACTATAGTTTTCCAGTTCAAATGTAGTGATTAAATTGAGGATTTGTGGAGTTAATTGAGAAGAGAAGAGGGAAGGGTTGCTCAAGGGTATAAGATATATTCATATCTCAATCCAAATTATGCCAAAGGAACACAAAGCATTTACAAAAGTATGCATTCCATGCTTAAAATTACAATACACCTTTTGTTTTTTTATAAGAACTTTATTACATTTCAACAAAAGATAAAAAATAAGGAAACAGAAAAAAAGAATTGAAAGAAGAAAAGATCAGAGAAAGAATGAAATTTAAAGTGCAGAAAGGAAAAAAAAGAAAAGAAAAAGAAAGGGAAAAAAGGTAACTTCTGACTTTCTTTGGTACAAGTATAAATATATAATACATTCACCTCTTACTCTAAAATTTAAAGTAATACACAGTATTCCTATAATCATAAACAGTATTAATCAATGAATCCCAAAATTAAAGTTTCGTTTCTTTTGGTTTCAAGCAAAAAGTTCAAAAGCAGTTTCCAAGTAGAAACAAAGCTAGTCAAAGTCTTTTCTTTAATTAAATTAGTCAATTTCACCATCTCTGCCAACTCCATCTGGTTTCAATTGTGCATCTATGTTTATTTTTTTTTAAAATAAGAAAGTTATACATTTCAATGGTTTTCTTATCTTCAACTACAAGAAAGGTTTAAAATAGATAAAAAGGATTATGGTTTTGAAGATGCCAAAACTGAATTTGAAATAGAATTACGTACTAATGACGAACATGTAATTGCAAAGATGTATACATTTTTATTGAATTTTGAGACAGAAGATGAACAAGAGTATATGCTAAGATGGACTAAAAATGGTGGTTATAATATATAATTGGAACAACGGGAAAATATGTGGCAGGAAGGACTAAAATTTACGCTGTGTTATAAAACAAAATGTTTACAAAATGATGTATCACTTGGATGTCACCAGAAAAATAATCTAAAATGTACAAATGTACATCAAATGTATGTTGAAAATGTGAACAACATGAAGGAACATTTTACCATCTTTGGTGGACTTGTAAAAATGCTAAAAAAATTTGGACTGAGATTCATATATCTATACAGAAAATTTCGAAGATCAAAATACGGTCAAAGCCAGAGACTTTCCTTTTAGGTTTGATGGACAGACAGAAAACTCTCATGGAACTTTATATGTGATAACAGCAGCAAGACTTTTATATGCACAGAGATGGAAAGATAAGATATTACCTATGGTGGAAGAATGGTTGGTGAAGTTGATCGAGTTAGCAGAAATGGCGAAATTGACGGTGTTGATTCTGTAAGGTTTACCCTGTTCAGCTCCAATGAAACTCTCATGACATGCAAGTTCAGCAAAGAAGTTTATTAGAGTGTAACGTAGGTAGGTACAGACAAAGCTAGGGTTGGCTTGGCATAGCTTACATGGTATTTTATAGGTTCCCCGTTCCCGCGCTTTACCCCATTGCCTCGTTACCGATTACCCACAGTAGATGTGATGGAATGGAATTATGAAGGCCACACTCAGGGAGGCAAGCATCCACTTTCATCTCCTGAAGGGCGAGGAAGAGATAAGAGGATGAGGCTGGCACCTCCCTGAGGAATTCACTCTGTTTTCACAGCTACTGTGGGAACAGAGTTTCAGTCTGGGAAGATACTTGATAGAGGTTGTAGCTAATAAACATTGCTGAACAGAATTTGCATGGTCTCCTGGAGTTCCTCAGGCTAGGCCTGACAGTAATCCCTGCTTGCCCAAATGGCAGATTCAGTCCGGTTCTTTTGTCCTGTTGATTGCTGTCTATTGTTTGTGTGGTAGTTGTCTTTGTTGGGTTTTCCTGTTGCGCTTAAAGCCGGGCGTTCTTGATTGCGCACTGATCGCTGCGCTTCCGAGCTTTGTCTGTAGCGCTCGAGGGAAGCCGGCGGCGATACAAGGTATCCGCTTGCGGTTGGAGTTAAGCGCCACCACCTGTTGGGAATTAGTTCACGGTTTGAACTTCCCCTTTTCGCTGCTAGCGCCTGGGGCAGTGAAATTGACTAGGTGAAACTGAGCAGCGGTGTTCGCTGTGCTGTGCTGGCTGAATATGACAGATTTGTGATAAGACATTGTGTAATTTTAATACTATCTGGAAACCTCTTTTTGACTTCTTGCAAGTTACTGAAAAAAAAATGAAGTTTTGTTGTATGGATTTGATGATTAGAAATAATATGGATTAATAGAAATAATGGAAGTTGTTTTTTAAACTTAGAGTAAGAGTTGGATGTATATTGTTACTTATATCTGTTATGTGAAGGGTCGGAAGTCAATTCTTTCTTTTTGTTCTTTCCTTTTCCTTTTTGCACTTTTAATCTTTACTATTTTCTCTCTTTTCATTGTTCCTTTTCTTCTTCTTTTTCTTAATATTAGTTCTTGTTAATTTTTATTGTTTTTTTCTCAAAACTTAATAATTATAAAAAAAAGTACCTTCACATTGATTACATTTCCAACATGCATTTGACACCCTTATACATCTTAGTTTACCCAGCATTAAATACCAACAATATATCATCTTATAAAAATTCTCTTTCAAATTGCAATTAAGCGTAAACTTCAATCATATATTCTCCCATTGGTTCAACATCATATTATATCCATTTTTTTTGCCCAATTAATCATACAGTCTTTAACATCATCATCATCATTTTCAACAAAAGTTTACACATTTTAGCAATAACATGTTCATCATTAGTACACAAGGCCAACTCAAAATCAGTTTTCTCATGTGTAAAGTCATAAATATTCTTGTCCAGTTTAAATCTTTCTAGTAACTGAGCATATGTAAACCATTGACAGATATGACCTTCCAATTCCAGCTCTTCCCTTGTTTTTAATTTAGGTTCTCCTTCATGGAATGTCAATAAATCAACATATGTCAACCATTTTTGTTTAACTATCATTTCTCTTCTATAAAAAGCTTCTTGAGGTGACAACCATAGAGGAATTTTAGGAGACAATCTTGCTTTATATCTATTCCAAACTCTCAATATGACACATCTAATAAAATGATTTTTAAAATCAGTATTAAACTTCACTTTATCATACCATAAAGAGCCATGCCATCCAAATCTTAAATCATGTTCTTCTAACTCCAGTAACCTCCTGTTTCTCAAAGTTACCCAGTCTTTCATCCATACCAAACAACAACCTTCAAAATACAATTTTAAATCAGGAAGTCCTAACCCACCTCTTTCTATAGCATCTTGTAACAATTTGTACTTTATTCTTGGTTTTTTACCTTGCCATACAAACTTAGAAATGTCTTTTTGCCCTGTTTAAATGGTACATCAATTGTCAATATCGCTACTGTCTGAAATAAAAATAACATCCTAGGTAAAACATTCATCTTAATTACTGAAATTCTACCCAATAGTGACAATTATAAATTATCCCATCTCAGTAAGTCTTTTTTATTGTCACTCTGTATCTTAACATAGTTATTCTGAAACAACATACAATTCATATTAAACAGTATAACTCCCAAATATTTAACATTTCTCAATTTTAAAACCATTTTTAATCAAAATTTCTTGAACATGTGAAATCATATTTTTAACTAAAATCTTTGTTTTTTGATTATTTACTTTAAATCTGGCTAGTACACCAACGTCTTTCAATTTCTTCATTAAGTGTTCCATACCATACTGGGGCTCTTGCAAAATCAGAACTAAATCATTACAAAAAGCCCTCAATCTATAAGCCTCTTTTTAAATTTTCAAACCCTTTATATTCTCATCTTGTCTAATGTTTCTATTCAACACTTCCTGAACTATAATAAAAAGTAAGGAGGACAGAGGACACCCTTGTCTTGTCCCCTTCTGTATCTCACATGGTTTGGTTAAATCACCATTGACAATAATATGTGCCTTCTGGGATGTATATATTGACTTAATCCCTTGGATAAAATTCTCTCCAAAATCCATATTTTCCAAAACTTTAAACATAAATGGCCAATTCAAATTGTTAAAAGCTTTCTCTGCATCCAGAAAAATCAATGCTGCTTGCTTCTCATTATGTTGTTGTAAATACTCTATTATATCCAATACAGTTCTCACATTCTCTCTCAATTGTCTTTTAGGTAAGAAACCACAGCTGTATGTTGACCAGGATGATCTTCTTGGCCAGGATGATCACCACTGCTGGTTGTCCTCTTCTTCTCTTTCCTTCCATATTTCCCAATTATAGACTTCTCCAAAGAGCTAGGTCTTCACATAATGTATTCAAAGTATGATAATCTGAGCCTGGTCACTTGTGACTTGAACGAGAACTCTGGATTGATTTGTTCTGGGATCCATTTGTTTATTTACTTGGTTATCCATGGTATTGTCAGGAGTTTTCTCCAACACCAGAGTTAAAAATGTCAATACTCTTTCTAGTCCAACTTTTCCTTCTATAAAGTGTTACAGGAAAAACCATTGCCTGCATGGTTCTGACACATCCTGACACCTATCTTTTCTAAGACATTCATTGCTGTTTTACATGGTGCTAATCTGCTGTGTATTTCTTAACCATTGGTTCCTTTATCATTGTTTACTATCCTTTACTACCTTAAAGATAGAAGGTGTCCACCATCTCAATCTTCACAGTCAGTTCTAAGGCTGTTTATATTTTATCTTTTTTTCATTTTTTTCATTGTGCTCCTTGACTTTCATGACTAGAGCTTCCAGATTATTTACATGTTCAGCTATCAGAATAGAGTCATCAGCATTGTGCAGGTTATTGATGTTTCTTCCTCCAACTTTAAAACCATGCTCATCTTCTTCCAATCCAGCCTCCCTCATAATACATTTTGCGTTAAAATTGTATAAATAAAGGACAAATATGCAAACTTGTCTCACTCCTTTGCCAACCTTGCTTCTTTGTCTGCTTTATCGTGTTCTGTCTGGACTGTGTCTTCTGGATCTGTGATTCCTGAGATGCCCGTCCCATATTCCAAACAGAAGATACCTCTTTGTAACACACTTAGCCCAGTCTGTTTAGATATATCTTTTTTTTTTAATGGAAAGGTTTGTTATCTTAAAACTTTCCTTAAAGTATTGTAAAGTTAAAATATTGTATTAACCCATTCCGATTGCTCCCTCATTTCTTGGGGGACTAACCTCTGTGCCTCCCCAAAGAACTTTCTATTAGACTTAGGGAATGTTTTGAAACTTGTCTTATCCAGTTAGTGCAGGGAAGCTATCTCTGACAAAGCTTTTTAAAGACAATGCTATAACTTTGTAGTTATCACTTCACTTCACTTCACTTCACTTCACTTCACTTCACTTTTTTTTTTGGTAGACTGAAAGCTGGGATATGTGCATCAGTCAGTGTTGCAGGTTTTTAAGTATTTTTTCTTCAGTTTTTTTTTAATGAATTAGAAAAGCTGGAAAAGCAAAAAACTGTTACCTAACATGTTATGCATTTTATGAAAATTTCCTTAATATAGGTATTATAAGCAATCAATATAAGTAACTTCTAGTATAAACTTTTTTTTAAAAAAAGGCAATTATATGCTTTATTAGGTTATATCGTTCCCCAATATTTCTTTTTTTCTGAACTGGTTATTTGCAGACTCTATTCACTACCAGTAATTTGACCTGTTAGTTTCACTTTAAAAGAACTTCATGATTATTATATAGAACACTGTATAAAAGTATCTGAGTGATTGAGAGCCCCCCTCCCCCATTTTCAAATTCTTGCTTTGGTGAGATAGGGATATGACTGCCCCTAGTCTTTTTTATTAAGACAAACCAAATAATTTCTTATAATTATGCCTATTAAAGACTAAAAATAAGTTAATTGCTAGGTTTGAAAAAGAAAATGATAAGCTTCATACTTGGGCAATATTCTTTTTTGCTCTGAAAAAAATCTTTCAAAAACTTAGTCATTGTTTGACAGAATTCTCTACAATGTCCAGAGCAGGAAAATAATTGGTGTTGGCCTTTTTCAATGCTGTCAGTCTATTAATACTTTTAATGTGGTGACTCATCTGAGAATTCATTTTGTCAGAAATTTATGACAGCTTTATAATAAACTCTGCATATTATGATTAAACAATAATTTACTTATATTTAAAATTTGCAGGGAAATATTTTCTAATTTTCCCTCTGGATGAAAAAAAAGACACAAAAAAGTTGAAATTATATTGAGCTTGATGGGAGAATATATAATTCTGAAATAAACTACCCAAAAATCATGCAGATTATAACTTTTTATTGAAAATACCATTTTCAACAATAATTCCCATTTCCCATTCTCTGTCAGTCATCCTTTATTTCCTTTTCCCACATATATATACTGTAATTAAAAGATTCATATGCTATTAAGAATGGTCCTGGATTATAGCTAAAATTCACACACTTGATATCTTCCTCTGGCATTCACTTCATGTACAGGTCCACAAATCTCTATAAAATTTGAAATGTTTCCAAATGACCTAGCTTTATATATCTTAATTGCTTTGAAGCTGCTTGCATTAACATTTCTTTGACCCACCCCTCAGAGTTTAATGAAAATAAACACTTCCTGCACCTGAGGAACCTAGGCTTTGCTACTACTTTAAGCATACACAGTGAAGGGCATTTATGTTGGCAAGATTCAATGTCTTGCTTCCTGCCCTGGAAGGTTGTGTGGAGGGGCAATCTACTCAGGTTGTTGCTGCATATGCTCAAAAGTTGCCATTGAAACAATTGCTCTTATTCTGTTGCACTGTCCATTATATCAAGAATGACTATCTGGATATAAAATTAAAAATTAAAAAATACATTCTTTGTTGAGCCTATGGGCTGGCCAAGATTGTACAGTTTTTCCTAGGAAATACTTCTACTGAAATTTCTAGGGAAGTTACCAAATTCCATTCTACTGTGGTTGCCTTCAAAAGCCAAAAGGTTTAAACTAGCTGTGGATTGGATGGCCAAATGTTGTTTAGGGGATCAAAATGACAGTTTCCTATTGATGGTTATTGCCTTGCTGTTCATTACTATATTGCTGTTTGAAATATGTATCTATGTGTATGCCCTAATCTTACACATTTTTATCCTGATTCACATGAATGTATTTGTGGTCTACTACTATAAATAAAATAAATATGTAAACATGGCTTCTATATGGGTCCAATTAGTTGAATTCTGTAATGGTATGTGGGAATGACCTTGGGAGACAAGGGGAAGAGCTGCAGCCAAGAGAACAGTCAGATAAGAGGCAGCTTAGCATGCAGAAGGAATGTGGATGTGGCAAACATCTCAGAAGGGATGCCTCCCTTGTCTCTTGGATTGTAAAGGCGATGGGGGAGAAATGTACTTCCAGACTTGCAAGATTCCTTTAATGTAATCTTATAATAAAGTAGAATTAGTCCAACTGGTTGTGCTTCTTGTCTGGACTACCTCGCAAGGCTGACAAGTTCCAATCAAGTGAGAGAATACTCCAGGAGCTAAAAGCTGAACGTATTAATCCTGAGTAAACATCAATACCTATTATGTGTGGGGATGCCCATAGGGAATGAGTTAGATGGTCCTGCAAGGTACCTCTAGATATCTCTAGCAGTATCAGCCATCTTATTTCTACAGCCTTACAGTGCTCTATACAATTTTCTGCACAATTTAAGGATCTAGATACAGTGAAGTCTGTTTAGAGAAACAACCAGGTCATTCACTTCACAGTTGATTAATTTTTAAACAACATTTTGTAAAATCCCCCAAACATCACTTTTATTCCAAATAAGAATTTTCATCCCTGAGGTAAGCTAGCACCTTCTCTTCTAATAAATTCTGCACATAGCTATGTAACCAGAACTGCTGTTGAATCAATGATTTCAAATGCAATCTAGAATGGATTAGATTGGACTCAGAGGAACATTTTCAAAATTCAACTGCTGGTAGCTGTGTGTGTCATCCACCAACGGCATGGGAGACAGAGAGGAATCTGAAATTCATAAGCTGGCAGCTTCCTGGTATTCAAGAATTATGTTCAAGTGCCATAAACATTATAGGATTTGAACCAGAACAATATCTGCTACAAGATGTTTCAGCAGTACACAGAATTAAAATATCTGTCAGAGAACAGGCTGCAATAGACCCTTGTTATTGCTAAAAAATGGATTTTTGGGAAACGTAGGAAAACAGTATTTTTGTGTTCTCATTTTTATCAATAGGTGTACTGTCAGGGAAGAAATTGGGTCAGACATTTTATTTATATAGAAGTCATGGCAAAGTTAAGGCTATCAACAGTGTAATGGAGTGGATAGAATCAAGCTGAAGGTGAACTGTTCAAGACTGATTCTGCTCTCAAATAAGAAATCACTGGTTGATTTGGGCCTTGGGTCAATCAACCTTTCAGCCTAACTTCTCTTCCAGAACAGATGGATGATGAAACATGAGAAATATTTCACCGTGGCTTGGCTGGATAAAGGACAGGACTCCTCCAGGTCTGATTTATTTTAAGGAAAGAAGGGTTGCAAATACAGCTGAGAATTATATTTATTATTTGTTACCAACATTTTTACGCTGCTTACTTGCATGACACTTTGAATAAGAGATCTTGAAATGAGTTAGACAGAAGAAGATTATCTAAGCCAGAGATTCTCAAATTGTAGGTTGCAAGCACCTTAGAGGGAGGTGGCACATTTTTTAAAGTGCATTTTAAGAGATGGCTAAACCTGCAGTGTTGCTGGTTAAGATTATAGCTAGTGACTTTCACCTATTGTCTTTGGAGTGTTTGTAGAAGTGGTGTGCTAGTAAAGTTAAATGTTTTTATCCATGGCTTTTCTTTTGTAGGCTTTGAGAATGGAAAATGTTTTGTTGGCTGGTAAAAGAAAAGCTAAAGATATACAGTCATGCTGATAAGCCTGAATCAAGAAAGTATTATGAAAAGTACATATCTTTTAGTAAGTTCTGTTCCCAATGAAATCATCAGTTTTAATCATGAGCAATGCAAATTCATTCATATTTTAGAGGGTTATAGTATCCAAAAATTTGAGAATCTGTCAGATCTAAGCACATTCCATTTATTCTGAGTTGTACACACACAAACATTTATATTTATATCTATCTTACCTTTCATTGGCATAGTGTTTAACTACCACAGAAATACTTTTCTAGCCCCTACTGGGATCACTATAAGTAATTGGCAGAAATACTGTACTGATTTTGCCCTTTACCTGTCAGGAATGAGCAAAGAGAGATATTTGAAGATTGTCTTATTTATTTATTTATTTATTTATTTATTTATTTATTTATTGGTCAATTATGAGATTCTCTGGCTAGCTCATAAAACATAATAAGTGATTAAACTATATTAAATATAACAAAATTTTCCAACAGCTAAACATGGTAGATTAAAATTTCACAAATCAAAATACAAAAATAAAAGAGAACAAAATTATATTAATTTGATGCTACACTAATTAATCAGAGGTCTTTCTGAGGAAGGCATCAAATTCCACAATCGAGAAGCCACCATCACCAAGCATCCCTTCTTGTAAAAACTCTGTTCGCTTCCCTTGATGGAATCACATGAAGCAGATTCTTTGAGATTTCAGATGCATGAGGGATTGAAATGTCACAATCTGCATTTGTATAAATTCTCATAGAAAATGACCTGATTCATACCTCTCAGAATATTGTTCCAGTTGGAGCTGGCTTGTTAGTAGACATGGTTTTGATTCTGAAACATTGTTAAAGGACAATAAGTGACTAGTTATTTGACCTACCTTCCTTCCTTCCTTCCTTCCTTCCTTCCTTCCTTCCTTCCTTCCTTCCTTCCTTCCTTCCTTCCTTCCTTCCTTCCTTCCTTCCTTCCTTCCTTCTCTTCTTGGTACTTACTGTATTGTCCTCATTACGTTTGCAACTACTCTGGTAATTGCTCATGGGAATGTTTATGTTCAGCTGTGATTACTGCATATTGGCAGTAGATGGAGCAAATATCCTGTCACTTTTGAGGACATATTTGGGATAGATCAGAAAAGAAAGTTTTCCATTTGCTTATTTAAGTTTCTTGTAATACTTGATCCATTTAGGGTCACTGCATTATCTTCTGATTCTGTATATAGGGGAGAAGCAGCTTACTTCATAAATGCATTGCTACCTGAAATGACATTTTGGGTTTCCTAGTCTTTGATAAAAAGCACACCTGCTGTGTTATGAGGTAAATGTCTGAAGCAATAGTAACAATAGTGGTCAAGGTGCTGGTAATAATCTGTGATGGTAACCATGGTAATAATAATACCTGCTCTAATTATGCTTTTGTTAGTGAAACTCCATAGAGAATATTAGCACACCGTGACTGAGTCTTTGTGTATATAGGGCATTTGACAGTAGGAGGCAGACATATCTATATCCTATTCTTTCTTCAAGGAACTTAGAGTATTTTACTAGCACTGGTGTAGAAGAAGGAGATAGTAGAGCTTTGAAAATGTTTTGGAAGAAGTAGTAAGCACAGGATGTCTCTGCTATTCACTAAGGCAGCCAACTTTTTTCAGGTTTCTACAGGAGCTTAAAGAAAAATTGCAACTGCTCTAAGAGTTGAGTCAATGTTAATGCCTTGACTCCTAAAAGCAGTGGCATCTTTTTTCAGGAGGCTTGGATGGAAGCCTAAAGAAAAATGGCTTGCTATAATACAAGGAAAGGGAAACAGGTGCTGTGCTGACCGGCAGGTGAAATCCAAAGCAATTTTTTTCTGAAGTGTAGGCAATCCTAGTCGCTAGTCAGGCAGATAATAATAGCTTAGGAATGGTTCAGTTGCTGCTGGAGCAACAAATAGCAATCTGAGAATATGGGAAATAAAATGAACCCATCTTATCAGTTATCTCTGGTTGTCTTATTACCCTCAGGCCATACACAGCTGGGGTGCTATAGCATAGCAGAGGAACTCCCACCAATCTTCAACGCTTAGGGTGGCATAGACAACAATGAAGATAGGCCCCATTCCTTGTACTAGGATGGGCCTAGTGCTAATCCATTTTATTCAGAAAGCCACTGTGTAAGATACGATAGACTGAAAGAGAATTGTGTGAGGGCATGGCCTAACACTTGTTCTAACACACTATACTGCTGCTTTAACTGCATCTCTAAAAATATCTGTCATGTCCTATACCTGTCAGAGTTGGTGGGCAAAATAGCTGTTGACGGGTACAGTAGTAATCAAAAATCTATGTTGAACTTACATACATAACCCAGGGCATTGTGACCCAACACAGTTGGAAGCAGATACCTTTGAAAACCCAATTGTTTACCCAGCTTTGGAAAATGCAATCCAAATAACCATTGTTCGGTCAGTCCACAGGGCATTCACAGAAAACAGGAGCTGCCAGTGTGATCTAAGGCAAAGGCAGAAGATCTACTTAACTCTATAGGGCAAGGTCTTGGGAAGAATTTTCCTGCAGTGGGTGAAGCTGAAGGAGAAACTGATGGAGCATTCTACAAATAGGCATTTGTTCACATACCCATACAACTTGGACAGCAAGCATTGGGGAAATCAGAGGAAAAGTGAGCATTAAGCCTCAGCTGCACAATTTTTCCCCCTTCAGTATGAATTGCTTGATCATTAAAAACTAGTGACCCCCCTTTTCTCCACTTCTCAGCTATTCACCCACAGATGAACTGAATAGCCCTTTGCATGATTTCCCATATGTGCTGCTTAGCTCAGGAATGGTCAACTACAGAACAGCAAGAAAAAGAGATGAGATTGTGAGGAGGGGCAGGGATTGGCAGAATACTGGAGAACCAGGAAAGGGCTTCTCCAGCCTTATCTGATCCAGAAGATGGAGATTTCCTGATATACAGAAATAGATTACACTGGAATGGGGTCATAATAACTCATCACAGGACAGAAAACTGAAGTGGGTGGAGAAGATATAAAAACAATTTTTATAAATTTAATTCTAATAGATTGAAACAACAACAGCAACAACAAAGAAATTTCTAACAAAAGGTTGCACTGCTTCTATTCTAGCCAGCTTGGAGAGCTGAAGCACTTTTTTTAAAAAAAACTATCCCTTTCAAGTCACTAACACAATCTCAGCATAGCGTAATCAATGCATATGTCATCAAAACAGAAAATTGTGCAATGCCCAATTTAAACAAAGTATCTGATTCCAAAGAAGTATAGAAATATTACACCATTTCTATAAGGTATTAATACTTTCCCTATAACACATTCCAGTAAACTAACCTAGTAGGCCAGAATCAACAATACATCCTAGCAAGGATAGAATGATAATTGTAGTTTGCTTATTTATTTGTCTAATTTATATAGCCATCCATCTCACAAAACAAGTGACTTTGGATGGCGTACAACACCCCTAAAACAATTAATAAATACCTAAAACCATTATCAATATTAATTATTAAAAAACAGTACACACTATAAAAAACAAAGCTAAAACAGAGAACAGTAGAAGAAAGGATGTTAATAAAACAGAGCCACCTCACTAGTTCTCACGTCGCTTAAGGTCCCCAGGCCTGCTGGCATAACCAGATCTTGAGGGACCTATGGAAGCTCAGAAATGAGGAGGCTCAGAAATTGGATGTTTTCTGACTGTATTTCACATGACTGGAGCAAGTAGTGCAATTAGTTAATTTTAAGTATTGGACTGAAAAGCCTTGCAGGCATTCCACCTCTAGATGGTAATGTGACAACTGTACATCTTGTAAGTTAACTCACTGGAGTATGTGGACCTTCTTGGACCTTGTGCTGGACACTGGACTTCTCTCTCTGGCATCACTATCAGGTTTATTAAATGTTTCTCTCTCAATTCTATAGGACTAAAACTCAACTTTTTCGCAGTTTGGAAAAGGTTTCTGTTTTAAAAAGCAGTGCATGCATTTTGGAAGAATCCTAACCTCTCCTCTCCTCTTGAGAGATACTTCTTCCTTGCTGCCAGTGAAAGCTGGGTTTTAAAGCACATGCTCCTACCAGCAGCTGATTTCATTCCAGGAATGTAGACAGTTTTCCTACATCCAGAAACTCATTACCTGCCAGCAGACACTATTAAACCTCAGGAGGAGGAAGGTAATAACACTGTTGTAGCCCATTTAAAAATAATAATAGTATTATATGAAGTCATTTTGTTAAAACTTTGTAGCACCTTTATGTTATATATTGAAAGAAAACCTACCAATGCTTCATTTGAGAACCATAAAAAAGGAGTAACATACACTTTTCCTCATTACTACAGTATGTGCAATACTGACAAAAGTCCATCTTTTGCCAATATTCATTGGTACCTATAATTTGCTTTCTATGTTGCAACATTTCATGATCCCTTGCTTTCAAGATTCTTTTCATCAACATTAGTGGTGTGATAATTTGAAATACATCATTCCAGTCTATGCATTCCAATATTCACTAGCATTTTAAAATAAACTGTTCTACAAATCACTTCAATCTGTAGTAAATCACCCTAGGAAAGCCTGGTTTTAAAGACTGGCATATAGATAAGATATATGAAATATATATGTGTGCCCTATATTTTTCCTCCCTAAATGTATTATCTTAGGTTTCTCCCAGTGGATGGACATCTTCCTCTCAGCTCAGTCTTCCAAGGTATCTAGATTAGATTCCAATCTTGTTCTATTATCCTGGGTGTTGGCCAGATCTTCCAATTTTATATCATCTGCAGATGTGATAAGCAACCTATCAATCCCTTTACCCATGTCATTAATAAACATGATCAATAATAATGGTCCCAAGACAGATCACAGTGGGACATCACAGGTTACTGCTGTCCAACAAGATGCAGAACTGTTTGTTTGTTCAATTTAGGCCCCAAACAACTCCAAACCAACTCTATCAAAGCTGATTCTCTGAGTGTGATTAGCTCCACCTTTATGTAGTGCCATCCAAACCACACTAACAGCTTGGTGGACTCTGTGCAGGGAGGGAGGAAGAGAAAGAAAAGATGTCAAAAAAGAAACAAAGGAAAAGAAGAAGGCACTATTAAGTGAAAAAGGAGGTGTTAGAAAGAGAAAGAATAGATACTCATTAATTTTTTACCCTTACTCTATCACCACTGATATACAGCTGCCAACAAGGGATTTCAGCTTCCAATAGAAAAATGGCTAATTTTCTAATTTATCTGTAATAAATATACAGGACAGAAGTAAGTTTTTCACAGAATTAATAAATGCATCCTTAATTAGAATGTACTAATTGACATGTACAGGTTGTTTATAAAAAATTCCAATCACTTCAATAACATACTCACTTTATTGTTTTAAAGTAAAAAAGCAGCCTATGTAAATCTCAAAGAAGTTGATAAGATCCTGTATGATTGTCATAAACTACACTGATTTCAAGTCAGTGGAAACTGACACAAATATAGAAAACCTGAATCTAATATGGAATTTGGGACCAAGATGACTACTAACTATTGTCAGGCTGCTTTAGATGAAGGTAAGGTGATTTAATATACTTTATTACTTTTGAATCAAAGCACTGGTGTTTTATTACTTAAGAAAGAAAAGGATATGTAACTCAGACATTCTGGGATATAATGGGATTATATGTGTGATGGGAAAAATAGCTAACGTTCACTTTATTATCACCATGCTTTAGCAATAACATTTGCTTGTTTGCCTGTCAGGTGAGTTCAGGGTTTCTTTTTGAAGAATCAAGTAATAAATAAAAAAAAATGCTATAATTTATTATTTGTCCTATGAATCAGTGCATCCTGAATGCGTGTCAGCACATGGCATTTATTTCCTAAATGGTTGGATGCAGGCAGCAGTATATTCTTTTGCAAGGCAGTCTCTAGGTTAGAGATCCTAGCTCACATTGAACAGCATGAGCATGCTTGGGATAAAAGTGGCTTTCATGGCTCTTGAAGCAAATGGGCAAAAATGAGCTCAAGATGACTGGTACTGTCCTTATTGCTAGCAGGAATGCTACAATATGTACTTCTGTATGCAGACAATGCCATTTTGATGGCTGAGAACCCACTGTACAGGTACCTTATATGATGCAACAAGTTCTGAAAAGAAATGAATCAAAGACTAATGTAACTGGGTTTAACAGGGAAAATGGAGTGAATGATTGCAATAAATGGCAGAGAGAGAGAGAGAGAGAGAGAGAGAGAGAAAGAGAAGGTAATTCATTTGTACCTTGGTAGAATATTACTAAAGATAGGAAAATAGATGGATAAATTTTAAGGCATGCAAACGTTGGTAGAAAGGTAGTAGGATAGCAAGTGATCTGACGTTAGGAGTCATAGTTTGTCAAAAGAAGTAAAATGGTTGTTTATAAGAGCAGCATTCTTTGAAGAAGAGAAAAAGGTGAAATGGATGCTTTAAAGCTGGAGAAGAAGCTGTTGAGAAATATGAAATAATTGTAGTGTATTAGAAGACAACTCACAGCGAGGATGATCAGAAGAGGCTATAGATTTATAAGTGTGACCTTTATGTTAGGGAAAACATTTCTTCTGTCTTTGATTAAGCTTGGTGGGGAAGAAAAGAGAAAAAAAGGGGGGGGGGAGCTTGAATAGGTTATGAACTGCTCCAAGGTGGTAGCTGAAAATAAGAAGGGGAGGCCATGCTGAACAAATTAGATCAATTTATTTCAGAACTGATGGTGAAAGCTGACTGGTTTGAAACAGAAGACACTAGATTTTGAAGCTCCTTAAAAGTCAGTAATTGCGGGGGGGCGGGGGTTAGTGTGACCCTTAAAAGTATAAAGCACTAGCAGATGAATACAAGAATTGTGCTACCGTATATATAATGAATAGACACAAACAGATTGACTTTGTTTTTTCCATTATGTGGGTATGAGCCAGAAAACATAAGCTTGGTCTATATGAAACCAAAGAGCTATGCACACACCCATACAATCTGATACTGCACCAAAGACTTTTAGTTTTTTAGATTGTTTAATCTATTTGCAGTTTTATGACTTTACTCTCTGCAAATTTCATTGTTAACTTGTATTATTCTTTTTCCTGTTGTTTTTCTCATTTAAGTTTGTTGTTATGATATGTAATGCCGTTAATAAATAAAATAAGTTCCACTACTAATAAAATGTATGGTTAATTTCCTCTTCAAATTCATTATCATGTGGAGTGTATAAACAGAGTAGTGTGATCCAACTATATGAAGTTCCATTCATAACTAACCCAAGGTAGAAGGTGAATTCTGTTCACTTGCAATGTAAGATCTCTTAGGCAATAGACTGGAGGATGTCATTTAAATCTGCAGGTATTTTTTAAAGATTTCATTTTTGAAAGGATCTTGCAAATCCTGCCCCCCCAAAAGCCAATATATACATTAAAAAAATGTTTCTAACTTAGTACTTACCCTTCTATTCTTTTATTTTATTAGGGATGTTATTTTTCTGCAAGGAAGGGAATGTTCCGAAATTCTATCCTCCACCCTCAGTCTCAAATGGTATTCTACTCTCTCAGAACTCTGCCAATGCACTCTCCAATATATAGAGTAGGTCCATATCTGGGTGTCAAGAGTTTCTCCAATCCCTGCTTTGGTTTAAAAAAAAAAATCAATGAAAGTACAGAATATAAACTGGACATAAATCAAAGGAAGGAAGGATACATTTACTATGTAACTACAAGTTTATTGTGTTCTTAAATATTTATGTTCGTTGTAGATATTTGTGCCTTTGAGTCAGTTTTTTTGACTCCTGGTGACTGCCTGGAGAAGTCCCTGCAGTTTTCTTGGCAAGATTTCAGAAGTGGATTGCCATTGCCTGCTTCCTAGGGCTGAGAGAGAGTGACTGGCCTAAGGTTCCCCAGCTGGCTTTGTGCCTAAGGCAGGACTAGACCTCATGGTCTCCTGGTTTCCAGCCTGATGCTTTAACCACTACACCAAACTGGCTCTCATGATCACTGTACAAGGGTTAAAAAAATTGCTTTTAACAGGAGTAATTTTTTCAGTCTTGCAGTAAGCCAGTGTTACAACTGGCTGTACAGTAGACTATGAGTTGCTGAAGAGCCAGTGCTAGTGAAGTCATGCTTCCAACATATATAACCACTTTACAACTATCCTTTGTTTCCTTACAGTGGATATTCCTGAAGTGTCTTGAAGTTTACTATCAACATTTAGCATTTGTTTTTAAACATATACCTCTACATATATGTTACCATATGCAAATCTGCGCTTTTATCCTTCTTTTTTTATGTTGCAAAAATAGTAACCCTATTTAATGGAAATCTCCCTAGCCCAACAACTCCTCGATACATTTGATTCTTTCTTCCACAGATGTTTTAATAGATAAATTATTAACACGTTGTCCATGATAATATTCTGATGATTGCACTGGGATAATGTGTTCTGTGGAGCCTATTCTCTTTGGAACTCTTATAGGTTAGAAGGGCCACATCAGATGCGTCTGGAACTGAATAGGAAGGCAGTGAAGATACTAGAACACTCATTTAATCTGCAAACAGTAAATTCTCTTTCTGTAAGACCTTTGGGAAATACAAGATAAATAGCAAGATATTGAGCGATCGTTACTGTGTATTTCAGAGGTTATTCTAGGTTAGGAATGCTGCTGAGAGAGATTAAATAAGACAGTCTTAACATTATGCAGTGACTTCCAGATTACTAAATGTCTGCTTAAAGACTGTTTCCTTTCACCTGAATATTTTTGTTTTCAAGAGGAAAATATTTCCAGAAATAAAGAGCCAATATTCAGGCAACACAGTCTGTATGGGAATAGCCATCTAATTGTGAATATGTCCATGTGTGTTTTAGATTATCCTAATAAGTGAAGCCAGATATGATTCTCATCCTGTCACTATTTCTTGGAGTAGGACAGGGGATATATAGGGAAAGATAGCATTTCAATCTTTTAAAAGGAATGTTGCTTTCTTATTGAAATCTCTCCTCCTCCTTGCATCACTTCCATATGATGAAACCTGAAATGAATCAAACTTTTTTATAATTCACCCCTCTATGACAACTTGAACCACCTAATCCTCTCTGTTCCATACATTATTAAAAGTGCACCATTGATTTCCAATGCAAAGAGAAAGGAGGTAGCTACCTTGGGGCTTGCAGGCACAGTTCCCCATTTGCCACCCATTCCTTGCTCCATGTATGCAGCAAATCTAATACTGCAGGTAGAGCTACCAGATCTGGACTGCAAAATCTTGGATGACCACTACATGAAAGCAAAGAGTGCGTCTTGTATCTCTTTGTCTAAGGGACATCCAGATTTTTGGATAATGGAAGCCCAAATGTACTGCCACCTTTTCCATTCCATTCCATTGTCAGCCAGCACTTCTCATTGCTGTTCCTCCTCCTCCTCCTCCTCCTCCTCCTTCCTTCATATAAAGGAGCAAAGAGAAAGAATAGGCATAATACATACAGGCATACTATAGCTGGAGAAGGCTGAAAATGTGAGCCAAACAACTCATTCTTTTTCTGAAGGCTTTTCCCTCACCTATTTGATCTCTGGAATTCTAGATGGATTTATCCTTCCAGACAATCAGTTAAAATCCTACAGTAGAGTCAAGTAGGAGGAGGATGGAATTAAAAACAGTATCAGAAAATGTCTCTATTCTTACTACCTCCCTCCCCTTCAAAGCCAAAGGTTCCTATGATTGATTTTAATTAAAACAAAGAATCAGAAAATTGTTAGAGCATTTGTATGTAACAGGTAGTTTTTCAAGGTGACTAAAATGAATAGTAGCTTTTTTTTTTAATGAAAAATCTGAGGGAAGTTATTTGACTTTCAAAGTAAAGCTTTATAAATATACAATAGGTCACCTTTTGCATTTATTATTGGTAGCAAATCAGGAATATTTATGATTTCATTGACCTCAAAGCATAGGCTATTAGTTTCCATGTAATAAAGAAATACTGTTTTGCTATTAATTACTAGTCTTCTGCTGAAAATTATTGGGCAGTTAATCCAAAATACAGCATATCTTATCATGTACTATTTCATGTCCTTTGATTTCAAGAGATTTAGTGTAGTAATGCTATTCATATTAAGATACCAGAACAAAAATCCATTAATTTCACAGTTGCCTTCTGGTATCATTCATATGTATATATATCTGGGCTGCTTTAGCAGAGGTTTTGGATTATGATCTAAGTTTTCAAGAAGACTTTATTTAGCTGTAAAATAATATGTTTTTAATTTGCTATAGCAGCAGCCAATTCTGTAGGAAATTCAAGATTTTTTTAAAAGGGATTTAAATAAACAATTTAAATTCATTCATTCCTTGGAAAAATGAAAACAAGGAATATCTATAAACTCAAGATAATATTTTAGGTTCTGTCATTCTATCTTTCTTTAATGAAAAGTATATTGCATTTCCTATATCTGTAACTTGGAAAATATATAAAGGCAATAAGGCCTCAATGTCAGAAATCGGTACAATTTCTTATGGATAGATGAAGGATCTATTTCCTGTCCATGCCTTTTTATTTGTGCTTATCCACAGAAATTATCCTTTATGTATACATTTAAATACTGCTTTTAAACAAATTTTCTTTTAAAAGAAAATGAAATTGTGCTATTATAGCCCAGACATTTAAATTATCCAAAAGAAATTTGCACCGTATACAAACAATCATGTTCAAAAATGTAATGTAGCAGAGTAAATCATCATTGTTTATCATTTGCATAAATTCGATAAAGGAACTGGTAGGGAATACCGCAACTACATTTCATATTATTCTGATAAAGGTACAGCTGCTGGGGTTGACCAAACATTTGATTTTTTTCCACATTCTTTTCCCACTGTGGCCAATCAGATGTTATGGAAAATGCCCAAACAGCTTCTGTTACTGCAGCGTGTTTTAGATGGGGCTGCCTTGAAGACAACCCTGAAGCTGCACTTGGTGCAGAAGGCAGCTGGCTACCTGTTGGCAGCCAAGAGCCACCAGTGCCATATAACACGGTATCAGCTGCACGGTATTGGCTTCCAATAAGCTTCAAAGGAAATTCAAAGTGCTGGCTTTAACCCTAAAGCATTTTAGGCCTTGGCACCAGCACAGCAGCATTGAATTGTATTGAATCAGATCCTAAGCTATTTGGGTATATACATAAGGAGGGTCTTAGGGCTCTTCCACAGGTGGCCTTTAGAGCTGAAGCAGGACTGGTGCCATGTCCCTGTATTTTCAGTGTTGGAACTCTTCAGCAGTTCTAGTTCAGCTGTGCCACAGGAGGAAACCCTATAAAGAAACCCTATAAAGTTGTACAGCATTAATGCTGAAGCTGCAAGGTGAACATTTTTTTCATTGGTGAGAAATTTTTTCCTGGCCTACCTTCTGGCTCTTGGTAGAGGGCATTGGAATCTCCATTCATCAGCCAGAAGGAATACATGTTGGGTTATTAGGTGTACAGAACATTGTGAGGTCAGCATGAGTGAGGACATTTGAAGGACAGTATAAAAACATTTCTGAGGGCTTGGTGGGAAGAGAGATAACTTAAACTTGGGTAAAGAGAAGTGCTTGGGGAAAAAAGTGGACTCCCATAAAAATGATATAAACAATGCCATGTATTTAATACCTCCCCAGCTGGCTCTTTTGAGATGCAAAGCAAACTTTTCAGACAATTGAAAGCAACTATTGCTGGTAATGGTGAGCAGCAATTTAATCACAACCTTTACAGGACATGGCTGTTAGGAGTTTATTTATTTATTTGTTTATTTGATTTATATAGCTACCCATCTCATTTTTACGGGACTCTAGGTGGCTTACAATGAAATAAATAGAATACATAAAATACACAATATAAATAATAAAAATCAAACCAACCATCCACACAGCCAGGAGACAGGCTCTATCCCACACCCAGGGCCTGCAATTGGACACATAACCAAGTTTTCAAGGCCTTATGAAAGCCCTACTGGGATGGGGCCAATCTAATGTCAGGGGGGATGATGTTCCAAAGGGCAGGTGCCACAGCAGAAAATGCTCTTCCTGCCAGCTGACCCTCCTTAGCTGACTGTATACAGAGCATGCTCCTCCTGCCAGATCAGGTAGGGTGGGTAGAGACAATTGGGGAGAGATGGTTCCTTAAGTAACCCAGTCCCAAGCCATGAAGAGCTTTAAAGGTGACAACTAGCAAGTTGAATTGCACCCAGAAGCACATCAGAAGCCAATGCAGCTCATGGAGAGTGGTGTCGCAGGTGTTGAGTCACTGATGCCAGTAATTGCCTGTGATGCCACATTTTGCACCAGTTAAAGCTTCTGAATACTCTACAAGGACAGCCCCAAGTAAAGTGCATTGTAGTAGACCAGTCTGGAGGTCAAAAGGGCATGAGTGACTGTGAGCAGGGTGCCCTGGTCCAGGAATGGGTGTAATTGACACATAACCTGAACTTGTGCAAAGGCCCTCTTAGCCACAGCTGCTACCTGCTCTTTGAGCAGGAGCCACAAGTCCAGGAGGAGCCCCAGTTGCTAGCTATCATCACTCTATCTGCCAGCCCTATCTCAAACCCACCTTTTTAGCAAGTATTTTAATACAAATGCATCAATTAATCAATAATAGACAATTTACAATAGTTAATCAAACATGTCTTCTAAGCAGTTGTTATATCCCATAGTGAAACAAGAGGCCAATAGAACAGTACACATCTCCTTGTCTAAATGTTTTTCTTCAGTAATGGTGGCTATAGATTCTTTCAGGATCATTTGAAAACATGGGCAGATGTCCTGGATTAAGATCCCCCCAAATGATGTGTGGAGTTTATCCTTTGGTTCCACTTTAATCCTGATCTGAATTCCTCCTTAAACCTATTTGTATTGGGGAATAAAATTTCCATGGACTTTTGGTTGTTGAATGATCATTCCCAGCAACCAGATTGTTCCTTTCATGGTTCAGAATAGAGGAGGGATCATCTGGTGTCCTATTTACCATCTCTGTTCTATTACTGTTATGTACATAAAAGGATTAAGGCCAGAATAATCAAAGAACGCTTCCTTTCAGACCATCCATGCAAATTGCTCCAGTATTGTTTCCAGTAGCTCTGGAAAGTTTTGTGCCTTTTGATTGATTGATTGATTGATTGATTGATTGATTGATTCTCTACATTCTTGCTTGTTGTGCATGACTCTCTCTCTCCCTGCCTTTTGCCTCATTTTGCTAATTAACATCAAGCTATATGTTTTGTTAGCTGAACGAATGGTTTCTCTAATTGCTCTGATTTGGATATAGGGATAGAAGGATTGTCTGGGAGTGTCCTGGGTACAAACTAAATTGGAAATTACCTACAGTAATTTTTCAACATTGATTGTCTAAGGTACTGTGTTCTGGTGTTGTTATTTTTTAACTGAAATAGATTTCTTATGGGGGTGAGGGGGCAAGACTATCTCACCAGAGTGCATGCCACACACCACACAAACGTCAGCAGAAACAGAACTAATCAAAAATGGCTATCAAAGTTTTCTGTATCAAATCAAATCAAATCATTTGATTTGATTTGAAACTCTGATTTGATTTTCTATACTAATAGTCTTTATGAACTCAGAAGACATCTCAATTTCTTTTTAGTTCCTAACTTTAAAAGGCCCCTTCTGCTAGTCAGCCCAGCTGTTTTGATCTGTGGTAGCGCCCAACTGTTTTGGTCTGTGGTAGTGACTATTTCAATGGAATTGTATTCTCCCAACAGTAATAAACTAACAGAAATGTACTTTAAGTGCCGTCAGGAAGTTTCTGGCTTAAGAAACGGTCTTTTTTGGCCTGACTAGTTTTCCTGTAGCTTCCGCCTATACCCACATTTTGTAATTGATAGGTAAGCTGAATTTATTATCCTACAAGTCACAGGTTGAGTGAAGTACAAGAAGATATGTTTCAATATTAGGCCTTAGATTACTTGAAACTGTTTTTATATAACAGTCTGCTCAGTGTTGATGGCTTTCATGAACTAATAATTGTTGTTGTTGTTCAGTCGTTAAGCCATGTCTGACTCTTCATGACCCCATGAACCATATTGTGCCAGGCCTTCCTGTCCTTCACTGCCTCCCTGAGTTGGCTGAGTTTCATGCTCATTGCTTCAGTGATGCTATCTAACCATCTCATCCTCTGCCATCCTCTTCTCCTTTTGCCTTCAATCTTTCCCAGCATCAGGGTCTTTTCCAAAGAGTCCTCTCTTCGCATTAGGTGACCAAAGTATCTGAGCTTGAGCTTCATTATCAATCCTTCCAATGAGCAATCAGGGTTGATTTCCTTTAAGATTGACTGGTTTGACCTCCTAGCAGTCCAGGGGACTCTTAAGCTTCTTCTCCAGCACCACAGTTCAAAGGCATCAATTCTTCGGCGCTCAGCTAATTATACCTTTCGGTAATCTTTTTCTTCATCATAAGCAGAGCTTCTTTTTTCTTTGATAGCTGCTCCCCATTTGCATCATAGGACTTGTTGCAGAGGAAATACATCTCAGGGAACTAGAGTAGCTCTGAGAAGCAACTACACATGCTTCCAGATTTAGATGAATTTTGAAACTGCAATTTCCAGGTTAATCATTTTTTAAAACATGAATGTCAAAGTTGGTCTTGAAAAACTCCATTCTTTGGATATCTGTCTTACAAAGGATACGAAAAGGTTTATCATTTGTTCTGACTTCCGCCCTTCTAAAAAAACTGTGTGTGTCCATGACATCAGTAAGCTAACTCCCAACACCCATCTTTAATAGCAAGTGGCACAAGCTCTTCTACTTCAGCATAGAAGCAGAAAATTAAACTTGACATAGGATCCTCCACAGCAGTGAATGTCCTTCATTTCTTTTCCAACCCTGACATTCCAATGGCTAATTTGTTATATTGTAAGGGAAGAAAGAATAATGCCCTAAACAAATACATATTAATAAAGCAGGCAATCTCATGGGCATTTTCAAATTATTGACATATTTTTCCTTCTTTATCTTGGGAAGAAAAATAAATTAAAAACAGCTGTACAAGTCCCTGGGAAATCTGAATGAATGCAGAAAAATAACATGCCAAAAGCTATAATGAAGAGGTGGAATTTGTTTCTCTTTGGGATTGCATTAATGTCTCTATTAAAATAATAATAATGGGAGATAAATATTTATCTCAGAGTTACACACTATGTGTAAAATTCACAGAGTTTAGTTTGAGACAGAAATTTCAATTTGAGATGCATCCTTGCAATATATGAAGTTAACATTATCTATCTTTGAACAGGTAGATGCCTTTCTTGCACTGATAATTAATTTGTGAACAGTAATCCACACAACTAGATTACTGGGTGGACAATGTGGTTCAGAGATGATAATTTTCCATCTGGACATTTCTCATTTTGGAAATAAAATTTTAAGTAATCATGGCAGGGACATCATAAAAATATGTTAATTGATTAATCTCAGAACACATTCCTAAACTGGAAAACCATAAAAAAAGCAGTGAGTGGACACTTTCTTGTGATATCAATTCAAATTAAAGGAATCTACAACATATCCTCAATTAGTAGGGTTGCATGTTTGAATTTTGTACTTTTCAAATTTTATTCAAATCTGTCTATCTGTCTGTCTGTCTGTCTGTCTGTCTGTCTGTCTGTCTGTCTATCTATCTATCTATCTATCTATCTATCTATCTATCTATCTATCTATCTATCTATCTATCTATCCCATGATCTGCTGGACCATGGAGGTTGACTGTCAGAAATATATGTAAGCACCAGATTACAAAGCAGGAGTAAAACTGAAAACCCATTACCATGATGTAATAATGCAATTTATTTTCAAGCCAAGAGCACACAGTGGAACAGACTGTGGTTGCAGCAAGAGAAATCTATGTCTTTCAGAGGAGTACACATTAGAGTATTTGGATGTTTAGTGTGTCTGATATGAACTGTACTGTGTTTAAAATTCACACAATTAGAAGGTTTCACTATAGTTTTGTTCTATTTAAAAAGTTCAGTTTCTTTCTGATTCCTACCAATGTTCCATGTGGCAAAGTTAATATAGTGGTTCAAGAATACAGACACAACAGATCAGAATCCAGAGGCCACAGATTACTATTTTTATTAGGTACACTATATACGAGTGTTGAAGATCTTCAGCAATAGGAACAGAACATTTGTGGAACCCTATCATCAGCATCAGAGTTTAACAGTTATTCAGTCCTACTATCATTCTTCCCCTCCCAGATAACTCATTTCCCTGCTTTTACATATATTTATTTTAATTTTAATTTATCTATATTTCAAATTTGTCACCGCCCATCTCACTACAGAGTGACTTGCTGGGGGTGGACAGTTGAATAGGTCCTGCCTCCCTGTGGAGGAGGGTAGCATGGGAGAATCTCAAGGTCACCAGGGCATGATCTGACCATGACAATGGGTACTATGATGGAATGGAATTATGAAGGCCAAACTCAGGGAGGAAAACATGCTCTTTCGTCTCCAGAGGGGCGAGGGAGAGATAAGAGGATGAGGCTGGCACCTCCCTGAGGAATTCACACTGTTGTGACTGGCTGACTTTGGGAACTGGGATTTCAGTCTGGGAAGATTCTTGCTAGAGGTTGTAGCTAATAAACATTGCTGAACTGAATCTACATGGTCACTTGGAGTTCCTTGGGCTAGGCCTGACATCAAGAGTCTGGGAAGATTGAATTGCAACTTCCATAGCCAGTAACACTATGGAAAAGGTGAACATAGTAACATGTCAGTGTTCCTTTTGTCTAATAAATAAATAATTAAATCAACCGGTCATTTGAATGTGCAGAAAAAGGAAATTATGTAGTTGTATTCTTCACAAAAGCATGTGAAAATAGGAACTTCCATAACTAATTGCTTTAATTAACCTATGTCACAAGTTCACAAAGCAAATGGAAGACTAGAAATAGTCATAATCCAATACTCTTTCTAGAACACACACAAAGAAATGTGATTATCTTTTTGAATTTTGGAGAAGGACAGAATCAGATGAGAGATAAAAGCCAAGTACTGGGCCATGCTAGTTTAACAAAGGAATGTGAAAATAAATACCTATTTTATGAGCAATTAAACACTGAAGAATCAATCTTGTTATGCTGTGGGGGCAAGAAAGGGACCTTTGCCAAATACCTTCTGATTAAAGCAATAAGAAAAAGATTGGGTCAAAAGAATTGTGCATTATTTATATCAAGAGAACATCCTGAAATCTTCTGGTCAGTTTTGAAGTGAGTTTCTCAAAAGTCCTAAGAAGAGGATTTTATGGGGGGGGGAGAAATCCCCAATTTCATTAGACAAACTGGGAATGTAATTAAACTAATTGGATTTGATAAGTTTTATACGCATTTACCTATGAAGAAAAAAAGTTAAGCTGAAGGAATTGGATCCTGAAAGAGTACCTAAAGCTGCAGAAAGTTCAGATCAATTTATAAAACGAGGAATAATTTTTTGTGAGGAAATAGTGCTTCCATTTGCAGCACAACAGGAATATCAAGAAACCAATCAAGGATGGATTTGCTTCATGGAGAGTTTTGATCTGGAATAAAGTAAGCTTTGCAGAAATGTAGATCTGCTCTGAATACATTTGCTTCAAAATTGAATTTTGGCCAGATCCAATGCACAACCCTAGTAACAAGCAAATCACACTAGCTAAGAGAGCATTGATAAAACAACATTGAATGACACATATAATGCCTTTACTATGTGAGCTGCATTGGGTCCCAGTCTGGTTCCGGGTCCAATTCAAAGTGTTGGTTATTACCTTTAAAGCCCTACATGGCATGGGTCTAGGTTACCTGAGGGACCGTCTTACCCCCATGACATCAACCCGTCCCACCCGGTCAGGCAGAGAGGGCATGTTGCGGGTCCTGTCAGCGAGAGAATGTCAACTGGCAGGGCCCAGGAGGAGAGCCGTCTCTGCCATTGCTCCCACCCTTTGGAACATTCTCCCCCCAGAGGTGCGGCAGGCCCCTCCCCTCCTGGCCTTCCAGAAAAAATTGAAGACCTGGCTCTGCCAGCTCGCGTGGGGGGATAACAACTCTACCCAATCCTGGGGGTGGCTAGCACCTTGATGATGCTCCCTGAGTGATCACCATTTATTTTGGATCTTTTTATTTTGTATTTATTATTGCAATTTTGTAATTTTAATTGATTTTAATTGTTTTGTAAACTGCCCAGAGTCATTTAACAAGATGGGCAGTGACAAATTCGATAAATAAATAAAATAAACATACAAAAAATATTTTCTTAATACACCACTACAAAAATGTTACCATCAAGCAAACTAAGAACAAGCTTCTGAAATATAAATTAACTTTATTCATATTAAGTCTTGATTATTTGAATCATATTTAGAGAAAAACCCTCTTTAAAGATGACACTTTAAGAGTTTAAGACTTTAGTCTTAACAGTTTAAGACTAAAACCTGGTTAACTTTAGATTATGTGGTATCTCACAGGGAGTATACAAGGCTACAGCTACCATTAAGAAAATAGTGTCAGGTTTAGCCCAAAGAACTCCAAGAGACAATGCAAATACAGTTCTGTTGTGTTTATTAGCTACAACCTTTAGACACAATCTCCCCAGACTGAACCCTAGCTCCCAAGCCAGCCAGCCACACCATGAATTCCTCAGGGAGGTGCCAGCCTCATCCTCTTGAACTTCCCACACTCCTGAGTTGAACTAAGAACATGATTAACTCCCTGAGCCTGGCCTTCATAATTCCATTCCATCACAATAGAGAAGGACTAGCATCACAGCTTTTTTTGTTTTTTGTTTAGTTGCAGGAATATTTATCAATAGTTGCCTTAATAAGTATGGGTGGTAATGATTTTAGATAGTGTCAGATTAGGATATAGTGAAGTGAAGGATGCCACCCAAGGAGAAGAACATGATGTAGCTACTTCAGTGTTCCTATACCTTGTTTACATTCCCTTCCTGGTCACCTGAGCGGAGAAATATGCCTGTTTTGCCCAACTTTGAATAAAATTTGCTGCAGTGGTTACAGCTGTGTAAATGGGCAATGTATGGAAGATTCGTGCTTCTGATTCAAGTCTTTGGGTCTAGGTGGATTATTTCTTTTAAAAGAAAAAATTAAAAAGGGAAATAAAACATGACCTGTTGATTAAAGGAATTGGATGTTATCTTTATGATCCTTGACATAGCTGTAATTAATTATGCACAGTTAAAGGGCCAACAGATTTCTGAAAACTTGGAGCACCAATTAAAAAGTGATTTATGTAAATGTCTAAGGTTTTCACCTCAGGTGTAATGAATACTGCAGGGATGTAATGAACACTGCACAACAGGCAATTCTTATGAGAATGATTTTGAGTGATCTTTCTAGGAAGGAAGGAAGGAAGGAAGGAAGGAAGGAAGGGAGGGAGGGAGGGAGGGAGGGACAGACTCAAAATACTACACCGGAAAAATCGTAGGTTCACACTTTCAAAGCAGATGCTACAGATATTAATGTACTTCTCAAACCATCGTCCATCACCACTTGTGGAATACGATAAATGGTGGGTTTCATCAGTAGGTTCATTGCCTACCAGAAAATAGAAAATTGTTTCCCCAAATTTATGTTAAATTGGTCCATCACACAGTTGGAGTATATCTGTCAGCAAGATGTGGGGGGGGGGGGAGGAGCATGAAAGTCTAAAACAACAAGGTATAAGTTTCAACTCATAACATCTGTAGTTCAAAGTCAGATGGAGGTTGGTGAACCAAATTTATAGTTGGTGCAAAGTGTGGATAACAGCTTATACCTAATAATTGGTAGAAAAGAAAATAGTTGTTCCCTCCAGCTCTGAAGATAGAAAAACCATTAATCTCCTGTCTATCCTGTTTTATGATACACAGGAGAAAGAAATGGCGACTCAATCTAATATTCTGCCAAGAAAACCTGTGGACCTTCACAACCAAGATAAAATCAACACGATACTGAAAATGAATTCCCTAGATTGGAAGGTATACACTGAGGTACTGGGGAGAACAGAAGTGAGTGCAGGTACCACAAGTGCTTATCCTGCAGCTGGATCAACGCCAAAAGGATATCCAGCTGCTGATGTGCCCAGAGGCAAAACAAAAGTCCAGTGCTGGAGAGAGAGAGGGAGGGAGGGAGGGAGAGAGAGAGAGATTACACACACACATTAGTACAAGGAATGTCAGAACCATGAGCCAAGATAATCTTCGTGCTGTCAGAGCAGAAATGTCAAGACTGATACTGAAATTCTGTATCAGCATCCTGATTCCGGGATTTCAGCTGGCAAGGGCACACTCACTGAGAAATACATCCAAACCCTAGAGCCTCCCCTTATCCTTTCAATATAAAGGGGGACCAATCTCAACTCATCTTACCTGCCTTGCAAGGCAGCTGGCCTAACTCTGTCCTGCCACCAGTCTTACAAGAAGCATGGCTCCCTCTTGGAGCCGAGGGCCCAATATGTGTGCCCTGTCCTAATACAGTGGCCCCATCTCTCAATTGCCCCAAGTTGGGTTGCCATCAAACTAAAGCACTCCAAGATTCAGGAAAGTCTGGAAAGAGTCAACAGCCTTCACCTTCAGCTATCTCTTTTTCTGTCAGCCATTTGAGGTGAGCCAGGTCAGGAAACAGACTCTGTTAGGACAACTGGAATTCTATTGTTGCAGGGTATAATAACAGAATCCTGAAAGTGTGAGAGAGATTATCCCCCCCCCCTTATACCAAAGTTTCTATTACACAAAACCAAAGAAATATTAGTCCCAAATGCCATTTTCCTTTATATCAGAGACATGGGAAGAATACTATATATTGGTATACTGTGATTAGCTACAGAGTTAAGAGGATTCTCTACTCTCTTGTGGGGTAGATTAGGAAGAGAAATTGGTGGTACATTTTGTTTTTCAGTTAAAATCAAGATAATCATTTTTATTATTTACCTACCTACCTACCTCCTTCCCTACCTATCTAATCTATCTTGCTTCTGCATATATATGGTTAATAGGATGTAAGACAGTTTAATTCTAGTCTTTTCATATGCAGTCTGATTTCCCCCCATTGCCTACATTGTATTATAACAGAGTTACATATGCCTTGCAAAGGTCATCACAGAGGAATGGGCAGGACTGTATTCCAGTTATACTGTTTAGTTCTATTTGCAAAATTTCATCGTTTTGTAGTTGTTATTGAAAATTAATAACCAGTCTGTGTTCTTTAAAATGGGTAACTAGGGATCACAATGGTTTTTTTATATATGAGAGATTGTAACTGCATCATCTACATATAAGAGTATGTGGATATATTTCCTTGCTAAGAATGGAGGATGGAAGACCGCATTGGCCACACTGTTGCTATAGGGCTAATAGAAATATTAAGCAATATGGTTTCAAAATGCTTTTCTGTCTAACCCCTCTGTTTGGTGAAACTGAGATCGAAAGAAAACTCTGCCAATTATATCCCAAAGTTGTATTAATATAGAATTTCTGCATGAAAAAGTATAAGCACCTGTCAATTGTGGAGACCAGACCAAGAAACAGACTCCACGGAAGACCAAAAACCTCTTTTATTAAGATTGGCATTAGTAACATAATCTTGCAAATCTGATTGTGCTTCCCTTTCTCCCTCTTTTATATTCATGTGACTTAGGGGGGGTGTCTGTTTTTGTAATCCTCCCCCGTTGTTTGGACTCAAGCAACGTTTTCCTTTTTGTTGCTTTGGTAATGGATCTTCCTCTCGCCATCAAGGTCATCCTCTGTACTCTCTACAGCGTCTAGAATGGAGTTCAAGGGGTTGTTGTTATTCCAGGATGGGTAGTAGTTGGGCAGAGCAGTGACTGATGTTTTTGTGCTCTCCAATTGATTACTGGAAAGGGCATAGACTGGCTTATGAGATCTCTGGGTGTTCTCAGCTTTCCAAGGCCAACACAAATAGAATCGATCAAACTGCTGGGGAATGGTTGTTGGCAGGGGGGGGGGGAGGAATGAAAGAAATTGAAGCATCTGCAGCTCCAGTATAGATGTGCTCAGAGTTGACACTCTGAAGATCTTTGAAACTGAATATTGGATGTCGAACTATTTGGAATACTTTCAATTCTACTTGGTAAAATTCATGTTGAGATTTACTGTTCTTTCCTTTTGTTGTCTAATTTTACCCTCATTCTTCTGAAGCACTAAATTGTGATGGAGTGTCTTGAACTCCGTGGCATTTCTCATTCCAATTCTGGGATACATTTTTTTTCCCTGTTCATTCGCTATAATCTGAATTTTTTTTTTTAATATGTCTCTGATGTGGAAAGTTCTCTGGAAGACAATGACTTGTCTTATGGTGCACTGCAGCCAAAGGAATTGTTTTGATTCTGTATTTTGCTGGTATTTATAATGTATTCCAAATACATAGGCATTATTAATAAATATTTAAGTTTGTTGCATGTTATTTATTGATTTGATTTGATTCATTTCCCATCTTCCTGGTCAGATGAGCACTCATAAATAAGATGCACTTGTAATTTATTTATCTTCACAAATAAGTAGTTATCTGAACACCAGCTGAAATGGAGCACGTGCTTTACCATTTGACATCTCCTACCTTGAACAAATTAAATTAACTTCTCAGACATCTCCCTTCCATCTCTTTATAGTTCAGAAACTGGAAGGAGAAGCAGAAGTTTCCTTCTCAAACTCAGTCCCTCAAATGCAATCTGAAGACAAAAATACAGATGGATCTTACAAAGTAGATGTAGGTTTTATTAAGGCAAATGATGTTCTTGCTGTTGTTATTGATTTGTTCCAATTCCTCTAGTCTATCATACTGGTTTTTCTGTTAAAACCCTTGCCTGTTGCAAATAGTTTCTTCAGAGATACTGCAAAATATCCCATCATCTTTTTAAGAGATCAAATCTGCGGAAAAAAGATATGAACTATGGAGTATTAAATTTGGGGAAAAAGCATGGAACATTCCAAAAATGGTACTATGCTAACAAGATGATAAATCCTGTATGCTTATGTACATTCTTATGCTGGGAAACGGCTTAAAAAGAATGGAAGTAGTTCTCTCCTTTCTGCAACTCAACAGAAGAGAAACTGCAAAATTGAACTTGCTTGGGTTCATGGACTCAAACTTTGTGTTCTCATTATTTCATGTTGCTGAATACTTTGAAAAATACTCATTCTGACACCATAAGTTTGCCAGTTTTATAGCTAGTTCTACATAGAGTTTAGTGTAGTCTTCTGGTCGAGGTGAGTAATAGCTCAAGTTATGAAGGATTTCGGTGTTATTTCCATTTTATACATAGTCCAATTCTTTTTAAAACTATTAACCGGTACCAATCTATGAATTATATCCAATTAATTGCTATGCTGGGCTGTACTTTTATAATCAACAAAGTCATTAATAAAATAAATGAACATGTATTTTGACAGATAAACATCTGAGGGAGTTAGAGGATTAGTTGACAATATATAGTTACAGTTAAGAGATAGAGATAGAGTAAAAGCTCAGAGATACAAACATCTCCTTTCCTTTCTTTCCTCTGGAAGATGTGCACATTTCAAATTCAACTAAATGTGTTCTTGGTCTTGGTTAATTTGAAATACTGTGAGAAATTCATCTAATCTACATGCATGGCCTTGAGCATTTGTAGCTCATCTAACAAAAGCAGATTGTAGTAAATGTTTAAGATAAAAGAATGTAATACATTTTAGTTACATTTTGAATTATAGCTCTTTAAACCTCTTTCATAACTGGCCTTCCTCTAAAGAAGCATGAAACAATAGTCTTTCAATGACAAATTCCAGAAAGGACACCATTATCCAGCCTCCAATCTAAAAAACATTTGCGTTTATGAAATTGCCTTTCTACCTCATTTATCAACATGTATAAGGATGGCATCTTGACTTCACTACCATGCTACTCATGTTCAGCCACCACAATGGAATGTTCTACAAAACTCCAATTAGAATAGAAATATTTTCTTATAATAGTTCTCATACTGTTCTAGCATATAGATTGAGGGTAAGAAACAATACATTTGAGATCTCAACATGCATGCTAAAGCAGTATGAATATATAAAAAAATAAATTTCAATTCTAAGTTTCAATTATTCTCCCTACACAGATTCTTTCGTTGTGGTGGTGGTTTCGGTTCTTATTTCTATATGATATATTGATTTAGTACTAGCTCACTTGCCTTAAGAATAGGAAACACATAAGGTTTTTTTTTTCTTATGACATATTTTAAATTCAGGCAATTTAGCCTATACCAAGAGTTTCTGGCAACTGTGAACTGCACTATTCTGTCTGGGTCACTTTAGTGACATGCATTCAAAATTAATTTTTAATTTTGCCCCATCCAGCATGGCACTCCTAAGCCAAATGTGATACTTATCCTTGTTTTAAACCAGTTCAAGATGTTTCCCAAGGATACATCTAATGAGGCAAATACCATCTCTCAGAATATTAGGAGATAGCCTAGATAGAGAGAATTTCTAAGCCACCCTCAGAAACAGGTGTAGGTGTAATCAGGCCTAATTCTTAGATTTTGGCAAAACCAGATTACTGCCTTGTAGTCTATTGGGTCTGAGCTGAATGGCAGAGTAAAATACATTTACATAGAGTATGATATTGGCATACTTAAGTTTACAATATTGGATTACAGCCTTGTGGAGAAAGGTGCAGAAACCCCTCTAGTGTGAGAGTTTACAAGGCATGTCACAAACATGCTAGGAATTTGAAACCAATGCTGATGTACAATTAACCTCAGGAGCATTCAATTCAGGCAGAATACATACCCAGAAAAAGGATGTTCCCAAATGTGCATTGGCCAACAGATGCAGGAGGGAACATGGTTTGCCCTTCAGCATTCTCACCTGAAGCTTGAATAAAGTCTTCCCAGTTTCAGAGTCCAGTTGTCAAAACCAAAAAAATTCCATATCTGGAGAGGTCATGCAAATAGATGTTCAACTCCTTTGCCAAGCCTTGAAGCTGACCCTGGGGAAAGTCAGCCTCATGTATTTCAGTGATTCATGGGGACTGTGAGTTGTACTATTAAGTTAGTTGCCTTTGCCCATTCCCCTCCCCCTTGAGTCACATGAAGCCAAGTGCTTCCCAGCAGGAGCACTATTGCAAGTGACACTTAGGTATAAACTCAATGAGTTCAATGGAAGTTGACATGAGCATACATGAATTCAGATTACAAAGGAGTGGTCCTATCCACCTTTAATGTCTGTGTTTCCATCTTGAATCACAACCTAGCCAACCATATTTAGCCCAGCATGGCATGCAAACCTACCCCTTATGCTTTGTTTATGGTTTAGGATTCAGTGTGTGGTGCCAACCCAGAAAATAATAAAATAAACCAAGATTAAATCAATGGTGGGTTTCTTTGACCTCAGTGGAATGTACCGTCAAGGAAGCGTGCACCAGAGCAAGCTGCCAGGTTTTATGCTCTATAAGTTACATTTTATAATGCAATTTGATTTGATATTAATTAAGTCTGCAGTTATTTTAAATATCTGTGTTTATATAGTACATATGGAAGTGTGCAAATAATAATGCTAAAGAATTAATGTTCTAGACATATTGCAATGGAGATGAGGTAATGTGCTATCAATTAACACATTCTGTGTGAATCCATGGCAGATATAAAATTGAAAAAAATAAGTAGGAGTAAATGCAAGATGTGTAGCTGCTTTGTAATATCTGTTATTTTTTTCAGAAGGAATTTTATTCTAAATATACTGAAGGTTTCAAATCAATATCGAGCTTTATGTCATTTGTTAAGATTTGAGTATCAAGATCATAAATACAATCTGGATAAAATAAAGATTTTCTTTGTTTTGTTTTGTAGATAGAGTGTTCACTCAAAGCTACTTTCCATGTCCATTGTAGGTAGGGCTGAGCTGAATCACATGATACCTTTAAAGGTTCAGATCAATGTTTCTCAACCTTGGGAACTTTAAGATGTGTGGACTTCAACTCCCAGAATTCCCTAGCCAGCAAGGCTGGTTGGGGAATTCTGGGAATTGAAGTCCACATGTCTTAAAGTTCCCAAGGTTGAGAAACACTGGTTCAGATAATCCATTGTAACCTTACAGGCTACAGTTAGCAGAGGGAAGCATCATGTGGATAGGCTTTGGGTATGGTCATTGGGGCTGGGCTGGATAGAGACTATAAAAGCCAGGAACAATTTGTCTCTTGAATCACAATACCCCCATTCTTTTCTTGGAATCACTCATACTCCAGGGTAAACAAGGCTACCCAAAAACCACACTGGGAACTCTATAAAATGAACTGAAACAATTAGTTTTATCCAAGAATATCTGGAATTGACAGGCTATTATATTTTCACAGAATCAGCTTCTCAGAATACTATATACTGATAAATTGCAACAGCATGAACAAGGACTCCTGAGACCTTCCTATTAAGGGCCCAGGTAACTCCCTCACTCCATGGAAGATAATTAAGCTATAACAAAACTATAGTTTAAAACTGCATGAAACTCCCTCAGAGACCTCAGAAAACCATCCAGATCTATCAGCCTCTAAAAATTTACTTCCTCTCTTTCCATTTCCTCCAAATTCCAATCAGGGTTTATCCATTTCCTAAAACAAACAAACAAACAAACAAAAAAACCAGACCATCCAGCCAGCCTCTTTCACAAAGAGTAATGATTCTTACAAACACTAGAGTCCGGATTCAGCCCAGCATTAATCCAGCATGAAAACTGGTCCATCAAATTTGCAAGAGTGGTATGTCAAACTTAATCTGATAAGCACCTGACCTTGTGATGATAATGGAACTATTTCTATCTTTCCCAGCCATAGATGATCATATCCTAAAATAGTACCATAAACCAAGTGGAAATCCATTATACCGTATGCCTTGCTATATGCATCAGGCAAGATATTCATTGGGACAGGCCTATAGATGTAACAGTAGCATGACATCCCAAACCACAGATTAATGAGCCTCAGTGTATATGCTGAAGTCTCCTAAAACCACAGTCTTTGAGCACATGGGCAGAGGTTGGCATCCGCAAAATTCCTCTGAATGTAGGCCCAGCACCAAATGCAATTATTCCAAATGTGTACACTGTTGGTTGTAAGACCACTCTATCCCTCCTCCATAACACTTTTGCTCCTGGGCCAATATAGAGTTTGATGCTACATTTCATAACTGATGGGCACATCTAGGAGTGATCTCCATCTCCCCTTTTCTCCAGTTAATTTTCCTGACACATTGATTAAAGCCTTTCATCAATCTGACAAGACTCACGATAGCATCACTGCTTCTTACAATTATAATTGTGGTTGCTTCTTCCTTACCACTTCTCCTAACTCATTGGCTCCCCTTCCCAATTGTCCTCCCCCTCTCCCAGTAGCAGATTCTTATAATTAATAAATTAACAGATTGATTATAGCATAGATTATTTTATCACAGTTTTCCTTCTCTTCAGTTTAAGTCTCACTCTTGTCCAGTCTATGAGAAACTCTTTAACTCTGCAGCAGAGTTACTCAGGCAAACAGTTCTATTTAAAACACAGACAGGTTTTCAATATTACTCAAAATCTTTGCGCCTGCTGTCAGATCAGGGTTCCCCCCCCCCCCAATTTGTTGGTTGTTTTGCATCTTATTTTTGCATTCTCCTTATTTTCGTATTGTTGCATTTTCATTAAAATGTTGGATATGGAAACTTCAAATGCAGTGGTTATCTTAAACAAGATAACACTGCACACTTTTAATACAATATAATTTTGTCTGCCAAGATGACGTTCGTTTTTTAACTTACATCTTTCTGTGGTATCTTCAGCTCCAAATGGCATTCTCTGGGAAATGTCATGTCAAAGAGACAGCGAAATGCTATTTCCTTTAAATTTTTCTGCATTTTCTTCAGACTAGTTCACAAGTTAATATAGGGGCTGAGCTGAATCTATTACTTTGTTTCATTTCTTGAAATGTTGAGAAGCCTTTCTCATGTTGTTCAAAAACACAGGTTGTGGGGAAGCATTTTGGCCTCCAAGAACATACCAGTGGTAAGTAGCCTCAAACTCTCTCATATGCTTTTTCATCCCTCACTTTACTCTGATTCTGCTTAACCATTGATAGAATATTGTCTGGTTTCTGCTCAGGTTTTTGCAGGAGAAAAAAGAGGGGAGATTGTTGTTTGTTCAACACTTTTTTAATCAAAATGCTAATGCTCTTGCCAAATCTATTTGTTTAGTTGGAAAGGGTGAACATGATTTACATTAATTTGAGCACCCTGATAACTAATTAAAATTAAAATCTTTTGGCTATGCTCTCAGGCATCTTTGCCCTTTAACTTAGCAATGCAGAATTGTTTGTCACTCTCTCGTGTGAAATTTTGGTTTGATTTATTGACACTTTAAAGCCATCTTACTGTTGGAACCTAATCAAACCTAACTGCAAATTTTGCAATCTGGGTGGCTCAAGGCTCTTATTCCACAGCTTACCTCTAAATATTGCTTGTCAGGCAGAATTTTCTTTCCCGATTTTCTCATGGCAGTTTGCATTAGGCCTAGTTTGCTGTGTGCATTGCTTTAGGATTTTACAGATATAATCTTATATCTGCTAAAGATAAATGACAAGCGTTTAAAGCACTTTTATAAACAAATATTGCTTGATGATGGATATGGAATAATACTATAGTTTCTCTTCACACTTGACTTCTTTCCCTCGTAGCATATAAAGAGTTATGAAAAATATTGTTAAAAAAAATTCTTCACATGGTAAATGTCAAGGGCCAATTTCCACAGGGCCCCCTTTCCTGTAAAGCAGTGTTGTGCAAACTTGGCCACTTTAAGATGAGTGGACTTCAACTCCCAGAATCCCCCCCAGCAGAATTCTGGGAGTTGAAGTCCACTCATCTTAAAGTGGCCAAGTTTGGACAACACTGCTGTAAAGAGAGGAAATGCGGGATGTACTGTTCGGGGCTTATGTAACATGTTAATTTACCAATACCCAAGATGAACATCCGTGAGCAGGAAAGCATCCAGTCAAACTCTTTCAGTTAGTCCAAACACAACTGGCACCTTGTTAGAATCTTCAGAAGCTCCTTCTTGCCAAATTACCTTCAAAAGAATATTAAAATCGGTTCTTCTTTAATGATTGCACTCAAAATGACACTCAGTCAAAAACAATTTCAAGGACACCCAGTCAAAAACAGAGCCAGCTTGGTGTAGTGGTTAAGGCTCCAGGCTAGAAACCAGGAGAATGTGAGTTCTAGTCTTACCTTAAGCATGAAAGCTGGCTGGGTGACTTTGGGCCAGTTACTCTGCCTCAGCCTAACTCACCTCACAGGGTTGTTGTGGGGAAAATAGGAAGCAGGAACATTAGGTATGCATGCCACCTTGAGGTGACCAAAAATAAAAGTGGGATAAAAGCCTAATAAATAAAAGCTACCCTACCTTTTCTCCAGCATCTTGTGAAGGAAGTGAGATGATTCCAGGGGAACAGTCTATTAACTAAATGTTTTGCAAATATTCTACTGTAAATCCTTGGGGAATCCTTAGGCATAGCCAAAAGGAATGCATGCAGATAAGACAGCTCTGTATTTTATTCTGTTTGAAGTCGCCTTCTTTATCTATTAGGCTTGTATGCTGCTGAATCTTCCCAGAATCCTGGGGGCTTAGAACACAAAACCAACAATAAGCAAAATTTTAAAATCCAGATATAAACAAATCAGAGCAATCATCTGACATTGGAAAATAAATTGAAAATGTAAATATTGATGGTGACAAACTATCCGTGGCTAAACGCCCTCTTGAAAAGCTGTTTTAAGCAACTTCCAGAAGGCCGTCACTGAAGAGGCTAGTCCTGCTTCCAAAGAAAGTTTTTTCCAAAGTATTGATGCCACGAGTGGGAAATGCTTCCTGGCATCCTCCCCTCCCCAGGGTACCCTCCCAGATACCTTTGGACACCACCAGCTCTTTCTCAGATTGGGGAAGATATGTCTTGAACATATCTGGATGCCAAGCCATTCAGGGCTTTAGAAGTTAAAACTAATACTTTGACTTGCACTCGGAAGTCTAGGGGTAGAGATTCCTATATGCTCCAATTGAATATAGAAAGCTAATCAGACTAATATTGCAGGCCACAGACACGCATGTCCTTGGTAAGAACTCATAGCAGATTATATATGATGTAAGTATATTGTGCTTAGATTTTATTACTTTCTGCATGTAACGGTGAAATGGACACTAATGAAATGGAATTATCACTGGGAGATTTAAGTCCCAACAATCAAATATTCTGAACAAGTGTTAAGAAGCCCAATATTATCTATAAAAAGCTGAGTGTTTTACACTATAACTTGGTGCTTTACGCAATAAAAAGCTATGATAATAAATTGTTCTAGATGGACATCCAGAGAAAGAAAAACCATGCCCACTCAAACCAAAACTTACAGAGGCTCACCACCATTCTACCCCAAGGATGAATAACCAAGTTCAGTGCCTTCCTGAATGTCATCAGGGTAAGAGCCATATGGATCTCTGGGGAGATATCATTCCAAACGGTAGGCCCCACAACAGAAGGCATGCTTCTGGGGTCCCACTACGTGACTTGAAGACAACTATTCTGCCAGAACTTACTGGATGGGCAGGAATTATTGGAGATAGGTGGTTCTTCAAGTAACCAGGCCTAAGTCTGAAGGGCTTTATAGATGGTAATCAGCACCTTGAATTGAACCAACTTCCTTAGAAAACTGTTGTGAAAGCCAGTGTAGTATAATGGTTAAGGTGTTCAAATAGGAATATGGAGATCCAGGTTGTAGTTCATTCTCAACCATGGAAGTTCCCTGGGTGATCTTGAGCAACTTATTCTCTGTCAGTCCAGCCTACCTCACTTGGTTGTTGTTTGGGAAAAATGGGAGGAGGGAGCACTATGTATGCTGCTGTACAAAAGGCAGGATATAAAGCTAATAAATGAATTAGTAAAATCTTCAAGGGCTACAATCCAAGGAAGCTGTTCAGTTGTGGAATTGATGAAGAAAAAGCAATTAATGCTTAATAAAAAGTAAGTTAAATGGTCAGACAAAAAGCAAATTAAAAAATAATTGCTAATTGGGTGGTGGTGGGGGAGAAAGGCAGGATGTATCCGTAATGCTCTAAGTATTTTCCCTGGCTTCCTTCAATTTTTTCACCTTAAAAAAAGATAATTACATTTGAAAGGAATAATATTTAGACAGAAAAATGTGCAAAATCCCCAACTGGGTAAAGCATGCGCCTCCATATTAACAAGGTTTCGGTAACCTAATCTCTTTTATTAAAAGTTTTAACAGCAATAATAAGAACTAATACAAACTAAAATAGAACAGGGAAAATGAAAAACAAAGAAATAACAGAATATGCTAAAAGTACAATAAGAAAAAAAGTAGAAAAAAGTAGATAACAAAGAGAAAGATATATACATATACATATAGGTATAAAGAAGTGGTTTCCGATATTCTTCACAGCAGTTATTAGTACAATAATATTTGAACCTTTCTTTCTCTCTAAAGTTACATCATGACTCTCTTCTTTCTATAATCTAACCTGTCTAATCATCAAAACCATAAATCACAAGCTCATTTTTTTTCATTTCTATGCAAAAAATCTATAAGAGGTTTCCAGTCACCAATATACATAGATATTGTCCTTTCCCCAATCAAAGAAGTCAGTTTATCCATCTCAGCAAGTTCTGTCATTTTCACCAACCATTCCTCCATGGTGGGTAATGCCCAATGTTTCCATCTTTCTGCATATAGTAATCTCACCACAGTAATGATATACTGAAATAATCTTCCATGGCTTTTTTCTAACTGTTTGTCCATCAATCCTAAAAGGAAAAGTTCTGGCTTCAATTGAATATTAATCTTTAAAATCCTCTGTATCATGTATGTATGTATTTGAATCCAAAATTTTTGAATTCAAATTTTTTATCTTTTTTACCAATCCACCAAACATAGTAAAATGTCACTTCATGTTGTTTACATTTCCAACATACATTTAAAATGCCTTTATATATTCTGGGATAATTTCTCTGGGATCATGTACCAATAATACATCATTTTATAAAAATTCTCTTTAAGATCATAGCATAATATAAATTTCAACCCTTTTAACCACATATTTTTCCATTGATCCATCTGTACATTATAACCAAAATTCTTAGCCCACTTTACCATACATTCTTTAACCTGTTCTTCCTCTGTTTCAAACTTCAACAGAAGTTTATACACTTTAGTAATCACATATTCATCATCAGTACACAATTGTACTTCAAATTCTGTCTTACTTTGCTCCATTCTGTGAGTCTTTTTGTCCATTTCGAATATTTCTGATAAGTGTAAATGGGAAAACCATTGACAGCTATATCCTTCTGCCATTAGTTCTCTTTATTTAGATTCATTCATTCATTCATTTATTTATTTATTTATTTATTTATTTATTTATTTATATCTATATATATTTCGAATTTAGACATCACCCATCTCATGAGGAAGTGACTACTCATCACTTTTGTATTTCCCTTGATGATTTTCCAATAATTCCTGGTACATTAACCATTTATCTTTGCTAGCTGTTTCTCTTCTATGGAATGTTTCTTGTTCTGAGATCCACAGAGGTATTTTCAGGCACAGCCTGGGTTTATATCTATTCCATATTCTCAATATGGCACATCTAATAAAATAATTTTTAAAATCCATATTAATTTTAACTTTATTGTATAATAAGTATCCATGCCATCCAGACCTCAGGTCATGGTCTTCTAACTCTAAAAGTCTCTTGTTTCTCAGCAACACCCATTCTTTCATCCAGACCAAACAACAAGCTGCAAAATACAATTTCAAATGCAGTAAACCCAGTCCTCCTCTTTCCTTTGCATCTTGTAACACTTTATATTTAACTCATGGTTTTTTCCCTTGGCACAAAAAATTAGATATATCTTTTTGCCATTGTTTGAATGGTACCTCAGCTGTCAAAGCAGGTATTGTCTGAAACAAAAACATCATTCTAGGCAAAACATTCATTTTTACCAAGAAATTCCCCCTAACAGTGGCAATTTTAATTTCTCTGATCTTAACACGTCCTTCTTAACTTCATTCCATGTCTTAACATAGTTATTTTCAAACAACATAAAACTCATATTTATCATAATAATACCCAAGTATTTTACTTTTCTCTCAATCTTAAAACCAGTTTTATCCATCAGTTCTATTTGATCTTCTAATTACATATTTTTTGTTAATATCTTCATCTAATTATTAATCTTAACACCTGCTAGCTTTCCAAAGTCCTTTAATTTTCCCATTAATGTTTCTACCCCCTCTAGCTGATCTTCCAAAATTAACACCAGGGTTAGGGTGTTAGGGTGTTAACCCTAACTTTTTAAATTCTTCTTCCTTTTTTTATCTCATCTAAAAACATTTGTATTTTCTCTTGCATTTTATTTTTAAGTTCAGTATTACATTGTGTAAAATATGCTCTTACAAAAGCTTTACTTGCATCCCAAACCATTCTTACTTCTGTGCCTTTATTAAGATTATTCTCAAAAAATTCTTTTAACTTCTTTTAGAATCCTCTACTACTGTTTCCTTTTGTAACGACATCTCATTCAATCTCCACCTAAAAGAGCCATTTTTTCTTTTAAAAGTGAAAGTCACTGGATTGTGATCTGAAAAAGCCTTTGGCAATGTCTCTACTTTATGAACATTAATAGCCAAAGTCTTAGAAATCCAAATCATATCTATTCTTGAAAAAGATCTATGTCTTTCAGAATGTATGGCACCTTTTATTTCCCAAGTTTCAGTAAAGCCAAATAAGAAGACTTGAGATGAGGCTTTTAACAGAGGTTTTATTGGCCAATGAAACCACCTGGATGGCTCAAGGAGTGTTGCCCAGAACCACCCCTTGCAAAGCAAGCAACAAAGATTTTATAGGCATATTCAGATATTTCAGATAGTACATCCCCTCATATCCATACAAGGGAATTTTGGGATGACCCAGGGAAAAGTAAAGGTGGGCCTAAAGAGGTGAATCTAAGTTTAAATACCTAACTTCTTTGGAATTTAGGGCCTCTCTCGTTGCAACTTCTCTGCCTGGTACCGATCTAATTTATGGCTTCAGGCATCTGGCTAATTGCTTGTAAGGAAATGGGGTGGGGGAATTCTGTGCTCTCTTAGAAGGCAATCAGGCATTCAACAAAGGGATAAGGTGGGGGAAAGAAATGCAAGTTAATCCTTTGTAAATAAGATAGAGTGCACTATCACATGCATGCCCACACATTATGAGAGAGTTTAAATTGTGTATCAAAACAATGGCCTTCAAGAAAAATAAGTATATTCTTTTGTGTCACCATTTTTATATCTCCATACATCAGCAAGCTAAAAATTATCTATTAAATTAAAAAAAAATGGTAGTTTGTCTTGTATATTTTTAATATTGTTCTCAGAAATTCAAAAAAAAATTTTTTTTTTGAGTGGGGAAACCACCCCATTCCAATCTCCCAGGAGACACTAATTTTCATATGGAAAGTCCAATAATTTCTCCATAACTCCAAAACAACATATAAAATGCTGTTTTAACTTCATTCGGGGCATGAATTCCCAATACCAAAGCCTTAATCCCCTGTCCATTAACTTCCACCCCAACATATTTGCCATGATTATCAGTCAATATAAGTTTTGGATATAGTTGAGGATTTATATACAAAACAACTCCATTTCTTTTTTTCTTTCCCGCTGAAATAAATTCTTCACCCAAATTTTGGTGACTCAAATATTTTATACCTTTCTTTCTAATATGCGTTTCTTTTAAGGAAATCACATCTTGTTTTAACTTTTCCAAACAAATTTTTTCTTTTGAGGAGCATTTGCTCCATTTATATTCCACATTAAGCATTTATAATCCATAGATATGCCAAGATTTTAGAAAAGTCAATACCTGTAGCACCCAACGTGGTATCATCTTCCATGTCTTTTTGTATCTGTTGTACATTTGTTTAGTCACATCTGTCATTGTCACTTGCATTTACCTTTCCTCCAGCTTTTCTTTAAATGTTCTCAAAGAGTCTCTTGCTTTCTGTACAGAGTTCATTCTGAATCTCTGTTTCTTTTTCTCTCAGTTCCAGTAATGCCAATTAGGTAACCTAATTTCAACACTGAAGCTTATATTAAAAATAATTAGAGAAAGTAGTGAATTTCTTGCAGGTTGCTTGTAGTATATCATATGCTATACTCAGTGCATATAATATAAAAATATAAGTGCCCATTAATAATAATAATTAATAATGATTAATAAAACTTGGATGCCACCTGAGTCTTAATTACTCTGGACGGCTCACAATAATTAAACAAAGAAATTATAATAAAATCATTGGTATGTTTTTGGATGATAGGTTACAGCTAACTGTCCAGTCCATTGACAATGCATCTGAAAGAGCTAATGGGACGGTAACATAAATGGCTTATTGCTAAACAATGCTACATTCATATTCTTCATGGCATTTGTTATATATTTCACTCAGAGGCATCTGCCCAAAGCTGTAATTAAAATACAGTAAAAGTGTGCATATGACATTGAAAAGCAAATGCCACCTTTCCACAACTCCAACTGGTGTACCAGCTGCACCTCTTTCTGCACTGGGAAGCCCTTCAGACAGTCACTCATGCCCTAGTCACCTGAAAGCATAACTACTGCAATGGCTCTACATTGGATGGCCCTTAAAAACCACATATAAACTTTAACTGGTCCAGAATGTAGCAGTGTGGGCAGTGATGGACCTGCCTTGGTATGCCCACGTTATACCTCTGCTCCATGAACTGCATTGGTTGCCAGTATGCTTCCAAATGTGATTCAAGGTGTTTATTATTATCTATAAAGCCCTACATGGATTCAGGCCAGATTATTTGGAGGACTGCCTCTCTCCCATGGTTTCTGCCCTGCCTGTATATGCTGGCAGAGATGGTGAGCTCCGGGTTCCTTTGACTAAACAGTGCCATCTTTCAGGACCCAGGAAGCATGCCTTCTTTCTCACAGCACCTGGCCTCTGGAATGAGATCCCTCCTGAAATCTATGGGTCTCCAACCCTGTTGCTGTTCTATAAGGCCTTGGAGACCTAGCTGATCTCTCAAGCCTTAGACTGTGATGTGCTTTTGTTATTTTTGTTCCTGTCTCTTTTTAGTGACTGGATCTCTTCTTGTTTTGGTTTGTATTGGATTTTTATGGAAATATATATTGTGAACTGCCCAGAGTCAGCTGGAGTCAGGTAGTACCTAAATTTAATGAATTATGGATTGATTGATTAATTAATTAATCATTTTAACTGGCAAACAAGCATCAGAATGACACAGCAAGTCAAATTCCAGGGAATGCATTAAAATCCAGGAATGTGTTCTCTTTCCCCTTAAACTAAGGAATGTAAACCTATGGAATGTACAGCACAAATGGCATATGGCAGGAATGGCTTTGATGTGCCATTTCTTATCATCATTTTGTTTTCATCTCTTCTAATAAAAATATTTCTTTGGAATTGTATGAGATCATATTGATTGTTTAATCAAACTTCTGGTTATTTTTCCCTCGCTTTGGCTAATTAATTGGTTGTCATTTTTAACCCGATGATGTTGAATATAGTTAAGGGGGATAAAGTTGTATTTATTATGGTTAGAAACACCTTTAGATGAACCATTGACATGTGGCTCTGTCCCCAGGCCCTGAGTTAGGGTGGGTGATGGATCCTTTGTGTGATATTCTGTTTTAAATGATAGTTGGGTTTTTTCTTGACTATTGATTTGTTTTTTTGTTTTGTTTTTATTCTAAATTTATTGTTTCATTTTGTAAGCCATGAAGAGTCGTAACAGATTGGGGCAGCCTATACATGTCATAAATGAATGAATGAATGAATGAATGAATGAATGAATGAATGCAAAAATAAGGCTGTTGGAATAACAAAGGGAGGGGAGCAAACTCAGTGGGTATTTCAGAATCTTTCCATTTTTGTGGATATAGTTGTCTCGCAGCAGTGACTGTATATAAAAATCATCTTCCATAGTTTTTTCCTAGTTCTTCAGGGGTCATTGTGATGCAGCCCTAATTTGAATTTTACAGGAAAGTTACCTACCTTGGGTATGTGATGTACATGATGTCTGAAAACCTGCTTTCATTGCTTTTATGCCTATTGCTGCTTTATCCTTGAATCAAGAAAAGGTTTGACTGAGATGCTTTGAGTCCTCTATTAGAGTCGTTTTTCTTCCTCAGTTTGTGTTTCTTTTGATTAGTTCACATTTCAATTGCCATTGACTGTTCTATGCTTACAAGCCTTCTTCCCAGATTGGCTTGTTTATTTTCCACTCCATGCTCCACTTTAGCACTTTCAGTAGTAGAAGAGCCTTCCAGATGGAGCATATTTGTCCAGCTGTTACCACCTGTGCAGCTTCCTGGAGAATCATGAAAAACTTATCGAATCATTCTGGCTGTTCTGAGAGAGGTATTCTCAGTATCCAGTCAAGTGCTGGAGCACCACAATAAGAATACAGGTCTATTCCTATGCCCTATATTTACTGAAAAAAGAAGCATGATTGATTCCTTTCCTTTGTAGAAATACCAGCTATGTGTGCAAATTGCTGAAATCTGTCCTTTCCATCTTTAATTCCACCCCCAAATTTTATGGATAGAGTTGTAATCTTCAAATCCCTTTCCCAAAGCAAGCAGTTTTTTTAAAAAAAGGACTGCAAGAAAATATCCTCAGACATAGACTGGAAAGGCATGCTGAAATTGGTGTCTCTAGATGCAGGCTAAGGTCAGGGGTGACTTTGCCTGTATATTTTGTGCCCCATATCTTACAAAATCCCATCTTTTCTGCAATTACATTTCAGGAGTGGTTTGTTTCTAAGGAATGTAGAATGATGCAAAAGAATACAAGATATATGCAATGCAGATTGACATAACATCTCCTCAACTCTTCCTCTCACTTTTCAGATTCTTTTAGAATTGGATAATCGTTCATGAATGACAGAGGCTATATTGCTTTCAGCAGTATATACTGAAGTGCAGCAAGTAATTAACATGCCTTTCCATTCTGTGTCTGAGAGTATTTTGTTGCAATGCTTAAAAAAAGAAAAAAGAAAACCTGCTTGCTTTTTGTAGAGGGATGTGAAGATTACAGCTCTATCGCTAAAATTTGGGGTTGGAATTCAAGGTGGAAAGGAAGAATTCTTACACACAGCTCACTCCCTGCAATCAGCTATATAGGGCTAATAATGTAGGGTCTACTCCACTGGACTGTTGGAAGAATTATAACAGAGCGATGAGTAGGCGTGTTAACTAAATTTGAGAGCCACCAAATTTAGGTTAAATTCCAGCTTCTCTTTTTATGTTCCCTCTACTTTTTCCCAATAGAACTGTAATCTTTATCAAAGGGCACACAGACAATTCATTAAACAGAACCAAGTCACTCCTATTTTCTTTTCCTCCTACCCCAAACACAGAAGACTGGCTATAGTTATGCATCCCTCCCCATCCTGTACCCTGAACCCTGATACTTTTATAGGAAGACTGAAAGCCCTTTTGCAACTAATAAAAGCTTGGTTATTCCAAGATGAAGGCTAGAAAGAGCAGGAGGGGAGAAACAACAACAACAACAGCAACAGCAACAACTAACAGCCAGTTCACAAAGCTGAACCAAACAGCTAGATGACATCTCTGGCTGCTAGGGGTTTTTAACAATTTTTCAGATTACCTTGTCTGTGCTCAAAAGCTAAGTAGAGTCAGGCGGGCTTAATATTTGGATGGGAGAACTCCCCTGGAATAGCAGGGCAGTAGGCTAGACTGGAACATTTTTCTAAAAACAAACAAACAAACCAGAATGTGGCAATCTTCTGAGGAATTATATTAATGTGTTCATGAAAGCACCAGGAGTTATGCCCATCTTGAAGGCTCAGAGTCATATGTAGTTTCTGAAACTGATGTTTACATCCCCGTTCTTTCAAAACCACCAATAGAAGCCTGATTCCAAGTGCATTTCTGTGCTGAGAAACCACAGTTGGCCACAAGAGACATATGAAACACAGAAATGCTGATACCAAGAAGCTCAGCAGGTGCCAATTTTAATGTTATTGTTCTTCTTATGTTATACTTAACATTTATCGTTTTCACAGGGCTTGCAAACTCTGTATTTTTGCTGCTGCCTTCTCGTGATTTTTATCTTCTGATGCCTTTTAATTGTTTTCTTTAAATGTTCTGCTGCTTTCTTGAACATATGTACAATATGCCTATTTTCAAAGAGTTCTTTGTACATGGTTAAAAGATAACTAACAAAATGAATGAATGAATGAATGAATGAATGAATGAATGAATGAATGAATGAATGAATTCTTCCATGGTGCTTTCACGAAATGTCAGGTATTGCTGGGGAAGTAATAAAGAAACTGGAATATGGTAAGGAAATGGACACACTTATTTGGCTGATCTTGTCTATGCTCAGAAGCTAAGCAGAGCCGGGCCTGCCTAGGATTTGGATGAGAGGCCTTCAGGGAATACCAGGGCTTCAGGCTAGATCAGTATATTTAAAAGGAGGTGCTATGCCTGTAGATAATGCTACAACTTCCAGCTGCTGGAGTCAAATGGATGCTTCACACTTCATTCAGTCCATCTTGCATAAACTCAAATTACAGATGTCTCTATTACAGCTTGGATGCCTGCCTTTTCAAGCCCCACTACTTCAAATAATCTCTAATATTTCTTATTCATTCACTGTCAGTGATGATATAGTTGGTTCCAAGGATCTTGCAGTAACAGGCATACTAACATTGTTTTTGAGGCTGTGAGAACCGTCTTTGCACCCAAACTTCTCTCAGTGTGAGGCCACTTTCAATTGCTCCATGTAAAAGTCACAATTGCACAGAATCCCTTTTACAAGAAGACTACAATGTGTAGCAGAGATTTTTCCTCAGTGGGACCTCAACTGGTTAATTAAAGTCAGTGCACTTAAAACACAAATTTGCCCAAATTTATTTTTCATGTTGATCCATTTTAAGCATCCTTTTAAGTGACCCTCCATACATGATAGTACTTAAACAGATTACAACTATATTTCTTAAAGAGTTATGCACCTTTGACTTTAATGGTTCAAGATTTCACTTTCTACCAAATTTACATTCTACTAACTGAAGGAAATATGTGATTTCATTCAAAATTTCTGAAAGGAGTGTATGAATTCTGTGTTGCTATATTATGGACCAAAGTTGGGCTAATATCTTTAGTGGATTAAAACATAACATTTGGTAGCTTACTGTATCTATCTCCATTCAAAACATCAAAAGATTTGGCTACCATTTCTTATTTTTTTCAAGCTTCTTCTCCCCCCCTCCCCCCCCCAAGACTGCCCATCTCCCATAACTGCTGCCTGGCCAATTCAATCCTGCAGGGTTGGCGCTCTCCAGGTTCCTTAGATTACACAATGTCATCTATTGGGACCCTGGAAACATGCCTTCTCTGAACCTGCGCCTGCCTTCTGGAACAAATTTTCCCCCAAGTTGCATATGGCCCCCACTCTGCTGTTGTTTAGAAGGCCCCGAAGGCCTGGCTCCCATATCCATAGCAATGGGAAGGCCATGGAATAGGAAAGCAGATTGTTTAAAAGATGTCCAGAGGATTCCCTTCTATAAATAAATGGCATGGATCTAATGTCTTTGTCCATAAAGCTATGTGGAAACCATACAGGCAATATCCTACCCTGATGTCAGCCCTTCAAGGTAAGCAAGGTCACAAAGCAGGCGTCACTAGGAAACCTGGAATGGACTTTAATGTACATTAACATGGTTACGGCATTACAGAATCATGAAAGCCTGTCAAACCCTCTCTGTATTTCAATTTATACCTCATGCAATCAAGTTGGGGTTGTTTTGAATTTCTTTCCCATATTTTCTACTTTCCCAGGACTCAAATATTTTTTTCTGTAATGGCTCAGCTATTTCCTTCCCCTTCTTTGAGTCAAGCCAAACTTCCATCACACCTACTACTTAGTAAAACAACTTCAAACCACACTTCTTATTCAGGTACAAAGGGACAGGTGCTCTCTCTCAGCCAATCCATTTCACTTGGTCCTTAGGAGGATGAAATAAATCAGAAGCTTCATAACCCTAGAAGCAGGAGCCTAAGAACACTGAAGAGGACTGAGAATACAATGCTTCAATGGAAACCCTTTCTCTTTTGTGATTTCCTAGCCCCAATTTTAACACATATATTATTTGAGAATGGAGGCGCAAAAGACTGTTGTACAGGTTCACCAGTTCTTTTTTTTCCAGAAGGCTGAGGCTTCAGAAGTGCTCATGGCTCTTTATGTCTAGCATAGCACCACCAGCAAGCAGAGCTAGACCTAAGTGGTCAACAATTCATCTTATACTCTCAGCTGAAAACAGACAGATGCTAAACAACAGTTCATTTAAGGTGAATTTGCCCAACCCGTAAACTAAGTATGTGCAAAAGAGATGGGAGAAATCCAGTACACTCCATAACATACAGCAGGGCAACATAACAATAGCAGTTCAGCTATTTCAAATTTACATTTGAAAATATAAACATGCCTCCTATTTTTATCTGCTTTTTTTTTTTTTTTTGGGTGGGGAATTACAGATACAATAGGTGATTACCCCCTGAGATCCAGATGGCCCCCAGTCTGCTGTTGTTCAGAAGAGAGTGAAAACCTGACTCTTCTGCCAGGCTTTTGGCGAGTGAGACCTCTCGCATCATTCCACCTGGTCTGTCCTACTTGCCATCTTTTATCTTTTATTGATTTCATTGTAATTTCTTCGTTTGATTATTGTGAGCCACCCAGAGTCGTTTGGGAGTTGGGCGCCATACAAGTTTAATTTATTATTATTATTATTGCATGAGAACTAAAAGTGATATTTATTCACACTAATTAATGATTTTGAGAGTGTTGGCAAAATGTATTCATATCTTATCTTGCTGAATTGCCATGGTGCTAATTTGATTTGCAAGATATTTTGCAGCCCTCCACTGTGATATTAATACTCAGGTCTGGCATTCTATGTCAGACAGAACGTTCTGTGTCAAACAGAAGAAAGTTTACCGTGCTGTACATGTTTTAATTTTGTTCCTTGACATCTGAAAAATTAGAAACTATAAGTGAGTGAATGCTTGGATAAAACAAGTCTAGACAGATAAAGGAAAGACAACAACAATGGAGCCCTCAGTGGCAAAATGAAAAATCCCAATGTTATTTCAACAGAAGTTGAAGGAATAAAAGGTTAATATATTACTCTGTGATTTAAAGCTGAAATATATCTCGCCAAGGAATGCAGAGCAAATAATGTGCTAGCATTTATTGGGACAGCGAGCCCAAAAGCAAGGTTTGCAGGGCCTTTGTAGGAAACAGCCTTATCCTTTTTTAAAAAACATACTCATTCAAAGTTTACTTTTTTTTTTTTTCCTATTTTGCAGCTGCTTATTTATTTTCATTGCCACCTGGAGCAAACTGAATAAAAAAAGATAAATGGGTCAGTGATGAAGCACATGCATTTTACATAGAATGCTCCATTTTAATGACTTCTCCTTCTCCTTCTTCATATAACAACCCTTTAAAAGACTTCAAGTTGCTGGACTACGCAGAACTCCAGCTTGTGAGCTTGGAAAGCTCCAGTAATCCAAATTCCTGGGATGGGGCTAGATTATATCGGTGGACTTGGTTAAAACAGTTTATTTTCCAAAAATGTGCAACATTCTTTGGATTAAAGCCATTTTTGTGGTTTGCTTTAAAACTCTTGCCCATGAATGATAAGAATCTTGCTCAGTTTTTAACCAGAACTAGAGGGTTGACAGTTGCCAGATCACTGAAAAGCATTCTGCAGCAATTTTCAAGAATGTAGGTAGATTATTTCTACCATGTACCAAGTACAATACAGGTAGATAGTTTACTACCATTGTACCAAGTACAATGTAGATACTTCTAATCACTGCTGGAAATGTGAAAAACATGATGGGACATTTTATCATGCATGGTGGACTTGTGAAAAAACGAAAAGATACTGGATACAAATACATATGGGGGTGCAGAGAGTTTTAAAAATTAACATTCAGATGAAACTGGGACTTTTTGTATTAGGACTTACGGACACTCAACTAGAAAAGGCTCATGGATAATTGGTTTTATATATGGTAAGTGCAGCAAGGCACTGCAACTGCAGATGGAAGACTACAGAAACAGCAATATAGGAGGAATGTATTGTGAAGACAGCTGAGTTTGCAGAAATGGCTAAATTTGATTAAGGAGGGTTTGATTAAGGAGAGAACTACAATTACTTTTATAAAAGACTGGAAACTGTTTATAGATTTTTGCTGAAAATGGATAAAAATGAGCTGGTGATTTTGGGATTTATTGGTTAAAGAGGTTTGTTTATGGGAAGAAAGGAACTATGATATGCAATATGGGAGGGTGTAGATGGTAATTGCTATGTTTGTAACTGCTGCAAAGGAGATTGGAAGTCACTTCTTTAGATGTCTTTTTCTTGCTTTTTTGTTATTTTCACTTTTTCTTTTATCTTTTTATACTCTTTTTCTTTTTTCTGTTTCTTCTATGTTTCTGTCGTTTTTTAAATCTTTATAAAAAACTTTTTAATAAAAATATTTTTTAAAAAAGGAATATAGGTAGATGGTTTTCCTACTAGCTGCCTATTCAATGGCTGCTATCTACGTTCATTCTGTCCCTTATCCTTTATATCTCTTTCTCCCTTTGTAACATGTATTTATTTATTTGATTTATATCCTGCTTTTCCTCTGAAAGCTCAAGTCAATTTATGTGCATTTTATCCTTACATTTTATCTTCACAATAACAACCTCATTAATCCTTGTCCCACACTACCTGTGACATTTTTTCTATAGTGAGAGTTTAGAAAAAAAAAATGTTACGGTACAACAGTTCTCAAATGAAGGGGTTTTAATTGTGAGCCATCCTAGAACCCATTATGAGCTGAGCCAAGTTCCATTAAACTTTGGGCCTGGTTTGTTAAGATTACATTATAGCGCTTCCTTCCTTTGGGTTCCTTGTTCCTTGTAACCTTCTCTTTTTCTCAGAATTTATCCATCATAGGGCTTCTTTTATTCCAGGCAGTTCTCAGATGCTGGGAACTGGGATTTAAACAACATCTGGAAGACAATGTGTTGCTCAGCTCTAATTATTCCTATGGCTAAAACAAGGAATAATAATGTCATAAGCAACATATTGCCATCACAGCATTTGGACAATATCCTAACATGGTGACCTTAGGTTTATGGGCCTAAATCAACTTCTGATTTCCCCATATAGCCCACAAAGGCTTCAAGTGAATCCTGCCCCTTGGGGGACAATTGTTCTATGACTCTCAGCCTAGAGAGAATTGCTGCTCTTTCTGTGGATAGAGATTGAATTATCTATGTATGGAGAAAGAAACTTGGAGCAATCTAATGACCTAACAAGAGATACCATATCTCTTCTTCCATCACTCTATGGTTGCTAGAGAGCAGAACAGAATGAACGAGTCTGAATCTGCCTTTATATCAACAGTTTCTTCTAAATTTGCGGGATTTGGACTTCAAAAATTAATACGTCAAAGGGGAAAGGGTCCATCGTGTGCTTGGTTATATCATTCAGTATCATCATACACTGCCACCGGTCACCTATATGGAGTGAGGATCGTAAAAGATAAGTGTGATATGAAGAATTCCACACCAGGTTACCACTGGGGAGAGGACAGCAGCTATTACATCTAATTCTACCCTAGATAGAGAGCAGCACAGTTTTTGGATCCTGTATGGATACTTGTGAAATTATTTTTAATACCATTCCTTTCACACAGAAACAACCTCTGACATGTTCAGGATATAAATAGACATCACTGGAAAGTTCTCATTTATATAGAAATGGAGAACAGCTTGTGCTTTTATGAGGTATGCAACACTTGCGGATTTCCCCAGTTATTTTATTGCACCATTCACTGAACTTCATCTGCTTAGGCAGAAGATCTCTACTACGTATATGTACGCAAAGAGGTTTTTGGATCAGTTTTTTGGTGCAGGGCTTTGCCAGCATGAGTGTTTTTCATTAATAAGTGCAGACTAGTTAATTTTCAGTATTACTGTTACCAAAGAACATTAGCTTTTGCTAGCTCGAGGGTACCATCTTGTACCAGTCCTAATTTATAGTCTCAAGTAAGAAATCATTAAGGGCTTAAGTGAATGAACTGTCTATTCCTAAATCAGGTCAATGTAATTTGGCTAGAGGTCCCAGACCTAGAAGACAGCGATGGCTCAGATCAGTAAAACTGTTCCTTAGAAATCTGCCTGTTAGAAACACATTAAAACAATTTGCTTAACAGGCCCCTTCAATATTGCTTCATTAATTACCATCTTTATTCCAGCTTTAGCTGAGTGCATCAATTCTACTGAAATGAAGCTACCATATGGTTCTTTCCCTTCCCATGCTCCTGCTTGGATTGAAAGAGCGGTTTCCTGCTTTATAAGGCAACACAATCAGAATGTGGAATCTGAAGAGCATGAACCAAGGAAAACTTGAAATTGTCAAAGGAGAAGGCACATGTACCAAACTGGATGTCTTAGGAATAAAACAAATGATTTTGTGATATCCTTGAAAGAATGGAGTGGCAAGGATATATACTTAACAAAGACATTACTAAGTATGTGTTCAGCCGTAATCCAATGAAGAGCAGGATCAGCTGCCTCAGATTTAATGGCTATCCAGTGAATGCCACTGTTACATACATACGTATGTACATGAGAGAGCCAGTTTGGTGTTGTGGCTAAGGTAGTGGCTAAGGTCACTGGGCTACAAACCAGGAGATCATGAGTTCCATCTTAGAGACCAAGCTCCTGGATGATTTTGGACAAGTCACTCTATGTCAGCCCTAGGAAGAAGGTAATGGCAAACCACTTCTGAAAATCTTGCCAAGAAAACTGCAGGGACTAGTCTAGGCAGTCACCAGGAGTCAAGACTGATATGAAGGCTTAAACATAGACAGACATACACATACACAGAGTACATGTACTTTCTACAAGTGCAGTATAAGAAGATATTGAGAGGATTTCAATAGCAAACTGCAAGTAACAAATGTGACACAAACACAGGACGTAGTACTACTAATGGGTGATTGTAATACAAAAGCTGAAGAAACAGCCAAATCTGGAACCACAGGATGATTTGGACTGGGTAAATGCAACAACACAGGAGATAAAAATAGAGTTTTGGAAAAAGAAATTTATTTAACTCCTGTTTTAAGCAACATAAACACAGCCTCTACTGATGGACATTTCCAGATTGACAGCAATGGAATCAGATAGACTACATAATAGAAAACGGAAGATAGAGATATGCTATTCAGTAAGCCAGGAGCAGAACAGACCATGAATTCTTGGTGTCAAATATATGAATTAAACTTAGCCAGCAAGAGAAGATTAGGAGAATATACTCAGAATATAAGATGAATGTAAAAACAAATTGTTACACTTACTTTATGTGAAAGTGAACTGAAGTGCTTTGGGAAAAGAAGGAAGAAAGAAAGGAAAATAAAAGAAAAGCCCAACATTTCAAAGGAGAAAAGTTTAAAGTGCCTGTTAGAAAAAGTTAGCATGATAGCCAGGAAGATGAAAGCCTTGGGTAACAAGAAGGACACAAGATGACTGAAAGCAGGCTTTCAATATCAAACAAGAAAGGACAAGAAAAACTATCTCAGCCAAGCATGCCAACAAAGGGATATAGGAAGAAAAGAAAAGTGAGATGTCTTTTTAAGATATGAGAAATCAGGGGAAAGTTTCCAATTAAAGTATTTTTGTCAAATGGAAGAGATTTGATTGAAACAAGTGAGATTAAAGGAAGATGGAAAGACTGTACTGAATTCCTTTACAAACAGGACTATAGAATAACAAAAATACTACTAGAGAAGGAATATATTCAGGAACCAATGCAATCAGAAGGTGAGGTATAACATATAATTGATCATCTGTCAAATAAGACTGTGCCAATCATAGATGAAATCCCCATTGAATTGTTTTGAGCTGCAGAAAGAGAAACGGTTACCGTTACGAAAGCTTTTTGTCAACAAAAAGAACAAGATTGTGTGGTTTAGAGATTGGAAGGAATCAGTGTAAATACTTGGGAGATGCAAGAGAATTTGCAAATTGCCCAACCATTGCAATAATTCCTTCTATGAGGAAAGTTTTATTAAACCATACATATATGGAGAAAGAAATAGCAAATGAACAGGCGTTTCAGAAAAGACAGAGGGACTTGAGGTTACATAACCAATATCAGATGGATAATGGGCAGAGCAAGAAGATACAGGAAGAACTGGAGCAATGTATCTATCATATCAGAATGCAGAATATATTTAGAAGAATGAATGAGGCAGAATGCCTAGTTAGTCTTCTGAGAAATCTTTACAATGAATTAGAAGCTTCTGTAAGAACTGGATTTGAAGCAAGAGAGTAATTCAGAATAGGAAAGGGAATGAGACAAGGATACATTGTTCTAATATCTTTTTGTCTTACAGCAAATATATTATTAAAATGGCAGGAATGGAAGAGATATCGGCAGGAATTAATGATGGTGGTCAAAACACTAACTATTTGAGACATGCAGGGAGAAACATTCGGTGGGAGAATATCAAAATCTGAAAGAAGGCAGGCATGGTATCATGACTGAAGCACTGTTTCTTTTATACATTCACACATACCAAAGGGGTATGGTTTCAAATACAATGCCATGCCACCATCTTACAAATTTTGATCTACCCATTGTGGATGCCCATGTTTGTAGGCAACATTATTTTGTTCACCAAAAATAAAGACAATTTAGAAGAACTAATTATGAAAGTAAAAATGGAACTTGAATCTGAATATTAAATATTAAGAAGGTAATGCCAGTGCATATACTTAAGGTATTTGTGATGAACATTTAAAAAATGAATATGGCAGTTTTGTTATTTTGGGCTCAAGAATAGATAATATGCTGGAGAAATGAAAAGGAGATTAATTTCATGGATGAAGGCAATGACAAACATAGATCAACAATGATAAGAACATTTCAATGACGACAAAGATCTGACTTCTTAAAGGAATAGTCTTTCTAGAAGTAATGCATAGTTGTAAAAGCTGGAGTATGTGAGAGTGAAACAACATGGACATTTTAAATTATGGATTTGGAGGTCATAGTAGAGTACAGTTGACTGAAAGATACAATCACTCCATTCTGGACCAAATGAAGACATGCCATTCCCTTGAGATGATGATCATCAAGCAGAATCTCATGTATATTGGATGATAACTCAGAAAACAATTATTATGCTTTGTAAAGTTGAGGGAAATAAAGGGAAGACAGTGGATAAGGTGAGTGGATGAGGTTAAAGAAATTATTTGAATGTCTGAAATAGCTGCAAGTTATGAGACAGGGCAGGAAACCAATCATTTGTTCATTCAGTCATTGGGAATGAAATCCAACTTAAAGGCACCTAATCAAAATGATTATGTGTCCTGATTAATATTCAGTTGAAGCCAGAACTTTTCCTTTTAGGACTGATGGATAAACAGTTAGAAAAGAGCCTTTGAAGATTATTTCAATATATGATTACTGCAGCGAGATTACGATATGCAGAAAGATGGAAAGATTTGGCATTACCCACCATGGAGGAATGGTTGGTGAAATTGACAGAACTTGCTGAGATGGACAAATTGACTTCTTTGATTAGAGAAAGGTCATTACTGACATTCATCAATGACAAAACCTTTTATGGACTTTTTGCATGAGAAAGAAAATGATTTTGTGATTTATAGTTTTGATGATTAGAAAGAATAGGTTATAAAAAGGAGGGAATTATGATGAAATTGGACAGAGTGGTTTGATTAGAACTGTATGTACAACTACCGAGAGGGACATTGGAAGCCCTTCCTTCCTTCCTTCCTTCCTTCCTTCCTTCCTTCCTTCCTTCCTTCCTTCCTTCCTTCCTTCCTTTCCTTCCTTCCTATTCATGCTGTCTTTTTATTTTCTTCTTTTTTCTATCTTTTCTGTCTGTTTTTTCTTTTTTCTTTTTCACACTTACCTTGCTATATTTTTTCTTTCTTTTTTTCTTTCTTTGAATGTATTTCTTATTATCTATCTGAGATCTATTAATAAAAATGATTTTTTAAAAAAATTATGTGTCCCTTGATCTTAAACAAGTAGCACATCCTTAATAATATAGGTGATGGACACCCCATTTAGAATCATCCTCTTTATATATGATCTGTCCTCAAAAATTACAACAATATAAGTTATTAAGTATATATTCCATGAAATAGTCCTTTTTTGCCAATCTGGAACATATTTCCAAATTCTCTTATTATAGTCAGAGCTGATGCACCCATTAGGCAAACTGGCAGCTACCCCAGGCATATGAACTTGAATCCTATTTACTCAATTGATAGTTACTGAATTTGTTGTCACTGTAATTATACTGCCAGGAAGAGAAAAAGGAAGAGGAAGAGATTGCCCAATGCTTCCAATAAGTTTGGATGGGTGATACCATTCGGTACTTCATTCCAGGCAAAATGTCTTGGGTAGCCCAAGTAGGAATGGGGAAAATTCTGCCCAATTTTTAAGAATGCTTAAAAATAGGTTATGGAATGCCATAAATAGGTGAATGTTTACAATGAATAAAACTTCAAGTAGGTAACTTTTTAAAAAGAGAAAAATGACCACTTTCTGTGCCATTCATACAGTACTTTCATCACTGTCCCTCTGTAGGTTTTTCTTCTACCTAAGCAACAGGCTATTGAGCCCTTAGTCATCAAAGTGGAATATCTGTGCATTGCATATTCAAACCATTCAAATGGCCAACATGTATTTAACGATGCTATTTTATTGCAAGACTAAAAGTCATCTTTTGATATAGATTTTGCTGTCAGCATTGGCAAGGTATTAAAATTGCATTAATCTCTGGACAGGCTATGAGGAACAAAATCTGTTCCTCTGCCATTAAATGCTAGCACAGGCTGACATCATTTTGAATTGATGGCATGGTTGCCAGCTGTTTCCTAGTGTAACGCGTATCAGAAACAATGGGTTTGTTTTGCCTTGTAGTCAAAGACTATGTCCCTGTGGCCGCTGGTGCACCTATGGAGATCTAGTCTGACTTTTGAAGGTCTGGTGCCCAGTTTGCCTTGTCTGTGTTGTGGTCCTTGGAAGCCCACCAAGGAAAAGGACAATCTGTTCTAAATACTTGGGTTGCCTTTGCCATTGTTGTGCTTTATTAAGTTGTTATTTAGGGAATAAATAAAGTTGGTATCACCCATCTTTTTTTTTCTTTTTCCAAAAAAAAAAAATCTCAATGATGCAATTAATTGTCTTGTAGCTTGAGTTTTCATGCCAAATGGTTGGTCGTTTTTAACTCCAGCCAACTTTTAGGGAAAAGCTGCTGTTGATAACAGAAGATACTAAAAACAATTTAAAGTGAATGAGATTGCTTTTGGTCTATCAGTGGATAATGCTTGGATGTGATTTTTGTTGGTTAGTCCAAGCAGATTTATTGTTCTTGAAATCACTACTCCAGATGGCAAGCTGGAAATATCAGCTCCTAGTTTTGCAATGGTTATTATGGCTATTACAAAAGCTTTAAAAAAGCACAGTCATTAATTCTTTGCAGCAGATTTTGCACTGGCCTACTTCTTCATACTCACAAGATCACAAATGAAAAATGGAACCTGCTATTTCTAGCTCTTATTCTCATTACAGAGATCACAGTAATTCTCCAAGAGTGAAGAATTTTGGCAGACTGCATGTTGATTAATTTACCCATCGACAGCAATGGCACAAGGCACAAAGAAGCTAACAATAACAACTGTTTTTAAATAATGATAAACTGAGAATATTTCATAAAGATTTTAATCTGACAGTGAAGGTTATGGCACTTCTTGAATAGCTACACATTTCATTACATTTACTATCAAAACATGCAGCTTGGTGATGAAAGAGTAGAAAGTAGTGTACAGCATTCCTATGGGTTGTTTCTAGAAGACAGCATGATATAACAAGTGCATAAGGAAATAAAACTGCCTATTTGAAATCAGTGGGAGAAATATTTTTGTCCTATTGATGTTAGTTGGTCTGCTAAAGATGGATTCCAACTTTATGCCATTAATTTCTCCATTACATCAGGAAGAAAAAGATGGTACACGTGATTCTTCCCCCCATTAATCCACACAACTCTGTAATGAAAGCTAGGCTGAGTAGATAAGACTCAAACTCACTTGCTAAGTTTGGAAGCTGAGTAAAGATTTCAACATATTTCAAAAATTAATTTGAGAAGAAAAAAATGCCTGAGTACTTTTGATATTATGTCAATTTAAATAGGCTTTTTTGGCATAACCTGATTACCGCTTCAGATTGCAAAAAAAGGATTCCAGTATTAGGATAAAAGAAGGCTAAATGCTCAGTAATAAGCCTGAAAGTGTGGAAAGTAAAATCTACTTTTCCCAACACCTGGCATTTGGACAATGAAAGTCTCTCCTGCCAACAAATTGATACAGTACTTTGTACATTTGTTTAAAATAATGTGATGAAATAGACACAGGTGGGCTTCTCAAAATGCAAATTGACCTTTGAGTTAAAGTTGCCTTAATCACATTCATCTTATCCCAAATACTCAAAAGAATACTTGATCGTTTGTCTTGAACTTCTTTTATTTTCCTCTAAACAGAAGATAAATTGAAATTTTCCTGTTAAAAAATCTTCCTGGGAATCCTTACATCAAGATAAACAAAGGAGTTATTTGTATTACATGATTCCAGTACCTATAGTTATTTGTATTACATGATTCCAGTACCTATATTTGCTCAATTTACTGCTATGACCCAGTAGCATCATTTATAGGGTATACCAAATTTATACATTAATGAAATGAGATTAAAAACAGAAATTTCTGGCCTATTTATAAAGCATAAGTGCATATAGTATATCCTGCTTCCCACCCACCCCAAAACCCATTTTAATCCTATTAATTAATTTATTAATTCTATTTAATCCTATTAATGTTTTCTGACATTTCTAATGATACTGGCAAGGGATTATAAAGCAAAATTAAAATGAGAGAAAGAAAGAAAGCCACATTGGCATCAATTTCAACATACCTGGTACCTCGGTTCACGAACTTAATTCATTCCATGATTCTGGTCGCCAACTGAACTGGTCGCAAACCAAAACAAATTTCCCCATAAGGTTCAATGTAAATAAGGTTAATCCGTTCTGAACCATATGTATTTTTTTTTAACCACAAAAATATGAAACAAAGTACAGCACAGTACAGTATGAAGAGAGAGAACACTAACCTTGCTTGAGGCGACACCAAAAAGCTTCACAGCAAGTGTCTGTCTGTGACCGCGATCTCACCTAGAGGAAGCCACGACCACGTGTCAGAGCAGGAAAGATGGCCACGGGTCATGTTCATCACCCGATGCGGAGTTCGCGAACGGAAGCAAAAGTTTGTGAACGCTGCTGTTCGCGAACCGAAATGCTATGAACAGAAGTGTTCATGAACCGAGGTATTATTTAGCCAAGAAGTCAATTAATAAACTCCCATGATTTAGGGACTGAGTAAATAATGTCAATGCAAAATATAAAACTTGGGGAAAGCCAAAAATTAATCAAAATCCACCTCAAAAATCTCCAAGAAACCATACAAAAGGCTATTTCGGGGTACAGTCAGAACTTGGTCTGTATTGGGAACTTTGCTTCCAGTGGGCACACCAACCTCAAAGATTAATAGCATATAATCAGCAACTATTCCAAAATACTGTCAATCTATTCTTTTTGCACACTCAGATCCACCACAAACTGTCCAGAGATAGGCATAGTTTATCACACTACTTTCTCACTGGGGTAAACAGAGAGGCATCTGTGTTCTAATTGGGATTGCTAGGAATGTGTCTTATTACTCTCCCATTCTAAGGAGGATGCATGCTTAGATTAATACAGGTCAGTACAGGAGATGAGCACAGAAGGTCTATCTTAAGTAAACCAAAAGACCCAGTAGCACAAGAAGAAAAAAACAGGAGTTATCTACAATATACAGTGTAAGGACTGCAACAAACACTATGTAGAATGGACAGCCAGAAGACTGGCAGAGCGCATCCATGAACACCAACTAGCAGTCAGAAGACATGATGAAATCTCCTTAATCTCACAACACATGGATGGATATAACCATAATTTTAACTGGGAAACTGTCAGCATTTTAGATCAAGGAAAATCCAAAAATGCAAGGAAATTCTTGGAAGCTTGGTATTCAGACAAGGCAGCAATTAACAGACACATAGAGATAAACAGCATCTACACACTATTCAAAAGAGACAAAAGACCAGAACAGCTCCTCACCAGCAATTATCACCAAGACAAGCAGAGGTTACCACAGTGCACACAAGCAAGCAGCAAACAATACCCTAATCAAGGAACTACCAGAGGAACAAAACCAAACCCCCACCCCCACCAACACTGGCAGGGGATGCCACAGTATATAAACAGAGAGCAAACCCCATCCCATTCCAGGACTGAAGATGTTACCTAGCTGGGTAATGAAACATTTGCAGGAAAAGAACCAAGCTCAGAGAACCCCAAGGACTCCACAGTGTATGTGTAAGAAGAGCTGATGGCCCACCAAGCTCCCCACCCAATGGGTTGGGAACTGCTTGGAAAAGGAGTAACAAGGCAAGATGCTGCTGTAGACTCCACTCATGAAGAATCAAGACTTTGGCATATCTGAGCAACTTCATCAGCAAAAGGCAATGCAAAGTAGTCTCAGTGGCCAGGTGGGAGAACTAATTGTTGTCCCTTCTCCAAGAGGGAGTTGGTTATCCTGAATGTAGTTGCTCCCTGACAGTGGGCTGATGCAGATGGGAGAAGAAGTAATGGCATTTTGACTCCCTTATCACTACAGTGTAAGCTCAATCTTGTGCTTGTGTCTGTGCTTGGTAGGAATACTTTTCATCTTCTTCCACTGGTGTTCCAGATGTCTCTGTACCACTTTATCTCCAAAGATTCTCAGTAAACCAGTAAGACTTCTGGGATTGGCCAACAGATAGTGGCCAAACAAGTTCCTCAAGTGCTTGGGTTACCTCCTGTTGCCCATAGCTAATAAGGGACTAAACAAGGCTGCCTGGAAAATCACTGGAATTTTCACCTCAAGCATCCACTGGAAACCCTCTAGATCTATAAGTCATGTGGGAGAGACTACCTTAATTGGCTTGATCAGTCTACAGAGGTTTTGATAGCAGTTAATCTTATCTGAACTAATAACTGACAATGCCAAAGACAAATGCCTTCCTTATCCAAATCACTACATAAGTGCTCCAAAGCAAAAGCAAGGTCCAGCATGTGGCCACCTATATTTATCAGGTAAAAGATTAGCTGGGACAAGTCCTTGGTGGTTATGAAAGCCATGAACTCCTGAGCTCATCTATAGAACAAGTAGAATTATGTCACCCAACACAAATAGGCACAGGGTAGTGATTGTGCCAGGTAAAGGGCAGCTGGTACATCAGCAAGATCCCCAGCATGTCCCTAAAGCCCAACTCAATAGTATACCTCAGAAATAAAGTCACAGTCAAGTTGTCTTTAAAAGTGAACATTGCCAATCTCCTTGGTTTTGGTATTAAAATGGCTGATGGATTCAAAATTTGGGCTTGGAAATCTCTGAGATGATGACATTCCCATGGGAGCCAAATTAAGCCACAATAATACACACCAAGTCTGCATTTTCACTCACAATGAGGTCATTCATTACAAAAAGACCTAGCATTCATCATCAGGGATTTGAGGCAAGCTTGCCAGTGATCCCACCACCAGGACCCTGGGTGAGTGGCAACCACACCAGGAGTATGGAGTCACACCAAAATATCAATCTTCCTTCTCCTATAACAGCAAGCTTGGTGCCTCCTATTGTATCTCTCTTGAGTTGCAAAAAGAAGATACATTGGTCCATTCCCCACCTAATGTGGTTTAAGCCCCTAAGCATAACACTGTTCAAGCTACTGTCTTGGCATTACTACTATTGGGCACCAGCAGTATACTGTAGCTGTACCATTCACAGTGGCACTCAATCACTCAACTACAATAATCCCTTTTCTGGTATATCTCAACCCACCCTGAAATATAAAAAGGTGTCTTATAGTATGAAGCATTCTTGCAGTATTGGACCCAGTCACATGCCCGTTCACCTGGTCTCTCACTCCATGTCAAGGCCTGCTTCAAGCTATCTTACTTCATACCGAAAGCAGCTACCTCAGCCCAGCCTCACACCAAAACTCACCTCACTGAGTCACAGCCCCTCTAGAGAAATTGCTGTTGGAACTGTCAGAGTGTAACCTGTGTCACCAGTGTCACCCACTGTGGTTCATTTCAATGCCATGCCCCCAAAATCAAGCCCCATTAACTTGTTGACAACTCTGGGCCTGTCAACCATGGGCAATGTGGCCTGACAAAAAATGTATTTGAGAAGATGTCAATATATCCATGAAATTAAATTTCAGGTATGCAATCTTGCAAATTCTTAGGATTTGTGAATGTAATTTAGATGAGGATTGTTACAATCTAAAAAAGGTTCCAAATTGCTCCAATTTCTAGAGAATTTGTGGTTGGACCATATAATTCAGGCGTGCTGGACACTGATCACTCAATATGACAAGAAGTATTAAAAATCAGTCTTCTCCATCTGTTATTTCATTTTCAACAATTAACTTAACAAATCTATTAAAATCACAACACCTCTACCACTTATGTAAATAGACCCCCCCCCAGCCCACCCCAGCATTCTGTAAAGCTTGTTTTTCTTTAAGGAGAATATGGCTCTCCTGCAAAAAAGCCATTTCTATTCCCGTGCTTTTAAACTTAAACTCTGAGAGGGTGTAATAATATTTATTCAACACATCCATGTTTCTCCTTACTCAAATGAATAAGCAAAAAAAAAAAAAAAGAAAGGTATTGTTAATATTACACAAATTAAGGGGGAGGGCACAGGGAAGGAAATGTTATTGATTAGCTTATTAAAATATATTCATTTTAATAATGTCAGAGAAAAAAATGGAAATTCAAGGTAGGGGGAAGAGGAGGAGAAAAATAAAATAAAAATCAGACCACAGGTGTAAATAAAACTGCTGTTCCTACTCTTTCCTTGTAGCCAAGTACATACAGATATAACAAACAAATCTTTAATTAAGAGCCAGGGATCTAGAATTGTAACAATTTGGATAGAAGAAAATAGAATAGCAAAACATGAGACAAAAATTATTCATCATCAGGAGCTTAAAGGCATAAGGTTTTGTTTTAATCTTCCACATGATTATGAAATGATTTCTGAGCACCATTGATAATTTCAGAACAGAGACGGCTGGAAATACAGTGCACTATTCTTGAGCAATATATTTTCTTCCTGTGTTCATTATCTTTCTCTATTGTGGAATTTTCTTATTGCAATCTGGGAAAAATATGAGACTTTTTCATCTGCAGTTTGATTACTTGAATGAAGTTGGTCTTCTGTATAATTTTATTCCTTAGAGCAAATCTAAAGAACTTAACAATGAATGGCTGTGGACCTCAACTTTTAACTGGCAATCTACAAGAAAATTGTAATACTTTCTGTATGAGAGCTTCTATAAAGATTCTCCCCATTGCATGTAAACTGGTGCAGGAAGAGTGAGATGTCAAGGATCTTATTTTGTCCTAAATAATCTTAACAACCTTTAGTGAATTAATAATAGATGCATTCACTGACTTCTCTTATAAATGTATACATCAATGTTCTATTCCCATTCGTATCCAATCTGATTTTTATGAGGTTAAATATGTCTCTAACAGCATTTATACCCTCTCATCTCTAGAATAGTCATCACATCTTTCTCACTGGTTACTGAAATTGTTGCCTTTGTGGGAACAGATGGTGGTAGAAACTTCCTGGGTGTCATTCAGACAAATAACAAACAAGTCCTGTCCAATAATCAAAACACAAAGTAATCACCTCTTTCTGGTTCCATTAGAAGCAATTAGAGTAGTAAATAAACAGTTATCAAAATGAAAATATTGTACGGCATGCTGGAGAATGCCATTGCCCATCCCAAGTGTGATCTTAACCAAGAGTGCCTTCTTCAACTTGTTAGTGATGAAGATTAATTGACAATAGCCTTTGCTCCATTGCTGATTTGAGGACCCAAATAATTTGTTCATCTCTCATTGCAGTGACAAGATAGACAGAAAGGACCTAACCTTTTCCAATCAAGTGACAAACTAACATAACATCCCCCAGTGATGGTTTTTGATGCTATCTATTCAGTGAACATTGCTCTGTTTTTGTTTTTGTTTTTTCTCTCTCTTGAAAATGTCAGCAGCTGGAATTTGAGAACAAGTTGGTGACTAATAAGTCTGAATTAATTGCTGCTGTTAATTTTAATTGGATTCAAAATGATCCAGCTTGGCATATATTTAAATTGCCAATTAAAATTCACTCTCTGTATACATATTATATGAAGAAATTTCATGGAAGTGTATCTTTAAGGTAAGTTGTCAAAAACAAAGGAATGGGGGGGATAGCTTTCTTGGTGCATACAGGTATCCACACAGGGCATTCAAATTCACTGACTTTTTAATAGGATGAACCTGGCATTCCAGTCCTCAGCATCCCTGCTGATGCTGTAATGTCACTGATCATCATGTCTTGTAACTGAGCTGAACCAGCAGTTCATACTCTACACTCTGTCTCATTTGTTGACAGAGTAAACCTTAGGAATTAAGCGTCTTAATAGTAAAAAAACAAAACAAAAAAGACTTTACATTTAGAAAACAGTGGAATCAAATAGGTAAAACAATGGAATCAAATAGGTATACAATGTCAGATTTCCTAGGCATTGGCTGCTTTTTTGGAGGGTTGTATTTTTCCAGTATATTATACAACGGTTGTGAAGTGCAATGCCTGGGAGACTTCCTTCAGTAACCTTGTGATAATGTATTTTGACTGTCACCTTTGGGTTTTGAAAATGACATATGTTCAACTTTACACTGACATTTATATGATAGACAGATGATAGATAGATAGATAGATAGATAGATAGATAGATAGATAGATAGATAGATAGATAGATAGACAGACAGACAGACAGACAGACAGACAGATCATACACAGATAATCTTTATTATGGTCACTGACCAACAGGTTAAATAGTTGGATTCTTAAAAGAATAAATGTGCAGGAAACCATGGTGTTAGAAGCAAAAACATAAACATTATTTGGAAAAAAATGCCAAAAATCTAGAAGATTTCTAAAACACAGATAAAAGTGCATGTAGTAATTTATTACAATGCAGTGAGTACAGTACAGGAATACAGCCTACGTAATAGAAACAAAGTAACAAATTCATTAGTAAAAATATTTTAAGGGTAGAATTCTGAAGTTCTACCCATGAAATATTGAGACTTATATGATAATAAATAACCTTCTTTGGCTGGTTTTGTGCACTTTCTCTTTTGAGAATGTTGGTGGAATTCTTAGGGATGGGGTGCCTTGTTTTTACACTTTCCTTAGTTAGAAGCTAGCTAAGGAATGCATGCAAGTCCCCCTTATTTTTTGTTCAATCACTTTTTTAGTCATTTACAACCTCTCTGCCTTCTAAATCCTAAGGGAAGATGCCATGAAGAATTCCTCTTATGTGGTTCTTATTTACATTGGAAAGCTGCCAAGGATGCTAAAGTGGGATGAAGCCTCTTTCCAAGGAAAATAACCTTCAGGAAGCTGGGATAGAGATTTACACATGGTACTGAAAATATGAGATGTAACTAGCCAAGTTTGGTGATAATGGTAAATGAAACAGTGGGGTGTCTACAAAGGAACACTCCTTCACAATGGCAAACTGATTTTCATGCATATAAACTTCTAACACAATTTCTCAAGATCTGTTTAGGATTGCACTGAAATGACCTTTCATCCATACAACCCGATATTTCAGAACTGAGTTTTTCTTCACTTTTAGTAAAAAGTATAAGTGGAGGAGGCCTTCTACATATTTTATTTAACAGGAGGAAAGGACACCAATTAAAATAGCAAAGTTTGAGGACATTGAAAGACAAGAGATAAAGAAGCTATTTTACCCATTTTCATTTCATGTCAGTAAGTGCTAAGTATGTTCAAGTGTAATATGAGACAACATCCTGAAAGTGAGAAATGGTGATTGAGATTTATATCTATATTAGCTGTGGCAAGAACTTGGAAATTATATTAATTCTGGATGAACTGGTTTAGACTCATTAACACAGATAAAGACATCACTATAATCTAAACCCCTGGGAAGGCAAGTTGATTATTCTGCTTAATGTATATTGTGAACATCACGTGTATGGGTATTATCTCTCGCTCTAGTACTAACTTTCATCAGGGGTAATGGTTTCTGGGAAAATAATTCTTGTCTTGTTCAGTTGTTAAGTCGTGTCCGACTCTTGGTGACCCCATGAACCATATCATGCCAGGCCTTCCTGTCCTTCACTGCCTCCCTGAGTTTGCTCAGGTTCATTACCTACCCCTTAATTTTTTATAAGCACTTTGTGATAACCAAAAAAGCAGAAATTGTCTCTTGAATCTGGCCAACTCTTCTTATCAAATTTCATCCACTGAAAGAGAGAAAGAAGAGATATTACAGTTGCAACATTCTCTTCTGTATATTTACTAGTCCAAATACTAATCTTTAAGTATCTTTCTACACGGGAAAACTCCATTGATGACTAATGTGTTTTCTGCAACACCAGAAAAATGTGTGTGATCCTCTGAAACAATGCTTCTTGAATATTTTTAAATAGTGTCCTCTTGTATTAAAAGAGAATTCTACTTACCTCTACTTACTTGCTGACAGACTTTTTTTTTTAATGTTACTTGCATTTCAATTTGTAGATATAACTTTCTAGTGGCCAAGGAATAGTTTTCTATCAGGTGTCTGCAGACCATTGCCTGATATTAAATCATTTTATAAATAAATAGATAGCCAGATTTAAAGAAAGATTATATATATTTAAAGAAAGATTCTCTCTCTCTCTCTCTCTCTCTCTCTCTCTCTCTCATTGACTGACTTCATGTACAGTCAGGTCCAGAAATATTGGGACATCGACACAATTCTAACATCTTTGGCTCTATACACCACCACAATGGATTTGGAATGAAACAAACACAATGTGCGTTAACTGCAGACTGTCAGCTTTAATCTGAGGGTATGTACATCCAACTCAGGTGAACGGTGTAGGAATTACAACAGTTTGCATATGTGCCTCCCACTTGTTAAGGGACCAAAAGTAATGGGACAGAATAATAATCATACATCAAACTTTCCCTTTTTAATACTTGGTTGCAAATCCGTTGCAGTCAATCACAGCCTGAAGTCTGGAACGCATAGACATCACCAGACGCTGGGTTTCATCCCTGGTGATGCTCTGCCAGGCCTCTACTGCAACTGTCTTCAGTTCCTGCTTGTTCTTGGGGCATTTTCCCTTCAGTTTTGTCTTCAGCAAGTGAAATGCATGCTCAATGGGATTCAGGTCAGGTGATTGACTTGGCCATTGCATAACATTCCACTTCTGTCCCTTCAAAAACTCTTTGGTTGCTTTTGCAGTATGCTTTGGGTCACTGTCCATCTGTACTGTGAAGCGCCGTCCAATGAGTTCTGCAGCATTTGGCTGAATGTGAGCAGATAATATTGCCCGAAACACTGCAGAATTCATCCTGCTGCTTTTGTCAGCAGTCACATCATCAATAAATACAAGAGAACCAGTTCCATTGGCAGCCATACATGCCCACGCCATGACACTACCACCACCATGCTTCACTGATGAGGTGGTATGCTTAGGATCATGAGCAGTTCCTTTCCTTCTCCATACTCTTCTCTTCCCATCACTCTGGTACAAGTTGATCTTGGTCTCATCTGTCCATAGGTTGTTGTTCCAGAACTGTGAAGGCTTTTTTAGATGTCGTTTGGCAAACTCTAATCTGGCCTTCCTGTTTTTGAGGCTCACCAATGGTTTACATCTTGTGGTGAACCCTCTGTATTCACTCTGGTGAAGTCTTCTTTTGATTGTTGACTTTGACACACATACACCTACCTCCTGGAGAGTGTTCTTGATCTGGCCAACTGTTGTGAAGGGTGTTTTCTTCACCAGGAAACGAATTCTTCGGTCATCCACCACACTTGTTTTCTGTTGTCTCCTGGGTCTTTTGGTGTTGCTGAGCTCACCGGTTGTTCCTTCTTTTTGAGAATGTTCCAAACAGTTGTTTTGGCCACGCCTAATGTTCTTGCTATCTCTCTGATGGGTTTGTTTTGTTTCTTCAGCCTAATGATGGCTTGCTTCACTGATAGTGACAGCTCTTTGGATCTCATCTTGAGAGTTGACAGCAACAGATTCCAAATGCAAATAGCACACTTGAAATGAACTCTGGGCCTTTTATCTGCACATTGTAATTGGGGTACTGAGGGGATATCACACACCTGGCCATGGAACAGCTGAGAAGCCAATTGTCCCATTACTTTTGGTCCCTTACCAAGTGGGAGGCACATATGCAAACTGTTGTAATTCCTACACCGTTCACCTGAGTTGGATGTACATACCCTCAAATTAAAGCTGACAGTCTGCAGTTAACGCACATTATGTTTGTTTCATTCCAAATCCATTGTGGTGGTGTATAGAGCCAAAGATGTTAGAATTGTGTCAATGTCTGTGTTGCAAGTCAGGTATAGATTTGTCCCTCCATTGTAGAATAATTCTTTTGGCCCTACCCAATGCATAAAAAGTCTATCATTCCTAAAGTCGTGATAGATTTCAGATGGTGGTGATACCACTAAGCAGAACAGGTACATGTTTAACCAGCAGTGAGTTATATAAAATCAACCCCAAATGTGGCAATAATAGAAGTTAATGTTCCAACTTCTGAATTACATCTTCAAAATTAAGTTGATTGCACCCAACCCTTATTAAACATTCTCTGAGCTGTTTAATATGCATGAAATAGAATTTTATGTTTTATTAACCTCATTTTAATCTCAAAAGAAATTAACTACATTCTTTAAGGAACCCTTACAGAACTGGAGCATTTGAAGTTGTTATTCCAAACTTTGAATAAATATTTAATGTCAATTTCATGAACTTCCTCCAGCTTCTTATAAAAGTGGATTACTAGTTTAAGGAACTTAGATGATTCCTCCGAAGTCTGTAAGAGAACCATATCTCGTTCTGAAACAAGTGTATGTTGAATAAAATTCCAAAAAGCATTCTTGGGAAAATCAAATTATACTTTAGGTTCTACAGAAGTTTTTTTTAAGAAAGCTTTATCAGCTTTAATTAATTCTTAATGTTCTTTAATTGTTCCAAAGAATATGTTGTGGAATTGCAAAACACCCTGACTTACCAGCCATTTTCTACCGGGATAATCCATAATGTAAACTCTGATGATGTGATGATGATGATGATGATGATGATGATGATGGACTATATTTATTAAGTTAATGACACCTTTAAAGAATAAATTGGTCAGTGTTATGCCCATAACCCAATACTTTTCCATATATATCTTGCAACAACTATTGAAACTGGTCCTCAAATAAGCAAGGATACTAATATTCCCCAGATTTCAGTGAACTCACATAATAGTTTTCAAGCACAACCCAAAGGGGGACTGAATTCTGAAGCTTCCTACATCCAATCAATCATCAAAGTTAAAACAAAAGCTCAGTGATTAGCCTGAAAGTGTGGAAAATTAAATCCATTTTTCCCAATAGATGGATTTAATTTTTTATGCTTTCAGGTTTATCGCTGTAATCTGTACAGCAAAAATCTTTAGGGATGCCTGAGTCAGAGAAAGATATTTAATATCCTATTGATTCTCCTGAAATAATGTGAAGCAATACAAACAGGAAGAGTGAAGATTAACCTGGAGTTGTTCATCTTAATTCTATGTATTTATCCCAAATACTCAAAGGAATAGTAGACTATTTATCTAGATCTTTCATTTGGGTCAAAATCAGGGTTACATTTAAATTTATCAGCTCAAAAAGCTTCCTATAAATTCTTTTACTAAGGTTAAAAAAAAAAAAATCAGAATGCAGTGTAAAACCCTGTATATAGGGTTGCTGTATATATCAAACTTATCACTGAGACATAAGTTCCAATTTACCCAAATTTATAGCATAACTGGACACAGTACTAAACCCATATATTAATTAAATTGGATTAAGAATTAAGTTTAATTCTTCTCACCTCATTCTTCTGCCATCTTCCCACTCTCTATTTCACTTCAACTAGTTGGTTTGTTATGACATTAGTAGTAGGAGACCAGCAGTCTGGTCTGGCTGATCAGATTGCTTTGCATCTTAATGTTAGTGTGATTGTATACCATCCAAGGATTTGTGATTGTTGGATAGTTTATATTGGAGATTAGATCACCCCTTTGCACCTATGAGCTATTTTGACCACTAAGGGAAATGAGAGATAGATAAAGCATCTTTATAATTGTCCCTGCAACTGTTTCTAAATGATTCTCTGTGTTTATGAGACAAAAGGGAGCTTCCTCTTCCTTTTTCTCTATTTCTGTCTTTGAGAAGTAGCTTAGATAGAAGTGAGGCTTTCCCATCCTACACATTTCTTTATAAACCTTTTATTTCAGCAGTCCCTGATAGCTGGGTCAAGCCCATACTCTGCATCCAAAACAACTATATTATGAGTATTGTATTTATCTGTATACTACTAAAACTCTCCTGTCTGTAACCTTTAACTGGGTGAAATGGTGCTTCATAGGGCAACAATTTTCCAACCAAGGTACCTCAAATGGGCTAACTTATAGAATGTAGGGACCCATGAATCCCATGGGAATGAAATTCGTTGCTGATTCAGCACCATTCTGCTGCTGCTGTTCAGCAGTGCTGCTATGCTGCCATGGTCACATGATCCATATTTTCAATGTTCTCTGGCAGCTTCCCACAAGTCAAAGTGGAAGCTGGAACTGATATGATTGCTAATGTTCCTTGCCAGCTTACCACTAGCAAAATCTTTGCTTATGGGAAGCTTGCAGGGAGAGTCAATGGAAAACCCAGCAGAGAAGATCACAAGTTGCTTGGGTAAGTCTCCCCAACCCACAGACTCTCCACTAGTCCCTTTGTGCTCTTGCCATGCTGGTCAGCCAGTCACATGATCTTCTTTTTAAATTTTCTCTGACAGCTTCCCACAACTAATGGGTCCAGCATCTGTGCAATCTCTGCCTGTCCCTCTGCGCTCCTGCTGCACCAGCCACAAGGGAATGAAGGAAGTGAGAGGAAGGAAGTAAGGAAGTGAGAGGAAGGAGGGAGGGAGGGAGGAAGACTTCTGTTAGCTTCCTACTAGCCAAGTCAGTGGGGAAGCCAGCAGCAAGTCACAAGTTGCTCACACTCCCACTTCTTTTTTGCCCTTGGTCATTCTCTTTCTCTGTTTAGGTAAGGAAATATCTCTGAAATGATGACCCAATGGGTCATGGGTTGTTTAGTTCTTTTAAAAAGGGACCTGCTGCTACTTAATTACTTTATATTCTTTTATCACTCTCTATATGATCAGGAGAACTTCCTCTAACAAGGTCTCCTACTGAATTTAAATCTCCAATACTTTAGAAAAGAAGGAAAGAAAGAAGGAAGAACCCAGTGTCCTCCTTAGGATGATCAGCTGGTCCCTGGGGAGCCCATTTGCACATTGTCCTTTGCACAGGCCATGATTTCTCCTTCCATATTCTAGAGAGAAGGACAGGGGAGAGTTTTATTACAGCACCAACATTCATGTATATGCTTTGTTCTCAGCCATCAATGTTCTTTCCTTTCTTAAGAAACTATAACCTAATTATTTTCAAAAATGTTTCATCCAAAAGTTAGCTGAGGTTATGGCCATGACACTTAATGGGGTGTTAATACAACCTGCTAAAAGTGCCTTTTGTTCTGTGTTGGTAGAGAAACCATTGGCTTGTGATGATTTGTGTGTGTGTCTGTGTGTCTGTAACTATCACAGGGAAGCAAACAGCAGCTGCCCTCATCAGTTGCTCCTCCCACTTGAATGCTCTAAGCCTATCAGCTTTGAGATGAACAAATTGAAAGAGACTTTTTTCTGGACAGATGGTTGTGTGGTCTTTGCATTCTAATTCACATCCAATCTTGTAAATCATGCTGCATTAGCCATATGTAAGGTTGTTTATATTTCCCTTGGACATTTTTTAAATATATACATAAACTACCAAAACAAAGTATGCCCATGGTTTCCATAATGTGAGATTACTGAATGTCAAGTATACATAAGAAGCCTTTAAAAAACAAAACAAAATCAAAACACTTTAGTCTACTTACATTCAAGTACAAGCAAGGAAAGTCAAGTGAACTCAAGTTTCTCTTAATGCTGATTTTCAGTGGAGACATAACACTAAGTAATTGGTTTGTCTTGCTAAATACTCTTCAGGTTTGTGGTGTTCGTAGACCTGCTGCCTTTTACAGTATTTTTGTACTACAGTTCTAAAAAGAACCAAGACAAGTGCATAAAAATTGTCTTCGTGGAACTGAGAATAGAGTGTTCCTATGTTTGGGGACAGGCTTTTGCACATATCCTCAGAAGGCCCTCTCATGCAGACCTTAATTGACAAGCCTTGGCTGAGTCCAAGGGAGTGTTTCATGTTTTTTATGAAAAGAGCTGATGATGGTTGTGAAAAAAGTGATTGGGTAGTTCTTTTTGCATCCTGGTGATTTTAATATTATTTTCCAGTTATTAACATCTTTCTAATATCCTTTTGAAATATCTTTTGAGAGCAAGAACATGGAAAGGGCAGTGAGTTACAACATAAGATATTTTGAGTAAAACTGATAATCCAGATTCATTTCAGTCTGGCTGCAGGCTTAGATTTAGCACTGAATGTCTCAGAAGGTCTGATGAATGACCTCTGTTAAGAAAGAAGTAGGAAAAATGGCAACTCTGTTGATTTTCCTTGATTCTTAGCAGTTTTTGATAACGTGGTATCAAACATGATATTTTGCTTGAGTGATCAAGGAATTATGATGCTGCCATGTCTGTTTCAGGTTAGGGTGGAATCTGCTGAATCCCATGACAATTGTGTTAGTCCACTTTTTCTTCTTGCTGTTAAAAATCTGTATGAAATGTTTGGTGAGAGCAAGGCTTTTGAGTGCAAAATGTCATGTAAGGGATCCTCCTTGTGACAAGTTAAAGTGTTATCCATCAGTCCTGAGTTGGCAGAAAAGTATGCTGGTATAAACCTTGCTGTCACCATTACCAGTCCCTAGCCTGTCTTAGTAATAAGACTAACGAATTACTTAATTATTGTGGGTCAAGTTAAGGAAAGACATTGGTGGATTCCCCCAGCTTCTCTTCTCCTACCACCAAGCATCACCTGCAGGTGGGAAAATTTATTAATTAATTAATAAATTAATTAATTTTAAAATTAATTAAATTTGTATGCTGCCCATCTCCCCTGGAGGGTGAATACCCACGTTAATTAGTTAAAAGAAAACTATATAAAAGATCCTATACATAAAAAGACTAAAAACATTCAAGATGATGGGGGGGGGGTAGAATCCATTACCCCACAAGCCAATTCCACAGGTGTGAGCCCCCATCCGGCCCCCAGACCATCTGTCATAGCCAAGATTTCACGCTCTTCCTGAAGGCTCTGAGAGTGGGGGCACACCACACCTCAGGTGGTAAATTGTTCCACAGAGCAGGAGCCACGTCAGAAAAGGCCCTCTCCCTAGACCCTGCCAGCTGAAATAACCATAATTCATTCTCCTTAATAAATATTGGGTGGGGAACATGTTAGACAGATGTTTAGAATGGTGGATTTATATATGTGGCATTAAGGGTGTGAGAGGTGGTGTGGAAAGGGGCTCTGGGGAAGGCATAAAGCAAGAGAACAGAACTGGATTGCTTGGTCACTTGCTCCCAGCACTAGCATAGGCAGAGCTCAGTCATTATCAATTGCTTTCTCCCATTTCGTCCCACACCCCTTGCATGCCTTTTCCTTTTCAGCTGGTCTAGTTTTGAACATGGGTTTAACAGTCTTTTAGAACAGCACTACGCCCATGTTCAGAAATAGCTTGGCTGACAGCTAAGAGGCCCAGAGGATGGGCTTTGGGTGAAATGGTGGTGCTATTGCTCAATGCAGAAACAGTAGCAATAGAACTAGCAACTCACAGTTGGCCAAACCTGGCTTTCTTTTCTGACCTTTTGGGTAGTGCAGTCTAGGCTGAGTTACAATATAACCCATTCTAGCTGAATTACAGTTCCTCTGATAGAACAACTAAATAGCTCAGGAGCATCCTTTGAGCCAATATTCTTACTTGAAACTCAGGAGCTCTTACATGCTTACCTTTTATCAACTTTTCTATTTTGCCAATTATTGTTATTCTAAATGGAAATAATCTGGTTACGGTGATGCATACTTACTTGAGTTGTTCTAAAGTTGAGTTGTTTATAAAGCTGTCCCTAAAAAAATCTTGGAAATTTCAGCCAAGATACAGCTGCAACTGATGCAGTCTGGTGAAGTTATATTATACACATTTTATACAGGTAGTGAAGCAAAAATCAGCTTAGTCTAGCTAGCTAATCTTAAATCAGTTTAACATTATAAATCTTCACTGTCATCATCACCATTACCAGTGAGATTCATCAGACAAAGTTATAGACTTATTTCAGTCCAAGATCAAAGTAAACAGTATTTTACCAGCAGATAAGATTCAAGGGCAAATCATTCATGGATTGAAGCGAGGTACAAAGCATGCAAAGGAACGCTGGTGCAGAAAATGTTCCCAATGCAGTACTGCACTCTGGTGGATCTTTAAGCACAGGAAATTCCTAGCCACCCCCTGGTACCAGTCAGCCTTGATTTCCAAACCAAGGCCACTTTTGAATAGACCATCTTGTGCCACATAGCTTCCTGTATCACCATATCCTTACACTCTTTGGCTTAGTACATGGATGCAGCCCCATTCCAATGTGCGGAAGGTTTGGGACCCTGGTTCAAGGCTGGAGTTTTTAAGACAAACTCAGCAGCAGCAAGATTCATCTCTGCTCCACTGCTGAGGCCTGCCTTTGCACACCTAATTTAGCCCCCCCCACATCTGTGCATATGTATATATATGTGAAAAAAGGTAATATACACATTTTTGTCACACTTCAAAACTTGATTGCTTTTGGCCAATTAGCTGCATCAACAAACTGTATTTTAAACCTTCTGGCTGATAACTAGTTTTTCTAAGGAGATGAACGAGAAAAGAGGAATGCCTAGCCAAGACCTTAAAACCTCTCTCTAAAACTCCTACTGCCAAAAGTCTCGGTCATCTTAATTACAGGTAGTCCTCACTTAATGACCACAATTGGGCCCAGCAACTCCATTGCTCAGTCACACGGTCGTTAAACAAGATTTCACATGACCGCGACTTGCAATTTTACTGTTGCTTCTCCATTGACTCTGCTTGTTGGAATTCAGCTGTGAAGCACACAAATGGTGATCATGTAACCATGGGGCACTGCAACAGTCGTAAACACCCACTGGTTGCAAAGTGCCCAAATCTCAATCGCATGACTGTGGGGACACAGCATCAATCATATAAAAGATGTGTGGAAGCTTGAAACTTAGAATTTTATAATTAGGGCTGGAATATCTGGGCTGCAAAAGCTCAAAAGATCTTTATATGGCAGCAAAGAAATAGAAGTTTGCCATCTAGTGATTGTCCATCTTTTTGCAGCCTGGATATGTAATTCGGTAGCAATGCATGCTAGAGACCACCAGGAGGTACATTTTAAAGTTCCCATAGAAGAAACAGGCAGCCCAAACAAAACTTGGATTTTGTGTTCCTCTTCTCCATTTTCCTGTGGAATTCCAGTTATTGAGAGTATAATCTTAAATCAGCTTTTCTCAGACTGATTTCACCTTTGATATTTCCCTAATAGGCTTTGTAGTGACTATGTTGGAGGAGGTTGTTCTTGGGCAGTGAATTTTTTTTCCCTATTCTGTTATATACTGTAAAACCATGCTTTCTCTTCAGGTACCACATTTAAATTTTAGTACTCACCTAAATATATTTTAACTGTCAGTACTACACTTATGATTAATTCCTAACCTTTTGAGCTGATATTTTTTAAAAGAAATGCTATAGCCTTTTTTTTTTTCCCCTTGAGGGAAAGGAATCAAATTGCATGTTTCTATTCTTCGGTAATGTCTTGGTGATAGGTGATAAGATGTTAGTCATTGCAATTCAGTGTTGACAAAGTGATAGATGTAACATCTTATATATTCATTTTTCAGCAGCCACTCAAAGTGGAAAACAGAATTAATAGCCACAAAACTAGTCACAATATTCTAATGACTATAGCTTGCTTGCTTGCTTCATTTATTTATTTATAGAACAATTACCCATTATTTGTTCTTGTGCACTGTTTTGGAATGAAAAGAACCTGAGTTAATTTTTAGAGTCAACCACATATTTATATAAATCATTTCAGCCATAGATGATGTCATGTGACAAGTGATGTCATGCCCATATAAATCAGTAGAATGACTGCAAAGTTAGGATTGGAAGCTAGCACAAAAGACATTTATCTCTTCCCGAACCTTGGGGCCCTAGAGTTGGATTGTATTTCCCAATGTACCAACCATTAACTCCATTAACTGAAGATGATATGAAATGTAAACCAACACTATATGATGAACTTATTAGAAAAGGTTTTTGTATATAAATCCTATTTGGTCTTCCATTGGGTCCTTCCTATTTTGAGCATGCGAGTTTACAACATTCCCAAAGACTTTTTCCAAGAAGCAGTTCTAAACTTACAGAGCAAGGAAGGTAAATCCTTTGCAATTTACCTTCCTTGCTCTGTAATTTTAGAACTGCTTCTTAGAAAAATTGTCATTACTTGCCTTAAATAATTTCTTCCCCTATTTAGAGTCATTATATCCTTCCTGTTGAGTTGTACGTATACAATTTTTGAAAAGTAAAATATTTCTAGATTTTTTTCATACTTTTTCAGGTATTAATTGAGTGCATGCCATTCTTTAAACAATAGGATCAGAACAACTGGACTTACTGAATAAAACATTCAAGGATTTATTTCCTGAGCACATTGTCGAACTTCATGATACTAACCATAATTTTCCCCTGTTTTGTATTACTTGCAATCTATCTTACCAACCTTATTGGAAATACAGTAATTTTGAAACTAATATATAGATTTCACTTATAAAGGAAATAAATCATGATCAAATGCAATTTCTCTGCTGGAAAGGTTTTGTTTTTTTTTAATTTGTGGTGGGGAAAGAAAAAAGAAAGCCAGATGTAGATAGACTATAAAATAATCAAAATATCCTGCTTTATAATCTGATGCATAAAAGGATTAGTGATAAAGAAGTTCTACCTTTTGAAATTCACTTGTCTCAGGTTATTTATGTATATGATGATATTCATATTAAGAAATTTAAGTTTTGGAAGACCAAAACTGAACAAACTGAACAAAATGGACTTTATTCTTTAGTAAGCAAACATATCAATGAGCTGTTAGAATCCCAGTAACTTTTTGGGAGGGAAATGTGTATTTGTGTATTTACTGAAACTTTTTTTTTTTGTGTGAAAAGATATATACAGTAAATATCCAATGTTTCATTGTTTATAATCAGTATTGCTTAATTAGCAAATTTCAGCAGTTCAAGTTATACATGACCAATTTGTAACATAAGACTTCTATGATAGCAGTGCATTTAAGAATTTTTTGGAGAAGAGAGAAGAGAAGGAGAGAAGAATTGTGGTCTGTACTAGCTTCTCTCAAACTTTTGCCCTCTAAATATATGGGGCTTTAACTGCCATCATTCCCAAACAACTTAGCCAAAAATGTCTTGAGGGGAAGGACTAGATCATGCATTCTTGATAGCCCCTTCAGAGATTCAGTGTGCGCTGGTACTGACCTGCTGAATAGGACAATTGTTGCAGATTTATTAGTTTTTGGGAGTAGAAAGGGAAAGTGAGAGAAAATAAAATAAGTCATGTATTGACTATAGGCTACTGGTGCACAACGGAGAATTAATTGCACAGGAAGGATAGAAGACTCTCTTGAAGAAGGTGCAATCTTTAGTCTAGTGGTCTTTTGAATATGTGGTTTCATTAAGCTACTCCGTGTTGATTTTAAAAATTATGTTTATGCTGGTAACCTGCTGAAACCCAGTGTGTAATCTCTATATCTGACAGCACACTGGAGAAGCATCTGAATTTCAATTTCATCCCAGTTAGTTCAGGAGATGCGGCAGCAGAGAATTAATCAATGACTGCTCGTAGGCCTATTTATCAACACATGAAGGCCAGGATTAATACATTCTGGGCTGTGAACTGATTTGCAAAGAGTTTCCAGCTGCAGCAATTCTATTTTCAAACTTCCTAGAGAATTAGATTAATAATAAACAAACAAACTTTGGCCCTGTAAATTTCCTGTACTTCACTGGATTAAAAGTAAATATACTAATTCATAGCTGCCATCAAATTTGTGTAAAGAAGGGTATAAGATTATTAAAATTTGCATTGTATCCAGCATATTTAATTATAGGTATCTTCTTGTAAAGATGGACCTATATTTTTTAATTTTTATAATCTGGTTGTCAAAATTGGATGGAAAGAAAGGTGATTAACAGGTCATCCAAAAAAGAGTGCTCCTACCATCACTGGGACCACTTTGGCCTTTACTTTCTACATCCTCTCTAGTTCTTCCTTCAGGCCCTGGTACTTCTCCAGCTTTTCATACTCCTTCTTTCTGGTCTTTGTCTACTACCACAATGTCTGGTTGATTGGCCAGTACCTGCCTGTCTGTCTGAATCTGGAAGTCCTACAGGATCTTATCCCTGTTATTCTCCACAACCTTCTGTGGAATCTCCCATCTGGACTTGGGAGGGACTGGCCCATACACTGTGCAGATGTTCCTGTACACAATGCCAGCTACTTGGTTGTGCCGTTCAATGTATGCTGTTCCTGTCTGCATCTTACACCCTGACACTGTATGTTGGACTGTCTCTGAGGCCTCTCTGCACAGTCTGCAACTTGGGTCATGTTTAGTTTCACAGACTCCTGCTTCAGTGGATCTGGTCCTTAGTGCCTCTTCTTGTGCTGCTCTGATCAGTGCCTCAGTGTTGTCTTTTAGTCCAACCCTTTCTAGTCACTGGCAGGATTTCCCAATGTCAGCCACCTCAGCTATCTGTCAGTGGTATATCCCATGCAGGGTCTTGTCTTGCCATGGTACTTCCTCTGCTTGAACTTCCTCCCATGTCTGCTGCTGCCTCAGGCATTCTCTCAGCAGCTCATATTTGGGTCCATCTTACTGATATACTCCTGGATGCTCTGGGTTTCATCCAGGACAGTGGCTTTGACACCAGAGCCTGCCTGTCATCTTTCTGGCCGGTGTACAGTCTCTTTTGCACTTGGGGTGGAAACCTCCATATACTGCGTGGAGCTTCTGGGTCTTCACATTGGCAGCCTCCATGTCCTCCTTTGGCCAGAAGAGTATACCAGCAGGGTTTCTGATGACTGACAGGGTGTACATGTTGATGGCATTAATCTTATTCTTCCCATTGAGCTGGCTCTTCAGGACCTGTCTTATCCATTGGTGATACTTGGATGTTGCTGCCTTTCTTGCCACCTCATCGTGGTTCCCATGTGACTATGGGATACCAAGGGACTTGTAGCTGGTCTGTATGTCTGCTATGTGGCCTGCTATTAGTTCCACCCTATCAGTCTTAAATACTTTCCTTCTCTTTACTACTATACAGCCACACTTCTCCAGTCTGAATGATATTCCACTGTCCTCACTGTAGATCTGTATCAGGTGGATCAGCGAATCAATGTCTCATTCACTCTTAGCATACAGCTTGATGTCATCCATGTATAGGAGGTGGCTGATGGAAGTTCCACTCTTGAACTTGTATCCGTTTGTAACTGGATAGTCCTTGTGATTAACTGGCTGAGAGGGTTCAAGCCTATGTAGAACAACAGTGGGGACAGTGCATCACCTTGGTATATGCCACACTTGATGGCCACTTGTGTGAACTATCTTCAGTTGGCTTCCAGTGTTGTCTTCCACAGTCCCATTAAGTTCTTGAAGAAAGTCCTTAATGTCCTGTTGACTTTGTATAGTGCCAGGCATTCACAGATCCATGTGTGTGGCATTGAGTCATAAGCTTTCCTTTGTTTAGCAGTTTCTAGGACTTCAGATGGAGTCAGACCTTTGTATTTTTTCAGTAGCAGAGTCTTATACTTAATCTCCACTCCCTTCTGTAGTTCCACCAGCTGACTAACTTCTCTCCAAGGTGCCTTGATCTTAGCCTCCAACCTCATTTTCCAGGCGGGATATGTACTCTGTTCTTTTTGATTGTGTAGCCAAGCATCTCCAGGATTACAGCGGCTGTAGCATATACCAGTTCATTGGTTTGAGTTATGGTGGTAGTAGGGATTGTCTGGAGGGCTCTGTTGGCATCTTCTAGCATACTATCTGATGGTACTTCTCCACTGAGCTTTGGTGATTGATCTCGAGGGTTAACTGTAGCTGTTTTATCCATGATCTTATGCCTCATATTGGCTACTATGCTCTGTAATGGAGGGGGTGGCAGTGATGTTCCAGCTTCAGGTGTTGGCTGCACATCCAGTTGTTCTTCCAGATCTTCTTGAGTCCAGGATATAATGCATAGTTGGTCTATCTCAATTTGTGAGAGCAGCTTCCTCTTCACTATGTTGAGGCATTGGGTAACTAGCTGTTTCTCAGTTAGTGGATGTAGGTCTTCTGTCCTTCTATAGTTTTCTCATATGTTTCATATATCCCCTCTCATTAGGTCTAGTGTTGTAGTAGCATCCCATCAATTCCAGGTTCTCTTGTCTCATCCGTGTATGGTTTGTATATATTTGAGATCTCTCTCTGTAGGATCTTTGAGGTTCAGCATTTTTCTAGGGGGATGATTGATTTTCTGTTACACTGTTGCCACAGTTTTACGTAACACTACTTCAATCAGGTTTGACTAGTCCATATGTACTACCCTAGAGGTTCCCAATCCAGAGAGTGCAGAACAGGAGACAAGTATAAAACTCTGCAATGACTGAAATCTGAACAGATCCATTACTAAATCATAAGCAGGAAAGACATATTCCCTTTGTCTTAGAATATCACTCCTATACATTCCAGCCAGAATGACCAACCATCAATGATTATGGGAGTTGGTTTCTAAAATTTGTGGATGGCCCCAGTTTACCCACAATTCTGTTCATTAGCTAATGATAGCTGAGTGGAACTTCCTATGTACTACAAGTGAAATTCAGACTTCATCATGCTTTTCCATTGAAATCAAGGCATTTAAATTAGTCACAGCTAACTTAGGGTTCCCTGACTTTAGTAGGGCTGCTGAAAAATACTAAGTCTGGATCCAATCCTATTTTAATAACAAGCAGTAATAAAACATTGACTTATATGTACTGGAAAAAAATTATTTGACATATTTTTTAAATTGTTTCTGTATGCACATACAGTACCTAGATTCTCATCAGATGTATTTTTAAATCTTAATTGGAATAATAACACATTAAAGACATCCTGAACCCATTTTCTCATTACAATAGAACTTGTTTAGAGCCAGTATAGCATCCAATAGAGCATTTCCTATTTTAGTGCAAAAATCAGTGAAGCGGAAAAGATGCATCTCAATGTTGCATGTACTACTAACGTATTATTCTATTATGTCCAATTTCACAATGAATTATTTCTAAGACAATCAGTCTGAAAAAAAATCTGCCTTTTTGTCCAAAATCTGTTCAAATAACTGCAAATTTGCCAGGTAATGTATATGCAATATATGTAATAGGTGATGCATGTTTTTCACTGTGGTATATACGTATACTCTCATTTCCTTTTTTCTATACAATATTACCCCAACTGCAAATTTCCCTATATATATTGTTCTTTATGTAAAATATATGTAAAAAAACATACCCTAGGTTTATGCAGCTTTTCTAAATATATGATGATACTGAGTGTACATTTCGCAACTATATGTGCTAATTGCTTTCCTGCCATAGCAAAATCCACTTTAGCTGATCATGGGCTTTTTTGGTTACAAAAAGCATCTACAGATTTTCACTATATCCCTATGTTGCAAGACTCTACTTCCTTGCCTTTGCACACTGACTCTATAAGTCCTTAGCTATTTTTTCTGTAGATTTGTCTTTGACCCAAACTCTGCTTACGTTTGATGAGTGACAGAAACTTCATCATTTTTTTCAGATGGAGAATCCTTCTGAAAAGCAGTACTTTAACTTTTAATTCTGTAGGAAAATTCTACACATACAAAGAGTACGCAGGTCATAAGTTTAGCATTCTTAAACTGCAGGAGGTAGTTAATAGGAAATAAGAAACCGTGATTTCAATTTCTTTCAAAAATGATAATGAATAGATAGTAAGTTCCTGTGCTGTGAAAGTATAAGAAAAGCTGAGTAATCCCTAGTGACAGTCTTGTTTACAAACAGAAAATAGAGTTTGTGCTTTACCAAACTTTTGCTAGAGGAAAACTCTGATGAATTTAAAATATGTAAGTTTTCCCTAATGAAATGGAAGTTAATAAATAAATCCATGCTAATATCAGCATTGGTTATCTTATTGGGAACTGGGTTGTTAAAGAAATTTTCCTTGGGTAGATAAGACTTAAGGCTAGATTTGCTACTGAATTTTGCATAAAATAAAATTCAGAGATATATTCACAAGTCTGAAGGCAGTGAGAATTGTAAATGGAAGTAAAAAGACTTTCAACAAGATAAATAAAATTTCTTCAGGCAGTTCTGAATGCCTATAGTTTCATTCATGAAGTGCCCTATGCATTCTGCCCTATACATTTTGATATTTGTTTCTACTTACTTTTCCATTCTTTTTTATGCAAGACAAGTTGAATGCACCATGGTATTTATTATTTACAATAATTTAAATATTCAAGCATTTTCAATTAAAAGGAAATATCTGGTATCATATTTTTGGAAAACGTGATTAATGATTTTGTAAAATGAATTAATAACATAAAATAACGACTATGCAAAAAATCCGAAGTAGCCACAGACATATATAAACCAATGGTTTAAAAAAATGCAATTGAGTTTCATTATAACCTTGTAGAACTGTACTAGCATTTTTCATTATACGTGCAAACTAGTAATTAAATTCTCTTGAGGCTGAACCAACTGCAGCTAATGCTAATTGACCATATTATTATTTTTTATTTAAGGTAGTTGAGTATAAACTAAAACCAAGGAATAGATATATTCTATATAGCTTAATTAAGAAAATCCTATTTACTTGAGCAATGAATTCCTAAGCACTTATTATCTGATTTCTACCGTTTTTTTTTTTTTTTAAGGACAAAATTAGCTACTTATAATTACAGATTGAATTCAAGTAGTTGTGCATTTTAATATTTGGCCATTTCTTCCTGTTCATCACGTGAATTATAAAAGGCACAGAGAATGGCAAGAAATGCAGCAAATGTTCTTGAAGGGAGTCCAGAGAACATGAATTAATGAATTGCTTTGATTAACTGAATAATTCAAATGCAAGTACTATTTTAATCAGTTTTCCTTGGAAACAGGATATTCACTGAAAGTGCCATGAATACTAATCATCATATTTATGCAATATGTTTAAGATTTATTTCCTAAGAGCAATGGTTAAATATCACACACACACACACACATGCACGCAAAATCATTTTTGGAGTTCCATTTTTAATTTCAGCAGACCTATATGCATCTGGGAATTCAGATAGAATAGAAACAGTTGATCATCAGTTCATGTAATACTGTGTTTTTACTTGACACTGACTGGCAGTGTTATGGCTATTGAATCTGGGCTGAAGAAATCCAGATGACTTCTGAATTGTAGATAGCCCTAAGTGGGGTTTCTGTGTGAAATTGACTCTTGGAGCCTTTTGTCTACAAAGCATGTGTTCTATGTCTGAGATGGGGTCCTATCTATAGTAAAATGTCCTTTGAATCCTTTCTATGGTAAAATGTCAGTCTTGATTCCTGGTGACTTCAGGGACACATCTATGTAATTTTCTTGGCAAAAAACCAGAAGTGGTATCCCACTGCCATCTTTTGGAAGTTTTCTCAATTTCCTTCTCTAGCCTACACATCTGGCATTGATAAGTGATTTCCCATCTAAGTACTAACCACGTTTGACTCTACTTAGTTTTTCAAGAACATCCAAGATTGCTTAGGGGCTGTTACCTAGCTCAGCTATATAGAATTGCCTTATTAATAAATATATATAGAAGCTGTGAAGCCAACAATTGAGACTGAGACCAGTCTTAACACTTGCTCCCATCACACATGATCAAGTTTGAGATCCCTTAAACTGCTGTTTGCATCAGAAAGAAAACCCCCATTGATTACATCAGAAGCTTCTCACTGATACAAAAGATGACAATGGAAAAGGATCAACACAGGGAGAAAGATAAATGTCCCCTCCTCAGTTTTATTTTGGGTATGATACAGTTTAAGGTCCCCGTGCATTTTTGTAAACATTTGTGCTTTATTTTGAGCTTAATGTTTTGTGTTCTTCTATATATCAGTTACTGTTGCTATTTGTAAGAAATGAAACTGGTGAGGCAGGAACTAATGATTCCCAGACTAGAAAGCTGTTATGTCAACATAGATGAAATGCTTCTCAAGGACAGTAAAAGAACATCCAAATACCTATTGACTTAGAAAAATCAGGAAGAAAAGGTCTGGAATTTAAACCCTGGAGCACAGATCTATATACAACATTTGATTCCCATATATTGCAGTTGGTAGATCTTCTGTGTGTATGTGGCTTCATTTTTGTCTGCAGTAAAGAAAATAACACAGCTTTCTGCTGAATAAGCAGTTCCCAAATAAGAGATTAAGTGTCTGGAGAGCTGAGATTTTCTGTTGTGCCTGGCTAAAAGCCTGAAAATTGCTTTATTATTTTAGTGGTTCTTGTGATAAGATAGGAACTAGGGATGAGTGAAACAGTTCCGCCAGGCTCTTTTCCTCATGGGGTAATGCAGTTCACATCAATGAGGAGCAGAGGAAATGATTTGCCTCACTGAGGCACTTGGTGTTACCTTAAGGCCTTCTCCAGCAATTTTAAGAGCCCTCCAATAGTCCTCTTCCAGGATTTCGGTTAACAGGCTAGGAGAGTAAAACAGCTTCTGTGACATGAAGAGCATGTGTGGAGAAGTCTCTTCAGGCTAATGGAACTGCTGGATGAGAGACTCAAAGTGACACAGATTGAAGCAACAGGGTCACATCATTAGAAGAGGGGGTAAAGTATATGCATAGTATCTTTGAAGGGGTGCTTTTCACAAATATTTGTCAAGCTCTTAGGATTCAGTTTCAATCCATGATAAGTATTGATAGGGCTGGAAAAACTCCTCTCTATAGCCATTGCTAGGCAGGATCAACAGTGAGGAGCTAGATGATCCAATTAGCTTTGTAGATTCAACCTAAACCTCCGTTCCTCTGCTTCTAATTAATCAGTTGCATGGGCACTGTTAGCATTATGACTGAATATAGATCTCATCAAATCACTTCAATCAAATAATGGCACAGAGGCAAGCAAACAGTCTACACGTATATCAACACACAATTTCACATTCTTACATGAAGGATGAGAAGCAAAGGTTTACAGGTTAAATCCTCTCCAAAAACAAAAGGGTGACTTTAAAGAATATCCGTAATAAAATATTGTTTTCATTATGGCAACAAAACAGCCATTTTGTTCTTGTCTTTCCCATTTTATTTTACCAACCCAGTGAATTTAGTCCACTTGAAATGTTTTCTTGCTACTCTATTGGGTAATTAAGCAGAAATTCAATTGCAATTCTTGATTGCAATTCTCATTTCTTCATTGACGATTCATGTAATGCAACTTGCTCATTCAGTGAATTACTTTGGATAAGCAGGTGGTAATGTTAACTGCTTTCTCAACTCAACCCTTTATTTCTTTTTTTAAAAATATTTTATTGAAATTTTAAAGTTACAAATTTAAAAGTTAGAAATGAAAAAGAAAATTGGAAATACAAAATATAAAGAAAGAGAAAAGAAAAAGTGAGATAAAGTAAAAGAAAAAGAAAAAAAGATATGAAAAATGGATAACTTCCAATCTATCTCTGGTCTTAGGAATAATAAGGCTATCATAGGTGCTAGTTTTAATACATTAAGTAGGAATAATTCTTTGTCAAAACGTATCCCATTACATTTATAATCTAATCTTCAAATCCCCATGTGAGCTTCACCCCACCTGCATTTTGCAAATAGTCCATCAGTGGTTTCCATTCTTTAAGGTAATAGTTATTTGAGTTTTCTTTTAATAAGCAAGTCAGTTTATCATTTTCTGCCATTTCCATCAGTTTTAACAACCATAACTCAACCCTTTATTTCATTCATGTTCCTCATCTAGGACCAATGGTGGAATCCTTGTTATTTGAAGGAAGATGAGTCAAGTGGCAGAGCAATTGTTTTATTAGAGTGGGTACTTGCAGGTAAATGAGCAAAAGATTAATCAGTCAAACAGATGTTATAATATACACAATAGCTCTGGTAAAGATCTATCTGGCCAATTTATTGCCGTGCAATAAATTTTTTGAACATAGGCTTAGATACCAAACCACGTAAAAGTGCCTTACATGTATTTTCATCATGAGGTCACTGCATTATTTATTTATTTAACTCAACTTCAGCACTGCCGAACTCCAGGGTGATTCGCTATATAAAAACCAAAGCCAAATACAATAAGATAGATAATACAATAAGGGAAATAGACAAAATGGCATATCTGGACCTTTAACATTAAAAACATGTTCATATGACAAACACACCTAACAAGAAGTTCCATCCACTCTACTTCAAGGCCTGGGAGGAGCAGTCAGGCTTTAAGGGCCTTTTGGATCACCATCAGGGTGGGAGCCAACCAAATCTTGGGGAATTCATTTCAAAGGGCAGGCACCATGACAACAGGATCTTGTTTAATCAAAGGGACCCAGAGTATACATTCTGTTGGCTCGACTGGGCGGTCACCATGGGAGATAGGTGATCTCTCAGGCAATATAATGGGTAGAAGGAATGACTTTGAGGAACAGGAGGAAGAGCCACTACCAAAACAAAGGCCACATAAAAGATACCTGAGTCTGGCACAGAACTGTAACCTGAAAAAGCGTCTCAGATGAGACTCTTTCTAGTTCCTATAAAGATAAAGGGAGGGAGGGGGGAAGTGCATTCAACCTTACAAAATTCTGTTACTATAACTTTATAATAACAGGAGTATTAGCTTGCATGACTTTGGATTCCTAGTCTAGTCTACCTCAAAAGGCTAACAGATAACCAGGCCCCATGCAATGTAAGGATTTACAGGTGATAACCAACACCTTGAATCAAAACTGGAAGCATACTGGCAAACTTTGCAGCTCACAAAGCAGTATCATGTGGGCATACCTAGGCAGGCCCACCACTGTTTGCATCACGGCATTTTGGACCTGTTGACACTTCCAAGTCCCATGTAAAGTACCTTGCAATAGTCATGTTGTGAGGTGACAAGGGCATGAGTGACTATCTGGAGGGCTGCCTGATTCAAGAAGGCACACAACTGGCACACCAGATGAATCTCTGCAAAAGCTCTGTCAGCCACAGCTGCCACCTGCTCTTCCAGCAGAAGAAGTGAGCCCAGGAGGACCTACAGATTGTGTCCCACTCCTGAATGCAGAAGTGCAACCCCTATCCAGGAGTAAGGATCAAAAATCCTGGACTTGGGTGATCTTGGTAGGCCACTTGGTCTTGGTAGGATTGAATCAGAATCACTTTTTCTCCATCCAGGTCCACACAGCCTCCAGACATTGGGACAAGGCTTTGTCAGCCTTACTTGGTTGGGGATAATGATATAATTGACTATCATTAGTGACCTCACCCAGGAGTTTCATGGAGACGTTGACAAGAAGGGAGAGAGGTTGAACACTGTGGCACCCCACGAACAAGGGGTCTGAAAAGTGACCTCTCAAATCTGGCCCCCAATACAATCTGGAACCAGCCTCAAAGGAAGGAAGAGTACCACCACAATATGGTGCCCCCAATTCCCAACCCCCAAAAGGATGCCGTAGTCAATGGTATCAAAAGCTGGTGAGAGACAGTCCCTGAAATAACCTGCTCTTGGTCACTGAAAGTTGCTTGTCCCTGATAAAAGGGCCACATCAGCCAGGATGGGATTGGGGTTTTTGAAGGGAGCTTTGTGTATTTTCACTTTTCTTTCTCTATGATGTCCCTATCTTAGGGTTTATGCTAGACTTTGTATCTTATTCTCATCTTGAAATGGGGCAAAACTGCCTTCAGTTTTCAGTGATCATGATCAGAGGAGCTTCCAAGGGTTACATAAAAAAGATTTCTGGGTCAGCAGAAGTTTTCATGATTGGCACAATGAGGAATAGAGCCTTGTTCAGCTGAATGCATAAGAGGCTTCAAAGTGGATTAAAAGCAGGGCCAAACATGCAGCCCCTTTTTCCCCTCTCCCCAACTTCCAGACATTCATTTGGAGTTCTGAAGGACAGCTATCTCATGTTTGTTTGAACTCAGGTACAGATCACCACATTATCCAGAACCCTAATAAAGAAGATCACACAGTTATACCTACATTTATCCAATACTATAGCTGCCTAGACAAGTGAAAGGACAGACCTAGTATGAACGTCTACTCTACTCAGTTTGAAGTTCCTCCAAGAGTTCCGTTGAATATCTGAAGCAGGCTTGAGTGTCCATTGTAGTATGGAACCTATTATAACCCAGGCAGAGTGAGGAATTGGAAGATATATAAACTGTCTCCTTAATTTAACTCTTTTGGGGCCAAGGTCTTCATTAGAGCTGGAAATGGAGTTCTGAAGGGGCTGCATTCCAAACAGTGGGTAGACCCAGGATGAGGATGCAACAATCATTCCTTGTGTAATTTTTGGCTTCAGTCGTATTAACAATTTTTGTCTCACTAAAAAACTTTTGTAGGGACCTTCCCTGCATGAAAATGATAGGTGAAATGTAGCATAGGAGATGGAAATGAATCCTCTTCCTGGGTTATGGATCTGTTTCATGAATGTGGCAGGATTATTTCCAGCGTATTTATCTCATATGAATACCATGAACTGATGATAGCTTAGCAACACTGTCTTTGCAGTGCATGAATGCTCTGGTTGCATTCATCTACCTACAGTATAGAAATGCAGTCAACGTGTGGTTGACTATGAACTGACTCAGCCCAAAGCTAAGCTTTCTAAAGTTTTCCTTGAAATAAAATGGGAATGACCATTTTCCAGTGACTGTTAACGGGAAGCCAATGAGCTGACTTCCACTGCCTTCCCAGTTTTATTATAATGAATATGGCTGAGAGCCAAAGAAGACATTATGCAAAAGATACAGTATGTGGATGCTCACCAGCACCCAATGGTTTATTTTCACTGTAAAACAGCCAGGGCAGTTTGCCAGTGTGAGCAGATGATGGGAGTGAGTGGTGGGGAAGCAGTTTAGGCCTTCAGCCAAATTTCAAGAACTCTTTCCCAAATGCAATTGAGATCCTGACAAGGCCAATCTTGTCTTTTCTCTGCAGTAGCAGAGGGCTATTAGTGTGAGAATAGTGGCTATCTCACTTTGGATCTAACTCCCTTCACAGCTTGGTCAATCCCACCGACTATTGGCATGTGGCTTTTATTGATTGCCCACCTCTATCACAGGAGAGTAAATTCAAGGAGAGATCAAATCTTTCTTCCTTTGCAGAATATTGAGAATGGGAATTTGAGAGGAGAAACAGAAGAGAAACACTTAAACAGCTACTCCTATTGCTTTGTAACGCTTGATCAGAGCCTCCAGACTTCTTTCCTTTACATAAATAAAAGCTGCGGCCTGGTTGTGCACATCCTTCTTACTGTTTATGGGGATGTACGTTCTGAAGTACTAAGTATCTTATGTTCTGCTTCTCAATATCAGATTTCTGAAAAAAGCGCTCAACACACTCTTTTTTGCCTTTGTATCTGAAGCTTTGCACAGCCCTACTTTTCTCTCAGGATATTCCTACATCCAATGATCCTTTTATGGCTTCTGCATATGCGATAATGTTAGTGTTTAGAAAGGACTAAGACTATGAGGATCTTGAATAGGCATGGTAATGCTGCTAGCATATCCACATTCTCCTCTTGGTACAGCTAATCTTTCATTTTCATATTCATTAAGGAAGTTAAACAGAAGCACAAAGGAAAGGCCATCATGAAATACATTTGAAATGCAATGCTCCTTCTGTCAGATTGGAAGGATTTGTAAGATGGTAGTGAAAAAGTCAAGTATTTATATATACTGAAACTGCTGGTGATTAACCAGATGTCTCATTACAGCAATACATTTTGCTTTTCACCTATAGATTTTGTCTTTATCAACTATAGTAGAGGTTAAATAAAGAGACCAAGATTTTAAAAAATGTTGGAGATCAGATGATCATGAATAAATAAACCTTCGTTTACAAATACCATTGTATGAACAAATAGGATGGGGTATAAATTGTCTTTATTGTAAGAGGTACCTCAGCAGAACTTCTCCATGCTAAATTGCAGAACCGATCTCTTTCCTTTTGTTATATATGTATGTGTGTGTGTGTATGTGTATGTATGTGTGTGTGTGTGTCTTTGTATGTGTGTGTATGTGTGTGTGTGTATGTTGTGTATATATATTTCCTTTTCCTTTCCTCCCCTTTTCCCCTGTCCAATTGTTCAGTTGCCTCACAGTTCTTGTTCCTCATCTTCCTCTTTTAACTTTCTGGCTCCTTCCTAATAATGGTAGCCAGTTAACCCTTTACTTGCAATGTATCTAAACAACAAATTATCATTTCATCACAATGCAACAATATCATGGGCTGGAAGAAAGTATTGTCCTTACAGTATTTGACAAGTAACTGCCAGGTGGTGCCAGGCCTAGGGGGCCTTCCTAGAGCCAAATAAACCCGCAGATTTACTCCTAAATTTATACATGTTTGTTTGAAACCCTTGTTTTAGTCTTAAGGGAAGGATTCACCTTAGAGAAGGAAAAGGTAATGATGTGGAAATATTCTTTATAAAATTTTATTCTTACCCAGACAGGCTGAGACATTCCCAATACACATTCCCACAAGGAAGGAGGAGATACTCTTTGTCATGTGCATGGAAAGCCAGATTCCCAGCCCCTTTTTCTTCTCAAAATAGGAAAAGTTTGATTCTTTTAAAAAAATAAGGGGGCAGAACTCAGTGGAAGACATGGAGAGAGGCTGGTAAAGAATAAAGTTTCCCCCCTCTGCCTCCTGGCAGTCTCAAAATTAATCTATTGGGATCTCCAGGAACCAAGAAAAAAAATCAAGTAATTGAAGCAGAGGGAAGAACTATTTCAAAATTCTTCTATTTCTATAGAAACAGGTAAAGCCATTCTAGCCAGGAATTTGTGCAAACCTCGATTTCTGTTTACTGTGTTGTGGTAAGGCTAATTTATCCATTTTTAATATTCTGTTCAAGTTAAGGAATTAAGTGTAACTACAGCCCATATGCATACTGTAGTCATGTCCAAAAAATATTCTTTTTTCTGTAGAATGTTGGGGAATCAGTAACTCAACCAAGCTGAGATGGGTGCTAGAAGGCAACCCATCAAATTTAAACAAAAATAAACTTTATTAAAGATGCCAAAAAAGTAAGGTTTAACAACACAGTTAAAAAGTGGTAAAATACACCCCCCCCCAAAAAAACCCTAATGCAATTGTAGCTACATCCAAACAACTCAATTTCCAGCCTTGTATGAGGTAACTCCCCTCATCCAGCTCTCCAGCCAACTCTCCCAAACCCCAAAAATTCTTCCCACCCAAAACCTGACAGAATACCCTTCTTTTCCTTTATTGGCTCTCAGGGGTCAGGTGACTACCTCTGGGCACATAAGGCTGGTTTGTTCTTTAAAGGGCCAGCCACTCCCCACTATACCTCCAGACTCCACAGTGACTCTGGAGCTGCACCTCCTCCAAGCCTAGCAAGCTGCAAGGAGGTACCACCTGCCCAAATTGCTACAACCAACCAACCAACCAAGTTGCCAATGGGCAAACTGAAGAAGGTATGGGGTAATCCCTACATAGGGGGTCCCAATGGACTTGCAGCATCTGATGAAGGCATTGCTTCAGATACCAACACTATCCGGCTGAATATGACAATAAAGTGATAAAGTGAGTGAACATAATAATATAAAATGCTCCATTATAGCCTATGTCTAAAACCACACAAATGTCTTCCCTTTGGCTTGTCTGTCTATTGGGAAGCAGCTGAACTAGTGCATTGCTTGTATCTCCTGATCACCAGTCTTGGCTCTCAATTAACATGGAGCATGTTTTGTCATTTACTAAGTACCTTGTTGAGCGTTTCCTTTTCTCAGAAAAAGGAGAAAGTAAAGAGAGTAAAGAGGGCAATCTGATGAGTTTAATATCCAGGGTGGCCTAATTTGATCTGCTCTGCTTGGATGACAGTACAGTTCATATGTAAGTTTCCTTTGTAGTTAACTGCATTCCATGGCAAATTGATCAATGATTTCTCCTCTTCCTGCTTTATGTTCTCCACTTGCAGCAGCAATTGTACTAAGAAGATGGCTACATTTTTCTGGCACCCTTACTCTTGAGATTTCCATAGAAATACACATAGTTTGACTCCTAGATACAAACTATGTTTTGTTTCTTTTTTCTCTGACAGCCACCCAGAAAGTTTTGTTCGGTATAATGTTTCTGCTAGGCTTTCAAAAAATAAGAAAATAAGGCTGCACCCCATGGTTGAGCATGATGCACCATCAAATCCCATTGCTCCCAAATGGCTTACAGTTAGATGGATATACTTTATTACAGTCAGTGACCAGGACAGAGATGGCTTATATCACTAAAAAGAAAAGAACTATGAAATAACAGTGGAGCATATCACAAGAATATGTATTTTAAAACAAACAAACAAAGTTAAAAAAAAAACCCCTAAGTTTAAAGGGTTTAAAGTTTAAAGGGTTTTAAAGTTTAAACTTTTCAGACTTCTCAGAGATGGAATAGATTTCCCAGAAAGCAAAGTCGCATCCCTACTGCATTAGATTTTGTGTGTATGCATGCATATATGCTATTTAAAGAGCCACATCCAAAATAAAGTAAAACTTTGTAGCCAATACTCTAATGACCTAAAACCACTGGAGATAATCAAAGCATTTGATTTCAGACAGTCAAAGGTCAATACTTTCAATTCTGCTAGCTGAGCTCCAGAAAAGTGGCATGTTTAATTTCAACAGTAGGAAATTAAACCATTTGTTCATTTCCAAACAAATGTATATCACTATTATATCAGTTAGGACTTGGCTTACTTTTCTTGGAATCAAAACCTCCCAATTTTTAAACAGAGAACAATGCAATGCTGTAGGGGTTTTCTCTTCAAGCTTTGATTTGCTGTCTAGAGAAAAATGGTCTTTTAGAACAGTACCTTTCTTTTAAAATTGCTCAGTGATGTCAAATGGTTTAGGATGTACTGCTTATCGTAAATGTGTGCAAAGAGAGACAAAGACAGACTTTTCACATAAGAAGCAAAATTACACCTCAAAGCCTAGAGAAAGAGAAAGAAAAAAAAAATGGGAAATGGATCTGGGAGAAATGGATAATTCATCTAATCCAAACTAATTTCAGTGGGTCTATAAATAAGAATAGAAAACTGTGATATGTGTGATAGAATCAAAAGATGCAAGTTAGGTGATATTTTTATCACATGTCTGTCTGTTCTAGGTCTCTCTCTCTCTGTCTCTCTCTCTGTCTCTCTCTCTGGATGAGGACTACAGTAAGTGGAATACAGGATCTGATTATGAGATAACAAATGACAGTTTAGGGGCACATATAGCATTCCAATTTTTTTTCTTTTTTTCTGTGGGAAAAATTACACAGAAGGAAAAGTAACATTGTTTGATAGAGCAGGGCTTATTTAATAATACATATGTATAGCATTCTATAAGATATATATTATGCATTTTAAAAATGTGTTGCCAACCATTTACTCTCATGATGGATTCTCAGAGTGGGTCATATTTAAGGCATGCACTTAAGAAAAGAACAATCAGTAATATAGTAATAGCACTTCCAAACATTTATTGAAGTGAAATCTTGATACCTGCATAATATGATTATGGAGCAATATCAGGAAGGAATATATACTAGTGCGTACCCTCAGACAGTCATGAGAGTCCTGTGTAATGTATGAATGCTGACTATGCAGTAAAAGCTTCCTTGCTATGGAATCTCATTTTATGAGGAAGGAAGAAGAGAGGCAGGCACATACATAAATGGAGCAGGGATGCAGGAATAGTATGATTCCCAATTAGATGTCACCCTGATGGGAAAAACAACCACCACCATAATTTCCCAATAACTTTAATATAGAACATAGACTTACTAGATGGAATTAACATAGAAACAAAACTTATTTTATCTAAGAACTCAAATGCAACTATAAGATCCTTTTTATCGTGCCTATAACATTTTGTGTGTTATTTTTCTAGTCCAAATTCTTCCACACATAGATTTACCTGTCTCCCCTTTGTATTTTGGAAGTTCTGGAGTCTAGTTTAATTATCTTCCTCATTCCTTGTTCTTATAGCTCTCTATCCCTGAAACACTATGCATTTGCTTTTCAGTGACATCTTTTTCTCCACTTGGTAAAGTCCAAGTTTTTTTTTTATTATTAATTGTGAGACAATGTAGAGATACCGAAAGAAAGAGCATAATCATTTAGAAGACTATCCTGTCACAATGCAACAAGGTCCTATTTTCTTTAGTCCAAAATGATAAACATAGTAACACAGATTGGGAGAAAATGCTATGTAAGAAACAGACACAATGTGGTGCTTCTCTATCATTCATGACACAGAAGGTACTTGGAGATCACCACCCTGTTAGATGCTTAACAAGCCTGGCTCTACCCAGTTTTTTTTTTTTTTAATATTTCTAGCAAACGTGGATAAATTTCTTACCGGGCCATCATGTTTATTTTCATAGTTTGTTTCCTAAACTGGAACAGGAAAAACCTAGCCAGCACAAAGAGTTGGGGTTGGCAGAACTCTTACCACTTCTGTAGTAAAAATGTGTTGATAGCATAGTCCAAGTGAGATCTTCATCCTAAACCAATTTTACAGTATTTCTCGATTTATTATTTAAATGTTTTCATCTGGCTACATTTCAAATAACAGTGATGAGTAAACTTCATTCTGTTCAGTTCCATTCAGAAACAGGTCTTAACAAGTGAAGCACAGAATCCAAAGGTGACTCATTTTGTCATTATTTAAATTTTCTCTGTATATACTTTCATTGTGAGCATCCAGTCCATTACCATGAGGATTTAGTACTGCACATGGTTCCATATAGGGATGTCCCACCCATGTAGGTGAATTAGGAGATTGTCTAGATCATCATGTTAAGGAGGGTCCATATATTTGAGAAATAATATCAGATCTATCCTTGGAGTTTAGGGGCACCAGGTGTAGGTAGCTAGATAATGGGGCCACCACCCACTCCATCTCTTTCTTTTCTCCCTTCTTTACTCTCCCTTCCTCTTACTAGATGGAATGTATACTAACATATAATGGGAATTTATCAACAACTTCAATCAATAACATCATCAAAGTGAACAATTTTAAAAAATGTGGTGCAGAGATAATTAGGTCATGAACCCTTCCAGAAATGATGTGTACCAAATTCCATCAAGAAAAGGCTGTTTGCCTGCCTTGAAGTTAATGATCAATGTAGCCCTCCACTTCTGGTAATCCTAGGACAAGCCCCTATTTTGTATACTTTTGTAATAAAGAAAGCCTTAGTAAAGTTTTATTTTTGTTCAGTTTATTGATAAGCCCCCATTATGAGTTAGCTTAACTGTATCTACTTCTCTTTCTACCTCTGTCTTTATCTTATTTTCTACCCCTCCTTCATACTTAAAATGCTGATAATGTAGGGAAGCACCTGTGTTCCTTTGGGGGGAGAATTATTTTGTCATTTGCTGTCAGAATCCTCGCAATCAATCAGCCTTCTTGCTAGTTTGCTTGCTTTGTTTCCGCCATTACAAAGGAAGGGGAGGGGGGAAGGTTGGAAGGTGAACCGTTAGGTGCAGATGGACTGTTATCTGGTTCTCAGAAATGCTCAAGGCCGTACCAATGTGAGACCAGGAGAGAACCATTGACATGTGCAAGAGACACTGAGAGACAGAAGGGGGGAGGTGAACTGGAAAGGGGGTAAAATCAACTTTTGGCGCAAGCAGGCTTTAGTTTCAGCAATGCTTTAGAAGCTGTACACTACTTCTCAATAAATGAACTTTTCTTTGAACCCGCATCGGTTTCAAGGGGAGTTGCTTTTGTTGGGAACTGAGCATCGCATTATAATCTGAGCTGGAGATGACCTATGGTTATCTATGGCTTTATGACCAGGTTCAGAATAATGTCGCTCAGTATACATGTGCTGAATTCATAATTTAAATCATGTCCTTGTGAATCATTGATGTTGCTAGTAATCATCAGTCTCTCAGGGACAATGGAACGTTGCACCAGTACATACTTCTTGCTTTAAAACAGTGTTACACAAGAGGTTGTGTGGCATGCTGTCAGTTTGAGAAAGAGACAAAAATAGCATTCCTGCCTCTTTGACAAGATACTTCATGGCCAAAAGCCTGTCAGATATTTAGAGTCTGTCTTGCATAACAATGTGTAGATCAGGCTAAATCCACTAATGTCTTCAGAATGTAATATTTATTACACATCTTAACCGTAGTACAAAACATAAAATGGTAGAGGCAATTTACCAGCATTAAAAGATTCATTTTACAGCTCCAAATTTATAGGTGCCAACATTATACCATTCCACTAGAAAATCATCCAGACCAGGAATTTTACCATTATGCACCTACTTAATCAAATCAAGTATTTCTTGAAGTGACAAATGCACTCTCATCAAAGGCCATTAAAGATTAATAGACTTGAGTATCATTAGTGTAGCAATGATAATGGAAGCCCTGATCATGACTCAGGGCTTCTGAAGGAAGGGTAAACAAGGTAGGATCCAAGACTGATCCCTGCGGGACACTTGCTACTAAGGGAAATTCCCAGGTCTGAAATCCACTTTCCCACACTGCAAATGACAAAAAAGGTTCAACAATACCTAAATATTTGTGGAGTCCTTGGGGTTCTCTGAGCTTGGTTCTTTTCTTGCAAACGTTACCTAGCACTGAAGATGTTACCTAGCTGGGTAATGAAACATTTGTAAGAAAAGAACCAAGCTCAGAGAACCCCAAGGACTCCACAGTTCAACCCTGAGCTACACATATTCACCTCTATTGGTACCTAAATATTCATCAGATTTCAGTCCATTCCATCAATTTTTTTTTATGGAAATCATTTTTTCAATGCAATCAATAAAAATCCACAGTTCATGAGGTACAGAATTTTACCTAATAAATTATGGGAAAATGCACTGTATCATACATAATATATTTTATGCACTTCTTTCTCTAATATATTATATTAGAGCATAATTTTTACTAACATGCACGTTTTTGTATGTAGCTATCATAATGTATGCTTTTTGCCAGCAACTATCCTGGGCATACCTTTCTTTTTATATGCTGCTTTCCCAAGGATATACTTTTTGATGTATCTCTCTCTTTGTATAATTGTAAAAAAAAAAAAAAAAAAAGCCAGGAAATATTTCATGAACTCCAGCAAACTGTGAATTATATGCTTCCCCGTGCCATGCATCCATTTGATGGATTTTGCTATTTTGCTTCCTTTTTTATCCTCAGTCTTGCATCAGTTGGAAGGATATACAAAACTTGAAAACTGTTCTGGCAAAACTTATGGTAGTTATGTAGATATGAACTGTAGCACTGGCTCTTTGAAAAACATGCAGAATTCTTTTTTCTTTGTAAATTTTTAACGATGATCACATCAATATGCCAGATTAAAAAAAATCCATGAATTCAGCTAACTAAGCAAGACCTATTAAATGCATTCTGTTTCACAATGAAATAGGCAGCAATGGATATAACATGAACTCTTCTAGCTTCTGATGTGGAACAATAACTAATGAGATCTCAAACTTTTAATATTTCTGACCCACCTGAGTTGCACATTATCAGAGTTCTTCCTCTTCCTATTCAACATACATAATATTATTGAATTTTCTCTGAAGTGAAGAGAGATTAAGGCCTTCTGCAACTGTTTATTCAATTATTGGCTCCAATAAGAAAAAAAAATACTACAGTGAAAATACTTAAATATTAAGTAATAAATCAAAGTTAATGGAACAAAATAATTACAACTAACTTATATTTCATGAATTTCTGTCAGATCTCAATGCAACTAGTTTTCTGGGACTGGAGCCAAATGTGTGCTCACCCAAAAGCTAAAAAAAGGGGGGGGGGAATCTGAAATTTCGAAAGATTAGATCAGTTTGGAAAGCCACATGTTCACTTCCAAATATGCCAACAAATAAAGAACAGGGCAGTAGGTCATCCAGTTTAGAAGCAATCTGAAAGCATGGAATTAGAAATATCCACATTAGCATTCTTCATTCAGGTTGTTTATCCACTGAAGCAGATGTGCAATCTTCGCAAGGCAGACCTAAAACACAGTAAAGAAGTTTACGCAGCTTGTTAACACCCACTTAGCTTAACTGAACCTTATGTTCCCCATTAAAAACACTGCTCTCTGTAAGCAGTATGATGTAGAGCTGAACTAATGTGCCTAAGGGCTCATTCACGATATTTTGCATATCTAGTCACTTGTGTGGCTGGATAAGAGTGCATCATGATAGGTGTAGAGCGTAAGGAAGAAGACCTTGACATATGGAAAGACCCATTGCTAGGGCAAGGGAGGGTGAAACATATTTTATGTCCACAACAGATAGATAATATTCAGAAGTGATTCAGGCAGACATCTTCCTAATTCTCTGAACTGTAAGAAGGAAGAAGAGGTACAGCACAACCAGACTTGCAATTATTATAACTAATCTCAATAAGAATAGTTTTGGCCATCAAGTTGCTTGCTTGCTCCGGTCTACCTAGTGGGGCTGATAATAGGCCAGTACTATTGTACAGCAGAGTGACACTGTGATTTTGGGGATCTCAGTTAAGGTAATATGAATTGTTAACAAAATATTTAATGCATTATTTTAATGTTTTTATTGTCATGGGGGGTGAGGTGCACTTGTGAAATTCTCCTTATCAGGTGACGAAGTAATTTGACTTGCCACAGGTATTCACTTCAGGCGGAAATACCACTTGTTCATCTCAGGCAAAATGTATCTTGGGCTGACTCTGGGTAGCTGTATGAAAAAATGTAGATGGCATTGATTCTAGCGCAGCCATTAGATTGGAGCAATATACCCGCTCGTATAGAAAGCAAAAAGAAAATTGACATTTATTACAGGCTTTTTCCTTAAGGGAGAGTAAGACATTAGAACTCGGATTATTTTTATCAGCACTCCCAAACTTTTTGTAATGGAGTTTGACAGACTAGAAAAGGCAATTTATTTCTTGTTCATTTCAGCATATGTTCCAACACTGAATCTTTGATGTTTATAATATCATATTGAACATACTGTACCCGACCCACATTGCAGGAGTGGATGATTCACTGGGTTGCTTTATAATATCAAATTCCTCCATGCGTTCACATGTATTCTATTACATAGGATAGATTGTGAATAGATATATGAAACTGGCATATAAATCATGCCCATGTGGATACATAAAACTAGGGATGGATAAAGCTGTGTATTTCAAGTTCATTTAAATTTGTCATGTCATTAACATAATTCTGTCCAGTTCTTGCAATATCTGTAAAGTTTAAAACAGAAACACAAACTTGAAAGTTACATGTTACACATTTTCCAGGAACTTATGCAGTTTCATATAAATATACTTTAGATGCAATTTTCTTTAGTGCTTCATGGTTATGTAATGTCACATTTATCTATTTATTTATGCAATTTCCATGGCACTCGGTTCCAAAAAGGCCCTTAGATCCTGCCCTTCCTCTGGGAACTCAAGATGTAGAACAAGGGATGTCAAGTACTCATTTTTGTAAAATATTTTAATGCCAACAACTGCATTATATTATTTGGACTAACCTGTCAGTCTAGGAAGTATGAGTTATATCAGTCAACTTGCTTAAAAATTCTGAGCTTAAAAAATAATTCATTCTTATCCCTATGCAGGACTGTGTTAAATTATTTTTGTTCTTTTTGTTAATATGTACGTGTTATTGGCAGCCAAAGTTTCTGCCAAACAGCTAAGCAAATTATATCAAAGTCCTCACTTTTAGTAACAGCTTAAGCAGAAATGTAAAAAGGCTGATGTGGATGCCCTAATGAGCTGGAAGACTGTAATGTACTCCTAAGCTATCAATGCAAGCAATTCTGTAAAGTTTGGAGTTGGTCCAGATTTAGTGTTTTGCTATTGAACATGTCAAGAGTGATTAAATTAGCTTTCCTTAGTACTAGTAATTTTTTTTGTTGCTTTTAAAATAACAAAAAAAGAAAAAAAAGAGAACAATACAGAAACATACACACATTGTCAAATAAAAATACATAACAAATGCTTTAAAAAGAAATGGGAAAAGAATACAACAGAAAAAATATAAAATATAATATGTTGTTACAACAATAAACAGTTACAATTCTGTATATAATTTTCTAACACAAACATTATGCAAATTTTGTGTGTGTGTGTATTTCTAATACATTTATATAACTATTGTGCTTTTTTTTAACCTACTGTATTTTGCATAAATGAGTCCCATATTTCATTGTACTTTTCCATACAAAGTGTGCATCTATAGGCAATCCATTCATAGGTGGCAAGTGTAATCAGGTCTTCAATCCATTGAATAAATGGGGCCATACATTTATCTTTTCAATGCTGCAGTATAAGTCTTTTAGTCATAGTAAGGGCACGGAGAATCAATTTACATTGTTCAGTTGTCAAATTCCAAGTACTAGGTATAAAATTCAAAGGAATATTATCCTTTGAGAATTTTAGTTTTTGTCACACAGACACATTTATATCATCCACTACTTTCTCCCAAAACTTAGTAAGTATAGGGCACTGTAAAAACATGTGTTTTAAAGAAGCATTGTCCTTATTACATTTCCAACAGGATGCTGTCTTAGTCCTTTTCTATACAAATGTTACGGAGTCCAATACATTCTAAATATTATTTTTTGTTGTATAAGTCGTAATTTAAAGTCCATTGACACTCTAACTATAGTAGTTAAGACACTCTCCCATTGTCTAGGCAATATATGAACCTTTAATTCTTATTTCACTCATCTATTAGCATCTGCATCTCAGATTGATTTATTGATAGCAAATATCTATAAAAAGAAATAGTTTTTTTAGTTTTAAAGGATTTAACAAGTTGTTCTAGTATCTCAGGCATCTCAGAAGCTGAAAATGTTAATAAATGTTGAAGCTGTAGATATTGCCATTGGGTTACACCCAATAGATGATATTTATCTCTTAACACAAGATATGTTAAAAATTCATCTTCATCATCTATCAATTGGTCCAAAGTCAATATCCCTGCTTCCATCCAATTTTTCCATATCACCATCTTTTTCACTATTTTTAATGTTGGGTTTCCCCATAAAGTCAATTTAGCATGGGAAAAAGGATCACGTCTTTTTTTATTAGACATTACATTCCATAGCTTTTTGAGTACTAGTAAAATCTTGATTCCACCACCAGTTGTTAACATTGTTGCTGAATCCAGACTGTGAGGGTAAAATAGGATGGGATGGCAGATTGCAGGTAGAAGGAAATTGTTTGGAAACTCACAAGATTGTGATTGTACCACAATACCCCTATTGTAATAGGTTCTGGATTGATTGAGATTGGCTGAATTGTTTTTCAATTAAATAGTTTGACTTATTAAATCCCAATGTGAATGCAAGAACTTGCCCATCCTTAAGTTATCAAAGTGGGATATGTCTCCTGCTGATCTTTTATATTTTATTGTTGAACTTAGTTACTGAGTTCTGAACTCTGACACAACTTTGGGATGAGCATTAATCTAATAAAAGTTTATAGGCCTTCTTACACCTTCCTGAGATGGATGGATGGATGGATGGATGGATGGATGGATGGATGGATAGATCGATAGAATGATGCTAGATTTTAATTATGAAGTTATAACTTATATCTAGGTATTCTTGCAGCCATTGACCTTCAGCCTTCTGCAAAGCACATTAAATGTGACTTATTGCATATTTTACACATTATTATGATCTATGGGCTTAACCACAATATTAAGTTACTGCTTGGTAATGGAAGGAATCCTAATGCCTTTGTCACTATGACCCAATAAATAATCTCACCTTCAAGGATAACACAATACTTTACAGTAGTACAACTTCTTTGTAATTTTCTGAACACAGGTCTGATTTGGTTCAATCAGTGAGAACTTAGCTGTGCAGGTACATGATTGGCAACTAAGGATAGAAAAAGGGGGCTTGAGATTCTATTTCAGTTAGCATCTTGTTGATTTCTAGAAATCAATCAGTGAAGATTTTAATAGATTAAAAATAAGCCATTAAGCAGTCTCATTTGCTAATATTCACTGATTAAGCTTCTGTTAAATGACTAGAATGAAAGTTTAGTTTAAAAAATGTTGCCAATTCTGTTGAAATGTAAACTGAATGCCAGGACAGATAACTGTACATATCTTTTCAGAAGTAGGCCCCAAGGGCTGACTCTTAGGGATGGGCAACTATGGCTCTGGTTGAATAACAACTCTAAGCAGCCTCAACCAGCAATGTAATGTTAAGAATTCTAGAATATGTAATTCAGCAATATCCACAAATTCCTCACTGATGGTATATAATGTAGCAGTAATTTATTGCTTTCAACCTGTTGTCACTTGATTCTGTTAGTGAGGTAAATGTTAGAACTGAGCCTTTTGGGATAATCCTGTGACAATCATTCTTTTATTTTTCCTCTTCAGCATTTGAGAACTCTCTCTCAGAGGCTTTTAACAGCTCAAACTCTATTATTTTCTACAAAACATCCTACATGCTTTGTGTGTGTGCATCACTGGGATGAAGGATCTGTAACAATCTTGCTGGTTTCAGAAATCAAAATGAAATTTTCTAACTTTGAGATGGAAACTCGAGGTTCAGTATGACTGAAAGAAAGAGACCAAGAAAGCATTTTTTTTTTCATCATGGAGAAAAAAGAAAAAGAAAAATAGTATAAGAGTAGACTGTATGGAAATGTATAAACTGGAAAATGCTTTTTTCCCTGATTACATTTTTTATGATACCACTATCTGTCCACTGCATATGGAGTTGTTGTTGTTAAGATGCTGAATTAGGGGATAGACAAGTTGAAGCCCAGCCGTGGAAATTAACTGGTGGACTTTGGGTCAAACAACCTACCTCACACTGTGATTGTTGGGGAATAAAATCAAGGGAAATCCCCACATGAGCTGCCTTGAACTCCAAGGAAAAAAGCACCTTAAATATATATATAACAACAACAAAAATGCCACCCTTTGGGTTTGATATGATACTCACTGAAGTTAGTTTTCATACTGAACCTGGGCAAAGCACTATGCTACATATGCTATTATTATAGTTAATCCTTTACGGTCACATCTCAGCAGCTTTCATCTGCCATACTAAATGTGCCATTTTCCAAGCTTTTTATTTGAGTCCATAGTCAGTGACAGCTGGTAGTGACAGGTGATAGCTGGAATCTGAGCTTGGAGACAGCCATGGAGTCATAAAAATGGTGACACTGACCAAGCAATGCTACTGCCTCTATTTTCATTCTGATCCTGGCTAGCAACAACAACAAAGCCACTCTGGATGAGTCAGATCCCACCCTCTTCAAGCATACCATGTAGCAATTTGTTGCTTTGCAGTTGTATTACACTTAGATTACTTCCATTATGACAACATTTTAAAAGTACAGTACTTTAAATGGGCTCCTTAACTGATGTATTAAAAATTGTCATGCAACTATTTGGGCTCTGCTGTGGCAGAGAATGGTTTGTTCTTCTCCCGTGGTTGCCCACCTTCAGGAGTAGTGTACAAGCTGCGCTGTTGTTACTTCATCTTCAGCTCAGGAAACCATAATCATGAAGGACAGATAGACAGACATGTAACAAAATTCCTCTGCAAGCCTTGAGCATGACATATTGCTCCTTCAGTGTCAACTGTAGCATTGTGAACTGGTCTTTCAGCTTTCTGCTATGGAGCACTTAATTCATGACCCCGTGGAGCCAGTGCATTCATAATGGTTGCCCAGTCATATGACTGGGAGAAAGACATGAAGAGCCAAGTGCTCATAGCTCTTTCACCCCACCCCTTGATTTTAGTTCTGAAAGGGAAAAGGAATGTGAAGGTGATCAGTTAATCCTCTCTCTCCTGCAGCTCTATATAACCCACTTTAAGAGAGAGCTGTACAGGGAGAAAGGGAATAATGGGAGACACTCATATTAACTGTACACAATTCATTAAAATTCATGTAATTATTTCTTTTTTGACCTGGCCTGATACTGGAAGAGTTTTTAGTAGAATATGTTTTTTCCCCTAATTTCCTTTTACTCTATCTGTGTAAAATGATAATTTAATCAACATGTGTTCCCATATATATTTGAAAGTCAAAGACATTTATTTGTATTTTGCTTTCTGCACAATCTAATCTAAAATTGTTTACTGCTAGGAAAGTTCCTAAATATCCATAGGAGCTAAAACTATGAGATTTGTTTCCATTCTGTTGTATCCACAGGCTTAAAGGTGTGTTTTTATTTCAGTTTTGCTATTTTTAAATATCAGACTTTTTCAGACTCAGGTCTTCTACTGAATTCAGTTTAAATGAATTTGAAAAACATTAACACTAAGATGCATGTATGCAAATACAGAAACACAGGAATAAGGAGAACTTGCAGGGCACAGTCCACTAGGAACCAAAAGCATTTCTTTCTGGCTGGAGCATATATGGTGATAGAAGATGGTGAATTTCCAGGCTGGTAAGCCAGTATGTACTGAGAGGCTGCAATGCACACATGGAGGTCTACATCAATATTCATTTTGATGTGGTCCCCTACTGCATACGTAACGATCTCTCTGACATTGTAATGAAAGAAGAACCTCTGATCACACAGAAATCCCTCTGCTTGTTTTAAATGAATGTGATTGTCTGTGTCTCATCATGTTTTTGGATTCCCAGTATAGTCTTAAGTCAGCCTGAATGTGCTTAAATATTAAACAAAACTGATTTGGTGTTTTAATTGTATCTCAGATGACTAATCAAAACATTCTATAGTAGTGTAATACTGTACCTTGTTATAACATATTGAGGGTGGATGGGTGGAATGTGGCAAATCCAGTCTATTATTTCCTTAAACTTGTTGGACTTTGTGGACAAATTATGTCTTAGGGATGCTGAGAAATTTGATTTTGGGAATTCTGATATGAGCTGACTTGATTTTCATTCCCTGCACTCATAAGCAAACTGGAACATACACATGCACACACACACATACATTATGTATATAATACATATATATTATGCACTTCTCTGAAAGTTATGAGACAAATAATTGCAGATTCTGTTTATTTCCCAATAAGTTTGCTGCAGTAAATTCCTTTACTTGGCACCAAGGAAGAGTGTTCTGCTACAGATTTTCAAATCAAAGCTCATATCATAGAAGCTCATCATATATTCACTGTATACATTATTCATTATCAGATTAACATATATTTGAGCATGTGTAGTTCAACAATATCAGAAACAATATTAAGATGAAGCTGTGCAGAGGCCCTTCAAGCCACAGCTGCTATCTGCTTTACAAGCAGGAGCCATAAATCTAGGAGGACCCCCAAATTGCACACAGGTCTGGTGCTACCACACTCAGAGCCAAAGATGGAAAGTATTTGACCACAGGGCCTCCCACAAGTCATAGCTGCTCAGTCTTACGAGGTTTGAGTCTAAGCCATTTGGACCCCCTACAGCTTCCAAACATTAAGACAAAGGCTTGATGGCATCACTTGGAGGGTGCAGGGATTTATTTATTTAAAATATTTGTATGGCCACCAAACTTAAAACACAATTCTGGGAGGCTGACAGCAGCTCACAACAACAATAAAACCACAGAAGCATGAAAACCATAAAACAATTAACCCAGTATCTCAGTCATCCCCCTGGGATGCCCCAACAACCAACCCCAGACACCTTCCCTCTACCCCAGAGCCTGGGTAAAAAGCCAGGTTTTGATGGCCTTCCAGAATGGGAGCCTGCTGGATCACTGGGGGAGGGTCAGCCATGGTAAAGGTGCACTTCTGAGATCCTGCTACACGGCAACATTTCAGGGAAGGGGCCTGGAGTGTGCCTTTGATTCCTTTGGAGTTCTCCCTACTACAGGGAGGTAACATCTATTAATTCAGTCCATTCTAGGTGCCTGGGATGGCTGTGGCCCTGGGTTAACTCCACCATCCTAGGTTTTACAAGTTAATGTAGCCATGTAAATAAGTCTTTGATGCTCAATCCTTACAACATGTAGAAGCCTTAAAATTTTGAGCATACAACCTTTGCCTCCCTCCAAAAACACTGAGGGTGCTCCATGGTTGCTCCTTTTCTGATTGTTGTCAAGCTCCAGACCAAGCTTCAAATTCTGCTCTTAAGCAGGGTTGCTACTAAGCACCCAAGCTGAGCTCCTAAGCCAAGCTCCAGGCAGGAATCACACCAAAATGTACTGGTTACCACAGCCTGTGGTCCTGGCTGCTAACAGCCCTCTTGCTTGCCTTTAATAGTTGTAATTCCCCAGATGCTACTTCCTGCTTCCTCATCTACTTGCTGGCTTCTCTTTTTCACCTCCACACACTCTGTGCTAGCTTTCTCTTTTGTAGGCTTAGGGCCTGGGTGGAGCGAGGCTCCCTGTGGATGTTGGCATGTTTCTGAAAACACCAAGGTGTGGCTCAATTAGCCAGACAGCTGGGATGCCAGCATGGATGCTTGTGAATGAGTCTATGCCATTTCTTTCAGCAAGCTATGTGTTTGGGGGGGGGGGGCGAGCCCATCTCCTCTCAGGTTTCTAAGCCTCTAAACTTTTATGTCCCTCTGGGGAACAGGATGAGTTGAGTCTAACCTTGGGGAAGTGGGGGTGGGAAGTGTTTTGGCCTGCCTGCAGCCTCTCCCAAGCACGGACAGCAATCTTGGCTTCACTCCCTCACAGGAGGCCAGCACAGAAGCAGCAGTCCCATCTATTTCCCAGAACCCAACCTGACAAATAGGGTCTGAGATCCAGTTATTTGTGGTGCAGCAAGTCACAAGAGTCTCCTGGAGAATAGGCACTCCTCTACCCCTGTCCACCCACCCACAGTCAAAGCCAGGAGGGCACATTTCTGAAAAGGGGAGCCCCACTCTGTGCCCATCCAGGTTTTGGTAACACAAGCCAAATTGGCCTTCCACTCCAAAATAAGATCTTGTATGAGGAAACTCTTATTGCAAGCCAACCTGGCATTAAGCAGCAACAGCCTGAGATCAGGGCCACCAAGTATCCGATGATCAGGCCTTAGGGTTGAGAAGAGAGGATCAGAAGGCAGAACTGGTTTAAGACACTGAGAATGCCTTCCCCATGAACGGTTTACCCTCCAGTCTCTCTATCTGCCCATTACAGGTTATATAGCAGTTACCTCATGGTATAAATTGGCTTATCTTGGAATGAATGTTTCCATTTATACTTTTTCTAATATGCATTGCTGTCCAATAGAGTTTTACAAGTTCAATATATATAGGAGCTTGAATTCCATTAGATAAAACTTGGTGGAAACATAGTGTTGCAACATGCCTTAATCCACACAAGCAGCACCAGTCTCTCTAAGCCTCTTTTTGTTTCCCTTGATGTTCTTTGGACATCTTTTTCTTAAGCCAGAGCCTCCAAATTTGCTGTAGTGATACATTAGTTAAAATGAGCTGGCAACAACACTTACCACTTAGGTTCATCCAGATGGCTGCATTAAAGTACATCCACCAATCCCTGGACCTGTAGAAAAGTATGCTGGCATAAGTTGGCTTGCTCCCACTGTTGACCTTATCTGTCACAGTTACAAGGCTAGAGAATACTTACTGATTTAATACTAGCCAAGTTCAAGAAAACAATCTGTGGATTCCCCTGGCTTCATATTCTGTCCTATCACATGTCATCTGTTAGTGGGAAAAACAGCCACCCATCACTCTCCTTAGCACTTTTTGGATTTGGGTTGCATGATTGTAGGAACGGTGAATTTAGCCAACTGACATGTTGCCTGACTAACAGCTGACAGGCACTAACAGTTGGATGGATAGTAAAGCAGGGGACGTTTGCCTGATGCTCCTGCTCAGTGCAATTCTTCCTCTGCACCTGTGCTCTCCTAGTGGGGCCCCTTATGAACATAGATCCCGGAACAATGTCAAGGGGTTGGAATAAAGGAGTCTCACACTATGCCTTACCATCCATGGGGGGATCCATAACCAAAGACGCTCCACCATACTGTCATGACTATGCTGGAAAGTTTGAGGGGCATGTGTAAGGGGCATTGGAGTGACTATTTGGAGCTGCTGGTCCATGCTTAAAATTGCACCAGAAATTCTAGCACTTTATTTTCCCCACATTTTCCTCTGTTTGGCAGAGAGGATAGGCTGTTTGGAGCCTGCTGCTGATGGTAGCACGCCCAGCGCTATGTGGGCTATGTTGAAAGCATTCAAAAACAATTGCATCTAACCCAATAATACTATGTTCACATAACCTGCTTATTGTCCCAGGTCTGTTTTCTTAAGCATCCTGGAGACAGTGAAGATTTTACGCATCCTGAAAATTCAGACTGCAGTGGGGAAGGTCATTTTGAAATAGAACTTGACTGCCTTTTTTATTATTAGCCCTGTCAGTGAAGTGTGCAAAAATGGCTTCTTCTTCTTCTTAACAAAACAGACTTTGCTGAAGGAACAGAAGCATTCAACTTCTAACAAGCATTTGAGTCCCTGAACTGTGCCAAGCAGAGCACATTTTTACTAGCTCAGCACTTGCTCCTGTCATTTCCTATTCAGTTTATGACTGATTCACCATTTATCTTCTATGGGGAAGAGGCCATGTTTCCATAGAACCAAGAGTTCTTGAAGACCTGACTTCTTAAATCTGCCATTTTCATGACCTGTGAAAAGCAATCCTTGAGGAAGTATACTACCTAAGATTTCTAGCCAACCTGTATGCAGTAGCATGACAAATTGATCATAATCCTATCAGCTGAAGTAATTGAGTTTTAGTGTCATCAGCATTATTAGTATTTATTTTTTTTAAAACTATTTTGTACTACTAGCCTGACAGACTGTGCAAACAAACTTTAATTGTAGACATAATCAATTGTCTACAGTGGTTCCTTGAAGTAGTAAATGTATTAAACAATTGTTTTACAGAAATCAAATCCTTCATGTCAGTTTTTGACTCCAGATGACTGCCTGGACTAGTCCCTGCAGTTTTCTTGGCAGGTTTTTCAGAAGTGGTTTGCCATTGCCTCCTTCCTCCTTCCTAGGGCTGAGAGTGAGTGACTGGCCCAAGGTCACCCAGCTGGCTTTGTGCCTAAGGTGGGCCTAGAACTCACAGTCTCCCAGTTTCTAGCCTGATGTCTTAACCACTATACCAAAGTGGGTCTCATTCTAAGCTAGCTGGCACCAAATTGTTTAGAAATGATAATGTTCCATTTATATTACTGTAATTTGATATTCAGGACTGGTTTTAAAGATGGTTCAGAAAGAATAGTCATTCTGGGTTACCAGACTGTTAAACTGGATATGGGCAGTTTAAAAACAGTGATATATACGCTGTTGGACCCAGTTGGACCCACATTCAATTCAAGTAACTAGTTTTAATTTTTAAAGTAGATTTTTAAAGATTTCAAGTAGATTACCAGGAAGGCTACAGGTTCCCATCTACAGTATGACTACCTGAAACTTAAGAATGCCTTCAGAGATTGCACTCTTTGGGCAGATCCCAATTTCTGCTTTCCCATTGCCACTACAGGCCACCACCACAGTGTGCAGGACCTGATGACCTTGCTCTGCTTCAAACTGCTGTTTTCCACTGAAAGTTGTCTTAAGTCCTTCTGAGTGGATGGTCTGCAGCATTTCCTTATGTTCTAGTGACAGCCTCAGCTCTGATTGTTTACAGCACATCTCATTCCCCCTCCCTCCAGTGGCTCCCTCCTCTGCAGCCATTTTATCTGAGGTTGTAAGGTTCCTATCTTCTATGCTGGCCAACAGCTACTATTTTTAATTATATTGTGGATTATCTATTCTGGTGTGATAGCCTGTTAATCAATTAACTTTCCTCTTCCTGTGTTCTACCACCCAGCATAGAAGCCCTTAAATCAGTGTTGTCCAAACTTGTCCACTTTAAGATGAGTGGACTTCAACTCCCAGAATTCCCCAGCCAGCCGTGCTGGCTGGGGAATTCTGGGAGTTGAAGTCCACTCATCTTAAAGTGGACAAGTTTGGACAACACTGCCTTAAATATTCCAGTGGATATTGTTTCAGTTCTGCCCAGGCTGGGTGAAGCATGCTCCCCTTGCTTTCCCACCCACCCTCTGCCCCAGTACTGCAAAGCTTCTCTTCCCTTTCTTTTTACTCCCCCTAAATCTTTAAGTGGCAATATAGGCACATTGGAATGAAGCTACAAAGTTTCAGTGAATACTACTTTTCTTCTATGAAGCTGAACCATCCATTTTTCCTACTCCAAATTTTCCACAGATGTACAATAGAAGATAGGAATGAAGGAACAATTTGTTCCTTTGCTTTAATCACTATAGCAAGCATTAAAACAATGATGGCATTCTAACCAAGGGAAGGTTTGCATTTCCAGGTTGTGCAAACATCTGGAAAAAATGGTGACTATTGTGGAATGAACAATCCCTAAAAGAAAAGGCTAGGCACTGAACACTTGTCCATACAGGGGCCAGCCAGTGAAGTCTGCCTTACCTACATGGATAAAAAAAGCAGGAAGCAGAGAAACACCCAGTTAGGGCCTGTGGTGGCCACAGTCTCAAGTGAACACCAAACTGGCCCTGTTGCCAAACTACTGCAATACAAAGTTGGAATTTTTAAAGTTGCCTGGGAGCACCACAGGACCGAAACCCCTTGTGCTGCCATGAAGAATTGCCCTTAGTACTGCCTCAAGTAAAATAAAATAAAACAAAACAAAACAAAACAAAACAAAACAAAACAAAACAAAACAAAACAAAACAAAACAAAACAAAACAAAACAAAACAAAACAAAACAAAACTGAGGCAGTAACCAGTAAGGGAAAAAAATTAAGTAGTGGCATCTTAGTTGGATATAAATTTGTCTTTATGATTGTTTTGGTGCCTGTTGAAGAAAAGAAAATAATTTTCTCCTTTTTCAATATTTAAATCTCAAACCTTTATGATTCTTAAGAAAATATAACTACTGTTGGAAACGCAAGGCAATAAGCATCAGGTGAGGATTTTTAGGGGAAGAGAGTTCAGTTATTAGGAAGCCACAGCTAAGAAAGCCCTCTTCTTCATGCCACTTATTTCATCACTCTGAAAACACATTAGGGTGCTGGGAAATTGTGTTCCTTTAGATACGTGAGTCCTAAACTGTTAAGGACTTAAGGAATGCTTCCGTGGACTGATGACAGAATCAAGCTGTAGCTAGCAAGATGTATCCTCAATGAGCCATCATGGTCAACATTCTTGTGCAACCTCAAACCATTTTTAAGAGCCCCCTATATATAAAAAAATTCCATAGTCTAAATGGGATGCTAGGAGAATAAAAATAACTGTTAATAAACTTTTCACTTTGTGTCTGATATACTAGCAGAACTCAATAGAAAGCAATCCATTTAGTACAGATCTGTCTCAAGTAGTAAAGCCCGTTCAGGGAGCATGTAAACCTGATTTTCCAAAACAAGTTCCCAGAGTATGAATCCATCTACCAACTCAGCACTCCATTTTATCAGAATTGAATTGCAGTTTATTGATGTGAAACCAGCGCTTTATGGAGTGTAGAAAAAAAAAATACACTTCTTTTCTCCAAGCCCCAGCCCCATTACTTAGATCATGTGAAAAACTAGAGTTCATTGTTACCCATGGATATTCATGCCTTGTTTATTAATTATTTATATATTATTAAATGTCTACACTAGCTTCATGATATTAAAAAAAAAAAAAAGTACCTTCCATACTGACGCTGACACTCCATGAAAGATGTCCAAAGAATTTTTTTTAAAAAATACTCAGTACATTGGAAACTGATTATTATAACACTGCCTCTTTTATTAGAACCTTTGAAACATTTGGAAGTTTTGATTTGCAATTCCATACCCTATGTAATTTCTTGGAAGTAAGACCCACTGAATTCATGGGGCTTACTTCTGAGTAACAGCTATACATAGGCTTGCACAGCTAGAATTTTGAAAAAGGTTTTCACAGGGCATCCTCAAATGCAAACTAGCTCACATTTTATAATCTAGATTGTACATACACCAGAATGCTTTTCTTTTGCCCTGCCCTTTCCTTTCCTCTTTATTTGCCGTGAAATAAAGAAAACCACGAGTGATTTCAGTGCTATTATTTGGACTTAAATTTCAATATGTTGCAACTATCGCAAGTAGGAACAAAATAAGTATACCTTCCATTTGAAATATTCAGAGTTTAACATTGTTGAATAATTCTCTAATTTTCACTACCAATCATGGTTTGAACGTGTGCATTATTTTTTGAAACATTTCCTTCCTATGTTAAAAACATAGAAAGAAAACATAACAGCAAACAACACAAGGAAGATGTATACTATTCACTGAAAAATACACTGTGTATAATCATGTGCTCTTAATTAGTACCTAGTAGTAACCAAGACAATGATTTTAATACCATACATGCTGGTAAAATAAGCGAGCATGGTAAGTTCATTCTGTGACCCTAGCAGCCTTTCATTGTGAGAAACATTATTTCCATTCATGTTGTGTATTGTGCTAGTACTGCCTCAAAATGAGTTTGTTCTATTTGTGGCAGTTACTGTATAATTCAAAATGAAAAGATGACTCATAGGTCAACCAATGAGTTGGCTCCAAAATCCCTTCCTTCTTGCATCGAAGGGGAGTCTCTGCAGCTTTTCACTGTGGTATCATCCCATTACAAACTTCAATTTGGCCCACTCCTGTTAGGCTTGTTGCAAGGCCAAATGCACTCTACTATACACTTCTCTCTAGTTTCCTGTCTGGGAATAGCAAATACATTGGAAAAGAAAGAAAGAAAGAAAGAAAGAAAGAAAGAAAGAAAGAAAGAAAGAAAGAAAGAAAGAAAGAAAGAAAGAAAGAAAGAAAGAAGGAAGGAAGGAAGGAAGGAAGGAAGGAAGGAAGGAAGGAAGGAAGGAAGGAAAAAGAAAGAAAGAAAGAAAGAAAGAAAGAAAGAAAGAAAGAAAGAAAGAAAGAAAGAAAGAAAGAAAGAAAGAAGGAAGGAAAGGGGGGAAGGGGGGAAGGGGAAGGGAAGGGAAGGGAAGGGAAGGGAAGGAGAGAGGGAGAGAAAGAGAATTTTCACTATGAGTCTTCCATATATTCTCTGCTGATAACAATGTATCCCATCAGCACAACGGCTTCATTCACTACACGTACTCCAACCCATCCCTGATTCTATTTTCTCTGGAAAGTTTTTGTATTCTGAGAATGACTTTACTAGGCCTTTGGGGAAGTTGTGGATTGTATGCATTGCTGAGTGTAGTATGTTTCAAACTGGTTGAAATATCTGTCCTATTTTTGGCATACCGAGAGGATGCTGTTAAACTAAGAAGGCAAAATGAACCAGGGAATTTTATATCTGCATTGTAAAACTGCAGAATTGTGCAATTAATGAGGTTAGGTTCTTTGATAAGAACAGGTCAAGAATGAGCAAGTTTGAAGGGCAAAATGGAAAAGAGAGAGCATCTCCAATCTCTTCTTGCCACAAGAGATTAGTGGGCAGGAAGTGATTTATTTCATTTTTTAAAAAAGCTTCCATTAAACATGCAGGAATAGTAGAACAGCAGTTTTAACTGTGTTATGTTTGCGGACAGAAAATTGAACCCAAATATGCAAAATAAGTCACAAACCCAGCAGCAACCGAAGCCTGCAGCTGCTGAAACCACACAGCTTTTCTAGCACCTCCTACTCCTTTGACAGTTACAAGGTACCTGCTTCATGCTGACATTATAAACCCAGGAGATATTGCACTGTACCGACTGTCATGCACCTACTGAGCGGTAATTGCGTTTTAGAAAGCTATACCACTCTGAAAGGATAGATCCTTCCACATGTGTCACTAACAGGCTGCTGACTTACAATATACTGTTTGCAAAAATCAAGTTCAAAGTACTGAGCTGTTATATGGCCTTCAGTCTTCCCTTTCTAACGCTGGTGAAAATGGAAAGGAAGAGGACAACCAGCAGCAAGGTGGATGGACTCAGTTACTGTAGTGAACGGTGCACCATTGGAAGACCCGAAGGACCAGATCAGGGAGAGATCGTCATGAAGAAAGTTTATCTATATGGTTGTGAAGAGTCAACACCAACTGGATGGTATATAATCAATCAAGTGTTCCCTTCCGCAGCCTCAGCAACACGGGAAGAGGAAAGTGGGCAGAATCACTTTCTCTCCAATTTTCAAATTAACAAGGACCGTTTATCTTCCTCCATGAAAAACAGCATGGGTAAGGTGACTCTGAACTAGAAAAAAAAATGGATTAAACCACTGCTCTGCCCTATAACCTTCCTCCCGGATGCAATTCTCAGAGGAGGGGATATCATGGAATGTGATAAACCAAATTTTGAACCATATGCTGAATAAAAGGCTCAGCAGTGGATCACATTAATGATGGCACTTTATCTGCCAGTACACATTCCAGCAGTGCTTATCATCAAGGCACCGGTGTTCTGCAAATATCTAAACATAGTAGTAGATTTGAGGGTCTGGCTGTAGGAAGCCACTTTCTCATAAATCTCTGATAGTTTTGGATTAGGAGTGCCTTCTGCAAACAAGACCTGTATTTGCATTTATTTACAGTTCATGGTAATCCTCAAAATAGACAGTAAACCTGTATCAGGCTACCTAGTAGAAACAATTTAAAGTTTCTTGTTTGACAAAACATTTTTCAGGAAATGTGCTAAAGGGTATCGTATTTTACTTCCACAGACAGAAATGCATTTATCTGCAACCCTAACATCAAAGTCTGTAACGTGAGAAAAGCCAGGATGAATTTATTTGAAAGTGGACTTCAGTAACAGATTACTTCTTTAGAGCACAATTGTATTCCACAGCTGTTCCGTGGAAAATCAATCCAAGCACTACATAAAAATAACCCCACATATAGATTGCTATACATCCATTTGGATGACCAGACATTTAGAAAGACATTATTAGCAGCTCAGTGTTCTCCATACACTCTTATGCATGACCCCACACCTAGTCACTTACTTCCAATTAAATGACCATCCATAAGATTTGGCTTCACAACGTTCAATGGAATAAAATAATAAATCTTAATGTGTTCTAAGAAACCACATTTTTTGTTTTATCAATTCATATTTTTAACTTACAATTTTTTAAAGGAGTACTTTATCCCTTGTCATCAGTAGTATGGTATTCTACTTGAAAGATTTATTCCCTACTTTTCAACTAATCCCCAAAGAAATTATCTTTTCATTAATAAAGCAAGGCCACAAACGTCTGTTTTACAATCAGACTGGTTACTGTAGTTAAAATGCTGACAGTGAAAAGTTGAATACCTGCATTTTCATAATTCCTAGGAACAACTACAAAAATTTAAACAATTCTTTACAGTAAAAAAGAGTTAATGTAAACAGAATTAATGTTCTGTTTCTGGCATATTTTTTTAAAAAAATTAATCTAAGCAAAAGACTGTTCAGGCTTTTTCTGATAATGTATATAGTTTAGCAAAAATAATTTGCTATACCTCAAAAACAACGTGCTATACCTGATAGAGCCATGAATTTAAAGGAATTTTCTCATGGTCTTTGGGGGGAAAAGAAAATGTTATGCAATCATCCTGCTAGAGTAAGTTTTTGAAAAATGTATGTTATTACCTTTCAGCTAATGACATTGCTAGCAGCCTGACAAAACTGAAGGCAGGTATGGCATAATGCACCCAGCCTTATGTTAGGCATTTCAAACAGAACATTTTCATTTCTTTCTTATTAATTTACCTTGCAGATAAATTAGTTTTCAGCTGCACTTTGGCAATTTAGAGTAGGAAAAATGAAAATAGCGCACTCACCCAGAATGCCAATGTATCAACTGTAGTCACAAGTAAGACAGGGCAGAGTGGACATTATTAGTCCCCCACCCCTTCTTTCAGACCAAATGTGATTAGTTTCTTGGGATGACTCATGTTTGTGGCTTATGCAATGAGTGTCTGGACAGTGCAAGGTGTTCTGTGACCTACTTATGATCGAATGTCCCTGTGTGTAAAACAATTCCTTGGACAGATAAAGTGTGTGTGCCAGAGGAGGAGGAGGAGGAGGAGGAGGAGGAGGAAAAGACTAGAATAGCAGCTTTCTCACTGACATTCAGTTTTATATGTACAAAGATGATGTTATTTTAATTATCAGTACAGCCTCCTTTTATGCAGGCCCTCATGCAGAATGCTTTATGTGTGCAGCCTCATCACTTCTGCTAATGAATGATTATCCTTACTTGTGTGAGTTCAATATTTGGTTAGCCACCTTGAGTGCTTGCCAGAGCAGAAAGACAGGGTATCAATCAAATAAATCAAATAATAACGTTTCTCTGCAGAAATCAATTAAAGAAATCTGCAAACAAACCAGCAAAATGAAACTGAGAAATTGCTCACAGTGCCTATACTTTCTTTCATCTACCCGCCTGGTCTTCAATGCTGCTCCTTCAATAAAAGTATAACCCCATGATGGGAAACTAATTCTACACTGTAGTGGGATGGATAATAGGGAACAGATTTTTGAGGAGGGAAGGATCCTTCCCCTTTCCCAGCTCCAGCCTCAAGAAAATGTGCGTATATTCCTGCACACACAATGAAAGTGAGTTAAAGCAGAGAAAGAGCAGAGCAGAGCTAGGTTTTGAGAAAGGACAGAAGCTCTGATGTATGGGAGAAGCCTTGATTGAGGTCCTGCTGGCTGGCTGGTGAGGCTTGGGGGCATATTTGGCCATGGCCTAGTGGATAAAGGCCCAGTCGAATCTGGCCCGCTTCTGTGTTTTCAAATGATAACTGCAATAAAAAATAGACACAATTGGAGGAGAGGAGAGATGTTCCAGTTTTAAATTAGATGTTATTTGTTGGAACTTCCTAGAATTCTGGTTATTATCAAATGTAAAGACACCACCACATATACCCATTTTAACGAGCTAATCTTGAATATATCTTAGATAGTTTAGTTTCGATTTAAATCAGTTTAAAGATTGTTCCCTGCATTTGTGAAATCTGGTTTGAATGGTTCTTCATGAAAAGGAGACAGGGCACTAATTAATCATAAATGTAATGACTAAATGCTGTCATCCTTCTCAAAATTTCTCCTTTCTTGAGGTTACTTTTTATTCTTCCAGCAATTTCTAAATACATCAACCATGGTAAATTCCTACCTTCTTTGAGCAGTTCTTGCTGTATCTTTAGTCTGCTTCCTGAGTCTGGATGCACCATGCGGGCATATGTGATTAAGTATTTCTTACTATAGTTCTCTCTGAAATGAAAGGCATTTGATGGTGAAGCTATTGGTGAAATTGCCGAACTTAATCTTATTTTTAGAAGATTCCATATTCTTTCCATATATATTGTTGCTGAAATATAACACAGAGACAGAACAAATTAAGAAGTGTATAATAAATTGGATGCAAAATTTGGGAGAAAATTACAGTGGAGCAGTAGGAAAGGCTATGGGGGGGGGGAAAAACCCAATAAAATTTACTCCAAGCTACAATTTAAGGGAAAATTAGTATAAAGTGTTCTATAGATGGTATATAACTCTGTCTTTTATTGCTAAGATAGATAAAGATAAATGTTGGAAATGCCATAATAAAGAAGGAACATTTTATCCCATGTGGTGGTCGTACAAAAAAAGACCTTGCCTACAATATCAGACTGGGAGACTAAAATTGAAGAATATGCAGCAAAAGCAACATTGATAATATATATCCATAATAGAAATCTAACTAAATTTAAGCAGGAATGGTTCTGTTATTATACAGCAAGGCAAATTTAGACACTTGGGATATGTTTTTTAGGGAAATGATTGTGAGACCAATAAAAAATAATAGATGAAAGGACTTAAATAGATACTAGCAATAATCTTCAAGGCTCAATGTAAAACATAAACATCCAGGTTGTGATCAGCAGCTGGGGAAACAAACAGAAAGGAAGGGGAGAAAGTGTCAGTAGAAAGTTTTCCCTGATGTTTTTATTTATGCTTAGTAGTTGTTTGTTTTATTCTACTGCCACTATCTAATATAATGCCTGAACTATCCCCCCCCCAATAATAAATAAAATTGCATGCATCACGCATACAGTTTTGAGCAGTTCCAAACCCACTGAAAACTTGCCTGTAAGGGGTTTCCAGTAGCCAAAGTCCAAAGCAATGGGCAGAAATGTCATTGGAACACAGTTCAGAGGTCTCAAGAACATGGTTAGGTTGCCAGCTGGTCTGGATTCAAAGAAACAGAGTTTCCACTGGCAGGAGTTCAGGCGTAGACAGTTTCCGGCAAGCAGAGCAGTTGTTCCCAGTAATGGTTTGAGCCCCCACAGGATGCAAGCAATTGCTGTTGGGAAGGCCTTTGCCTCTCTGTCTGACCTTTGCTCAGCCCTGTGTGCCTTAGGGCTGGGAGGAATCAGATGAAGGCCCTTCATCATTTGCTGCTTCTAGCTGCTCTGAATGTTCTGCAGCCATATCAGCCCCAGGTGTCTCCCTGCTGCTGTCTGATGTAGGCTGCAGTTCCACTGGGTCATCTGAAGTGGCCTTCTCCTCCTCCTCCTCCTTAGGGATGCCCTTGAGACCCAGATCTCAGGCTTATTTTATTTTTAGATTTTATCAAACTAGGTAATTTAAGGGGTTTGTTTGCTTGCTATGTCTGATAACAAATATGGTTGATATCCCTCTTCAGAAAACGAGTTAGCAGAGAAAAGCTGTTTCTATATCCCACTTGGGATGTTACACCATTTTTTTCCCCACTGATTCATTCCATAATTCCATTCCAATAAGATGCAATTCTGGATCCCATAGAATAGAAATCATCAACTCTAAGATCCCACCTTCTATATCCTGAATAAGTGACTACCAGATTCTATTTGAAAACATTCCATGAAAGATCACTAGCATTCTAGACAATTTGGTACACAAGCAAAGGACGGTTTGGTCTTCACAAAAGATCCTTTCTCTAGAACTAGTCAGAAGTTGTGTAGGTGGGCCCCGTGTTATTGATTTCACTTCATTTAAAGATTTTTGTCTACATGTGGCTGAGCTTTATTGGATGACACAAATATGTTTGCTTAGGAATTATTGACCTGATTATGTACCATCAAGTCATTTTTGACTTAGATTTTTTCCCTGATGATCTATCCCTAACCTGTTCTTTCAAGTCTCCCAATGATGCACACATCGCCAGTATAACTAAAACAATTCACTTCGCTGCTGGTCATTCTTTTCTTTCTCCTTCTACCTTTCCCAGCATTACAGCCTTTTCCAGAGAGCTGGGTCTTCACATAAGGTGTCTGAATGGGAATTATTACAATCAGATAAAATATGTAAAATGCTACCTTACAGTAAATTTTTAAAAATCCATTTTTATACTTGAAGATCTCTATTTCTGAATTTTTAAATCCTTCCTACCATATATATTAAAGAAAGAACTGTTTGAAATTAAAAACAATTTTGACGCTGAAAGTCGCTGGCCAGAAATGGTCGACGCTTCAGCGGTTCAAGTCCAGCCTTCACGTTAGCAGGGTGAGCTCCTGTTTCCTCCCCAGTTCCTGTCAACCCAACAGTTCAAAAACTCACGTGAGTAGATAAATGGGTACTCTCACTCTGGTGGGAGGAAAAATGCTGGCGGCGCCTTGCAAAAAGGAGTCGGGAGCAGTTGCTGGTAAGCGGGAAAAACCGCGCGTACCCGAAAAGGGCGCGAAGCAATGGAAAGCCCGCCTCCTGCGCACGCCAGCTGGGCTCTGCTCTAGGAAGGAGGCTCTGGCAAACCACTTCCGAAACAATTGCCTTGAAAACTGCAAGGACTCGTCCAAGCAGTCACTGCAGAGTTGGTAACGACTGAGTGCAGATTAAAAAAAAAAAAACATATCACAGAATCTTTTCAAACGTAGTGTTGATATTGTTCTGCCAGAGGGTACACCAAATTATGCATATTCAATATTTATGATTGAAATTATATTACCGTTAGTAATATGTGTCCCAAAGACTGCAGGTTTCAAATAATTACTAAATATATATGCTGTATTATATGAAAATAAGATTCCCTGGCTCCCAAGTCAAGAACGTGCAGATATTTAGCATCCCTGGTTCTACCTGACTTGTAATGAAACTTTTAATTTGATTTTTGTCTCTGTCAGAAATTAAGTCACATTAACAATGCACATAACTGTGCTTAATGAATTCCCGAGGAGTCTCTCTGTTGCCAAAGCACAACAATAATCTCATCCAGTGTATATGCCATAGATTGGATTTAAGAAGACTGCCATTGCAAGCAATGAATCTTGGAAATAAGCTCATTTGGAAAAAAAAAAAAAGTCTGATTGAATAACAACAGTGAATAGCTTTTCAAGAAGACTTAAATGTTTCTACCAATTATTATTGTGCTGCCAATAGAAAAACTGTTAGAAGGAAAGAAAAATATAGCAACAGAAAGAAAAAAGAAAGGTGGGAGAACATAGAAAGAGTGGGAAAGCATGTAGAAACTCGGTTGTCCTCAATCAGCTGGGGGGGGGGCACAAAAATACAGTTCCATCCTGTGACCTTCACAATCTTATCTCTGCTCTTCCTTCTTGCCAACACCACTGCCAATTTTCACACCTCCCTAAATATGAAAACAATAGCAGGAAATCCAGTCTCTGCATGCCTTTCCTGTTTCCCCTGGGCCCCTATGCTGACTAGACCCAAGGAAAAAAGCAAAGGAACAGAAAGAAAGAAATGTCAGCCCCACAAAGTAGACCAGACCAAGAAACCAATGCCTTATAGGTCTAGAACTACTTTTATTGTAAAGCTAAAATAACAGAATCTTGCAAGTCTGAATGCTCTTCTTTCTCCCTCACTTTATCTGTGTGAATTAGGGAGGGACCTGTCTGAGGTGTTTTCTCAAATTAGTTTCTTGGAATGGGCTCAAGCCATGCTTGTCTAATCATTGCCTTGGCAGTGGCTCTTCCCCCTGTCCTTCAGTGCCATTCTCTATGCCCTCTATAATAGCGCTAGTAAAAAGGATTTAAGAAAGACCTTACTTGTTTAGCCCGGAAGACCCACACCAGCCAAAGACCTTACTTGTTTAGGTGAATTCCACAATGGGTAAAAGACATTTAACATGGACAATCAGTAAGTCAGGATCTATAGAACTGGGGGGGTCTGTTGTCTATGGAGGAGTGCTGTTTTGGAGAGTGCCCCTCTCCAACGTTTCCCCATTTTTGGCAACAAAGTTTTGTTTTTGCTTTTGCTTTTAAACAACTAATTAGTCAGTACATTGAAAGCCCTTCATTGTTTGCAAATACAGTATAGAAAATAAAATGAGGTGAAATATCCCAGGATACATTTTCCCTAATAAAATGCCTGAGGGGGTTTTTTTTTGGGAGGGGAGACCCATTAGAAATGCTACTCTGCAGAATTTCAATTAAATATTCCTCCCCCCCCCCCCCGCCACCCTTTCTCCCCTCTGTTTTACTGCTTTGTTTGTGGACACTTCAATTCTCCTTTCTCCATAATATGCTGGGCTGTGATGAGATCCAGGGCATTGTAGAACATAGAAAATGGTCCATGATATTGCAAAAGATACAAAATAATGAGCAGGCTGCTGGAACAGCTGCTACTTTCATTTGCACTGGCAGAGAAACCAAAGTTCTTAGTGGAAAAAAGGTATATGCAACCCAGACAGATGTAGCAGAGATGAGATTATAAGTAAAAGGCTAATGTTGGTGCAAACAGGCAAGAATGTCCCAGAAGAAGGAAGCTAACTTGGTAATGGGCTTCTGAATGCATAGATCTGGAACTGGAAGTAACCAGAAGCAGAGAAAGTAGGACCCTCAGTGATGCTAAGGTAAATTGATGTAGCTGTTAAAGGAAACAATAAAGTGACTGCTAGTATAAGCTCGGATTTGGTAAGGAAATCAGAACTAGGGACCTATAGAAGGGATGGTGTCTGTCTCAAAGATTAGAAATGCAAGAAGGAAACTCAGAAGAGCCAGGAAAAATATAAAAAGTTGGGGGGGAGGCTCTGTGTGTGTAAAGAAAGACATAGGCACACAAGTACATAGGGGAGCAAGGAGCAGAGCAGTTTAGTCTGAAGGATGTCTAGGAAAAAGAGAAGGAAGAGGTTAACCTTGCAAAAGGCACCCTAAGAAGTTAAGGACAAAGCTAAGTTAAAGACAAAGCTTTACGTTAAGGAAGAAAGGTAGGTACCAAGTAGAAGAAGGGAAGGCACAAAGCTTCTCTCCCAGCAGAACTTTGCCCATGGGGATTCAGCTCATGGGAGAAAAAGCAGCTGGGAGTCAAGCATGGGATTGAGGCATATCAGTCAGCAACAGCCAATGTGGATAGAGAGAGGCTGGCAGGTTCAGCCCTGAGGAAATGATACAGTGGACTGAGTGGGAGGAGAATGTTGGTTTGAAGGTTGAGATGAGGAGAAGCAGAGTGTATTCAGATGGGCCAGATGGGAGAAGGTCCAGCCCAGAAGGAGGGCTTATCCTGTCCAAACAAGAGAATGAGAGAAACTTATATCTATGATATTTTTGCCTTACCAGCTGTTATTGTGGGCATCTTTGCAATGGAAGCTGGAAAGTTGTGTTGTTGTTTTTAAATATACAGTATATTATGTGTTTGAAATGTACTGCTTTTTAAGGAGACTGCTCAGTCTGTTGTGTACAAACTCTGGGCAAGGACATGAGAAGATTAAGCTCATTGGGTTCAATAGTTAACATGGTTGTTTCATGTTCTTCTTCTACAAATACCATTTATATATCTGTATGCCCTTTTTAAAAAAATGGAAGTAATAATGTTGTTCTTATCTGTACAAAACTAGAGTTTGAGTATATATTTATCAGATTTGTAGAGGGAGGTAGAAGCCATCCCTTTAGGTGGAAGATTTAGCAGCAGCCTTCTTAGAAATAAAATCCTAATGGATCCCTGTTTGGAAGATCTCTGAGGGAGCCAAATGTCCATTAAATTCCACTCCTGAAGCATAAATTTCCTTCTAGCTACTTAAAAGAACAACAAATCTAAGATTGCAAGGCCAGCACCTGTCTTATTGCAGAAGTTACAGGTGTGACTGCTAGTATGTTGATGGGCCTTATCTTTGGGAAACTTTTGGAGAACTTACTCTTGCGTTGGTTAAAATCAATGAAATTGTCTGCCCCTCCCCCATTCATCTATCTACAAATAATATGGAGAATTTCATATGCCATTTGCACATATTGTAACATTAATATAAAAGACAATTAAACAGAATGCATGTGCAACAAATTTGTGATTTCCTTCAAAAAGTTTTTTGCTTGTTCCAGAGAATCAATGTTCATTTTAACTATTTCTGTAGAAAATACTTTATGATTTCCATAAAACTAGAATATTAACTTGCACTTACTGTCAACTTGTTTAATGAACCTCTGATGATCATCTATATTGATTTCACTGAGCACTACTTATACAAAAAAAACTAGAGGTGGTAGAACTTGATATTTTATATGTTCAAAACCTCCACTTGTGCCAGCAGACCAACTAATTTCTGTCCAGATACTTCATTAAAAATTTAAAAACTTTAGCAGAAAGTGGAAAGTAAAATAGATGAGGTTTATATCGATCCATACAATGTAGACCTTGTTCCATCAAGCCGTCCTTGTTCCTCTCTATCAACTGTATTAAAACAAGGACTTACCTTGCATCAATAAGGGAAAACAGCATCAGAGAAAGGTCAGCTTTTAGCAACTTTCTCCCACTTCAGTAGAATCTTCAAGGACTAAGATTGCTGCGTTGAACCTGACAACTTATCCAAATATACAAAGTAATATTGCTTGTGAAGACAACTCTTGTGGGAGCTGTTGGGCAGGAAATGGATTAAAACTGGAGATGTATTGTCTTGTTGCAAGACAGCCTAGTTTCCATGAATTAAGATTTAACAAGATCCCCCCAAAGGTTAAGAAGTGGGAGAGGGGGTAGAACTGAGAATGGAGAAACAAAGGGGGAAAAAAGCCAGATGTAGGAGAAGGGAGACAGCAGAGTCACAGGGCATAAAAACCAGATGAGCCCAGGTGAGTTAAAAAGGAGGGAGAGCATTTTGGAACAAGCAGAGCTGAGAACTTTGCCTTCTCTCCTTCCCAGCAGGAAGATAACTCATGTGTAAACAGAATAAGTAGTTCTGCCCAGAAGGGATTCCACTCACCCCAGCCAAAGAAGAAGAGAGATGAAACCTCAAACAGACAGCCTGTCAAGTGGATGACAGGAGAAAGAAATTGGATACAGGACCAAACCTAAGGCAAGTCAGAGCCAATAGACTGGACTAAGAATGCTGGAAGAAGCTGGGGTGAGGCAGAGGCTGCAGCCAGAGGAATTCAGGAACAGGTAGAAGAGAGATCCACCAGAAGCCTTGGAGATCAGCAGGAGAAAATTTCAAAGCAGCAAGCAAAGGAAGAAAAAAAGATTCAGAGCAGCTAGGAAATAGAATTCAGAGTGAAGAAGGTTGTAGAGTGAGTCAGGAAATGCATCTAGGGAGAGGAAAAAAGGAAAGTTAGAAAAGAAAGCAGGAGCAGAAAAAATTTTGGAAGGGAGGGCTGTATGAAGCAAAGGGTATCTCCTGTGGTGTCTCTCAAGCATATTTTACCTTGTCATACTTAGCCAAAGCAAGTGCTTGTTGATATTTTTTTTCTTGTTCTTTGTGTCATTATGTGCTGTTTTGCAGAGGGAGAGAGTCTGGTTTAAAAGTTACTATGTATTTGAGACAGCTCTGTCTGCTGTGTGAGAAAGGTAGAGGATCCTCCATGAACTGTCTCTTTTGCACAAAAAGGGATTCATCCCATAGCATAGTATTGTTTAGAATTATACCTGTATCATCTCTTATAGATGGTAATAAAAGTGTTCAAACCAAGAAGGTTTAGTTTTACTGGTTTTCCTAGGAGATGACCCAGTGGTACCCTTCCGAGCACCAGGCTCTGTTTAGAATAAATTGCAAGGAAGCTGAGAGATACCTCACAGGGATCTCAATGAGTCCAGCTTCTCAAACTCAGACCAACCTCTGTTTCAACATAGTGGCTGCATTTCTTATGCCAATTAACACTTCTTTCTTGTTATAACTGCAACAAACAGGTTGAAAAGTCACACTACTTCTAAATTTCATTCTTGTCAAATTCAACTCTATGTTTAAGTTTTGTCTTAATTAGTTCCTTTTTAAAGCTCTGTAGAAACTGTTTAGTTCCTCTTCTTCCTGCTTAATCCAGTATGACTATTACTGAAAATAAATGCACTATTTTAATTGAATTCTTGGTTCTACTTAAATGCAGCTTGACGACAATAATTAATAAGGAATTATCAGCTATAAGAAATGCACTTCCAAGTGTAATGACAAAATGAAAATTGTGAACAATGCCTATTAAATTCTACTTTTGCTTAAACATAAGTTACAGGAAATTGATCCTGAAAGAACTAACAAATGAAAGGTTGCAGTTATCAACTTTAAAACTCATTTAGTTGCAAATAACCATGGAATTCAACGATAAAAGGAAATTAATTTCCTTTATGGAAAAATTAAATCATATAAGTGTTAATATATTAATATTAAACATTTGGATGAAGATGTTTTACTCCCTTGTTATCTTAAAAATCAGGCTTCTACCACTTCTGACCCATCATTTCAAACACAGTAACCCCACAACCAACTCCAAGTGTTTGTTGGTTCATTCGTTTTCAGTAGAAATATCATTGTTGGGTTGCCTTTGGCTCATGTAAACTGTACAGGCCTATCATGCACCATGTTTTTTTTTTTACACTATTATAAATCTAAGATGATGAAGTTGTAGAAAAGTTTGCAATAGATAGCTCTTACTATGCCTTACATAAACCCTGAGAGCAAGAGCTCTGTAGCCTAACATTTTCCCATACTTCTTTTGTTTCAGGTACCTTCATTATCTTATTACCTCTGCTTAATGTGAAGAAAGAGATAATAACAGGCCCATTTAGGTTGGAAAACAGGTTTGCCACATAGCTGTCAAAATATTACAGTAGTGGTAGGTGAAGGGTGCTAAATACTTTTATTCACAGTGTTAAACTAGGCAGGACCTTCCTGGATTCACCTCCCAGTTAGATTATAAGTTCATATATAAGACTGGCTGGAAAAATCATGGGTGGGAAGATGGATGGAGGGGCAGTAATACAGAAATCATTCTGCAACTTTCCTTCCAGCAACTTTTTTTTAATCTACTCACTCTTTAGCTGTGGAAGACATTATGTTTTATACCACACTGCCAGGTTTAGTTAATGCTTCAGGCTTGTGAAAGTGATGAGCATCCAGCCTGGGTAGACACACTTCTTAATCTTCTAATTCTATTGTATATCATTGATGGGTATTCCCTCTGTATTAGCCCTTTTGACTTCAATATTGATTTAGAATTATAAGACAAGTGTAAATATTTGCTATGTGCAAGATGCCAACATAAACCCAATTCTCATTTCATTGCTGCATTTAAGAAAGCATAAGAAACTACAGATAAAGTGTATTTACATATTGTTTGACACCCACTGCAAGTGGGATCAGCCTCATAACATATCTATCACCAAGGACTGCTGAGGCAGATAAGGTTTAATGGCTTTTCTAAATCCAAGCAGGTTCGGGGCTGCCTAGATCTCAAGGGGGAAGGTATTCCAAAGAAGGGAACAGCAGTTGAGAAGGTCTTCCTCTGTAGTCCCTGTTAGTGCATTCCTTGAAGGAAGGGACCTTAAGGGAGCCCAGTCTTCTTGATCTTCTTGGTCTTTCAAAAACCTTTAAAAGCATTGATGTTATCATGGGACAAATGGCCAGTTTATCAAATAGGCACAAATAAGAACAGTTAAGATCATAACCAAAGCTGTCTGATAATTCAGTGATTTGGGTTGTCTGTCCTAATGGCAGTGCTTATTTTTAGACTGTTACCAGGATTCAGAATTCAGAAAAATTAGGACTGTTTGTGAACCTAGCTGCGTGCTGCATCAAACATCACTGAAGGCCACAGCCTGAAGAGATTTGAGATGCACAATCTAAAATATTCTACTTTAGGTGTTACAGCTAAGTAATTAACATTTCTAAATTGATATGTAAAGGGCTGTTAATTATTTTGTAAATATGATGGATAATGACATCCCCCATAGGATTTAGATCAATTGATGTCTTAAAATACCAATTATTATTGATTCAATAATTATTTTCATAAGCATTTATACCTAGCAATTTTAAACTAATGAATATCAGTTGCATGTCATTAGCATTATTAACTTGGCAATTCAGAAGATTTCTGGGGAAAATGCCTATAAATGTTAGAATTTCCCAAAATTCAAGAGCTGGATAGGTTCTGACTTATGGCAAAGATCTTAAGTCTTGTCCTGGGATGGGGGTAAGACCTTGCAATCATCAATGGGATATTTTCCAAATAATCAATGAAACTCATGAAAATAGTTCCCTGGATTTTATTCATTGTGTGTAATATTGTACTTTCTGACCACATTGTTACTTTCATCCATCGTAATATAGTAAAACCCCAGGCATAAAGATATTTTGATCTGCTAGTTGTTGATTTACATCTTCCACCTAGCTATTTTATCCAAATGATTCCTCATCTAAACAAAATGCAACTAGAAATGTATATTTTTCTAAATGGGTGATGAACATTACCTCAAATTAGAATAGTAAAGGGATCCAGGTCTTGGCCAGGGGTGGTGGGGAAGTGTTTTGCCTTTTTGCAAAGAGATTAAAAAAATGTGATCCCTGTAGTACCACTGAGCTGTGCTAAAGCACAGCAGCTGGAATATATTTAGAAGCATAATATCTTCTGTTTTTGTAAACAGAATGAATTAGCTCTATATGCAATTCCAGCAGTCTAATAAGTGAGTTTTAAGCTATCAGCTTCCAGCTTTTTCAAGGCATCTGAAACTCTGCAAATATTGAGGCACAGTGTTGAAGGTTTTTTCCTCACCCCACCCCCACCCCCATCCCTTCTCCCTTCCTCTGCTTTCTCCCCATGATGCTTTCAGTCACAGTGTACATTGTAAACAGAAAAACCAGAATCAGTCCCTTAGTAATGCTGCTCACATTTATTTCAGTGTGCTTTTTACTCATGAAAAAAAAAATCCAAAAATAATTCACAGAAGTTTAAAAACTATGTGAGACCACAAGGCAAATTAAGAAGCAAAAATTTTGAAAATAGTCAGTAAGAATCATAAAAAACAAGCAACTGCAGCTGCATGGTGGAAGTGTCTTAAATGTCCCTCTGGAAAGGAAGTATCTTTGCACACTTTCTAAGCACGTGAAAGGCAGGTGTGTGTCTCATGAAGGCTAGCACGTTATAGCAAGTGCCAATCTCAGATTGGCTCAGCCCCCATGTATGGAAGGAACCTGAAATAATATCACATTTTTAACACAGAAACATCTTAGCTGACAGACAATCTGTTTCTTAGCTCTTTTGACTATGGTAATATCTTCTCCTTTGCTACTTTCACTTCCTCCCTCCAACATCTGAGATTTACTTATAATAACCTGGCAGATTGTCTTCCACTTATCAAAAGACCCTTTTCACTGAAGCACCACAATTTTTAAAATGCCTTTCCCCAAGAGGCTTTCATGACAGGAAGTCAAAGGTTTCTCCCTCTCTTTCTTCCATACTCTTTTCTCCAAGAAACTGGAGAAACCAGACATCATTGTCCATGTTGAGCATCTGCTTTGCATGCATCTCCCAGGCCCATCTCCTGGCATCTTCAGTTAGAATTGGAAAGGGCCTCTATCTGGGGCCTAGGAAACTATAGATTATAAAAGCTGTGAATAGTACCCCTTCCTTAAAAGGAAGGGGTACAATTCATAGCAACTGTAGACAACATATATAGTCTAACATATAAGACTGCTTTCTGTATCTCTTCACACATCATCATCCCAACCTTGCTTAAAAGGTCTGCTTTATTTACTAGATATGAGCAGTTTAGATGAGCAATTTCTATTATTAATTGAGAGTTAGCTCTAGTCTTTGTATTGCTGGAGGAAGTAGAAGTTAATTTTTGATGATCCTGCTTTCCTTCTACACCACACAGAAAATCTGCTCCATAAGGATGGGAGAACTTCCAGAGTCACATGTGAGACAAAGCTAGAATGAGAAAGAAAGGAAAAAAGGGAGAGGACGTGAGTGAAAATTGCATCCCTCACTCTAGACAAAAGAAAGCTGTTCCATCTACTGTCTATTCCATGAACAGAAGTCCTTTTTATTCACAGAATAGCTAACCAGGATTCAGATTGTCTTTCCTGGAGATGGGACTTTTTGTATTTGTAATCAAAATGCACCATTAAAATAATGAACACATCACTTTGATAAAGTACAGCATTGCATTGGCCCCTTCTGCATCTATTTTTTTTTTTAAACTGTTCAATTATGTCTGATTCTCGGAGACTGCTTGGACAAGTCCCTGCAGTTTTCTTGGTAAGGTTTTTCAGAAGTGGTTTGCCATTGCCTCCTTCCTAGGGCTGAGAGAAAGTGACTGGCCCAAAGTCACCCAGCTGGCTTTGTGCCTAAGCATGACTAGAACTCACAGTCTCCCAGTTTCTAGCCTGATACCTTAACCATTACATCAGATTGGCTCTCCCTGCATCTGCTACCAGCCCTTAAAAAGCAAAATCTACATGAACAAATTTCTGATGCCAAATATCCAGTTTTTCATTCTTTAGGGCTATCACTATGAGAAGTTGAGTATTACAAATCTCAGTCTCTATAAGTGTTCATTAGTACAAAACCAAAACAATGTTTGTCATGCTTTCTGAATCTAAAACAGTAATGTTTTCTCTTTAATATTTAACTTGATAGTTGAATATCATATGTTTATTGTCTGAGACAGCATACCAGTCCACTAAAACAAGAATTAGTTAAATCTGTTGAACTTTTCAGGGGATCCAAATAAGAATCCACGTTCCTGCCAATTTAATACCTTTTCACAATAGTATGGGGAAATAAAACTGTTATTTGTTCCTATCTGCAAATCTAATATGGCATTCTTCCTACCATGTGTAAAATAAAAATATGCATGAGAATACTGCACTACAAGTTGGTTGAAGGAGTTGTGTTGCTGTTTTTAACTCCAAAGTTTATCTGTAGTTTAAAATGAATGAGGCTTAAAATGAAAGGAGGCAAGGCTGAAGGGTTTGACTTTCACACACTGGGTTGCTTTCATCCTATACATAAAACAGTTTTCTTAAATTGCTTTCAGCTTAATAACCCTGTTTTTTCTCTAATCCCCACACAAAGTACTGTGGCATACAATTGCAGGCATCTTGCCGACTTGCTGTCTTGCATTGCCCTGAATGTCCCCTAGAGGCTTATATGAGACATGATTACAGGAAGTTGATGTGATTATGACAGTGTTGTCCAAACTTGGCCACTTTAAGATGAGTGGACTTCAACTCCCAGAATTCCCCAGCCAGAAGTCCACTCATCTTAAAGTGGCCAAGTTTGGACAACACTGGATTATGAGGTTAATGATATGATTACTTTCCATTATTTCTAATACCAAAATCAGGTATTTGAGTTCTCTCAGACTAGAAAAGAAACTAGGGGCATGTCCACATTTATCGTTTAAGCTGCTCCTGTCCTGTGTTCTTGCTGGTTTCACTCTAAACTGGCTTAAAAAAATCCTGTCTGAATGGACCATGTCCTCCCACTGGAGAATTCTCCTGCCGCTATGCCCTGTTACTCTTCTTTCCCAGGAAAGTAATTGCCTTCCTTCCCAGAGGGTCTTCTAGAGTCACACATTTTTATATGTGTGAATAGCTATTTATCCATCCATCCACATCCACATATTCTACACACGCACGTGCACATGACATGTATACAAAGTTAAATTAAGTTTATGTTTACAAAGCTAAAGCATCAAAATACAAGCATTTTTTAAAAAATCCGTTCTTTTACTACTCATTTGCATTTTGCATCATAGATCAAATGTTGTTGGTTCAAACCCCAGTAGGAATATTTTTTACTTTAATTATTATTATTATTTTTGTCTCTCAGCCTTCTTCCTTTTCCCTTTGCTTTATTATTTTTTTTAAATAAGTGCAGTTTCACCATTTCACTATTTTTTTAGACACCTGAGATACAAAACCAAAATGTTTTAAATGATGTTTTGCGCACTCCTGCCTACTGCACATATAGACATTAAAAGTAGGACTTAGTTACATCTAGAATTTTTGTTCTGTTTCATAACATTCTGTTAATTGGCAGCATTTATTTCATTCTACTTGACCAGTTTTAATAATTTCATTCCCTAGTTGTGCACAGAGAACATTTGATAGCATGTTTGGATCCCTAATTATCTTTTCCCATCTTCTTTGCAAAAGTCAAATGATTTATACTGCTCTGTAGTTCAGTGTTACTAAAATAACACTATATTTCAATAAAATGACTGCCTTCTGCATACAGCCTGCTAATTAATGCTATCACTGCTAACATATGTCAGACATTTTTCCTGCTTAGGTTTATCAAGATTTCCTGTTAACTTTTGGTTATTTCCCAGAAATTCAGTTTCAGTGCTCCCAAAAGCTGCTTTTACACCTGTCGCTAAATTCATGCTGTGGGTGTAGCAATATTAGTTTATGGAGTCATTCTAATTAAGTTTGGTCAGAAGCTGAAATGAATGTCATTGCCATCCCATTTACACAATTGGCCTTGTGGAAGTTTAACATTCTGGGATAATTTGTAAATCCCCTTCTGCTGCTTTAGATATATAAGCTAAAAATATATTTAGATTTAATAGCTTGAGGTTAAGTGACATATATTCAGGACCAGGATAGATATGATGAACTGTGTGGCAGGAGGAAGCATAGCTCTTATTCATACATTAAAAACAAAAGCAAAAAACCAAGCCAACAGTGGTAGATCTTCTTGGAACCTTGCCTGCTCCATTCAGTCTTCTTGATTTTTCATGTTTGTCAGGAAAAGATATAGAGAATCTTTCCATTTCCATCTTCTGTCCCTTCAATCTGTTGATCTATAAAGACTGACAGCCTCTCTTTTTATTATGTCAAATGTGTATGTGCAAAACTGTCATTGCACCTGTAGTTAAGCCATAATTATGGGGCAATCTTTCAATTCACATGACCATGCAAAATATCATTGTAGTACCAGCAGCTTTCAGACACTATGTCCTCGCCAATTAGCCAAAGTCTGAAATCAGGATGGTCCGCTTTTGGAGATGTATGACAGACATTAACAATAGAATTGAGATGCTTTTTAGAATACCAGATGTAACATTGAATTAGAATCTAAATTCTGCTTGCTTGCTTGCTTGCTTGCTTGCTTGCTTTCTCTTTCTTTCTTTCTTTCTTTCTTTCTTTCTTTCTTTCTTTCTTTCTTTCTTTCTTTCTTTCTTTCTTTCTTTCTTTCTTCTGTTTGATTTTCTGTTCCTACCCATTTGCTTCTCCTTTCTGAACTTAAGTAAATCTTTGTTATATTAGATATTGGAACAAACTGAGTGAATTTACTGTCCAAGAAAATTCCATATAGTTTGATATGGATACTGTACATCCAGATTAAGATAATTTCAGCAGTATCTCTAAAGATATCTAGAAGCTAGATCCTTGTTCAACACTTTGTTGGATTTCATTGTTACTTGACATCTTTTGATAATACCATTCTGAATCTGAATCTAGTGATTTCTTGGCGGATAATGGAGCCCAGGAAGTTTCTTAGTCTGCCAAAGCCTTCCCATTCAAAGAGGTGGAGTAGATTACAGAATGTAAAAGATTCAACTGCCCCTTGTATTTTAGTGAATGCCTGTTGATGATACAGGAACTTATCTGTATCATTGGTTGGAGTAATGGAACAATCTGTTAAATTCCATTTTTTTTCCCTTTTACTTTCTTTTTAGAAATAGCCAATGTGGATTGTGACAAAGATAACCATCAAAGTATAGAACCATGAGCAATAAGCAAAAACTTCCATCTTTAAAAGCTTAATAACCAGAACAATTAAAAGTTCTTGCAATTTTGAATAAAAAGAAAGTAAAGGAGAAAACACAACGTTTGAAAAATAGGCAACTAGTGGAGTGGCATCTTAGGATCATCAGAAATGGGGGAATTCAGAATAAGAGTTCTGCCAGCTTGCAAGGGCTCCATTCATTCTATTTCAAGTGAAATTCAAGACATTTTGGTGCTGATTCAAAGTGGGACCCAATTTTATCACAACTAATTGACAGTCATTCCCAAGCAACCACTACGCAGTGTTCAGGATGTTTAGGAAGCTTTTATTCAACCACTCCTACTGGGAGACCAACCGCTGTAGTCTTTTGCTAAAGACCCCTGTATAATGAACCAGGCAAATCCTTCATGTGTTAGTCATTTTGTACTGCCACCAGCACAAGTACCTATAACATGAATCATTTTTACTGAGGTGTTTTATGATGCTGTTCAACTGGGAATATACAGAAACAAAAGAAAATTATACTTACATTCCCAGATACTAAAAGGCAATCAGTTGTTTCTCCTCAATAACAAGCCAAGAATATCTATGTTTAGAAGCTAGTTGGCTTACTTATGCAAACAATTATGTATGGCAAGACAAGCAGTTTCAAATGCTTTATTATCTGTACATATCAATAAGACACTACTAGTTCTTATCTTGTATTCCTTTTAGAATATGAATCTATTATATGCAAATATATTACATGTTTTGTAAGAGGCTGCATTCCTCTATGCGTGCGTGCGTGCGTGCATGCGTCTATCTATCTATCTATCTATCTATCTATCTATCTATCTATCTATCTATCTCTCTCTCTCTCTCTCTCTCTCTCTCTTGATTTCTTGATTTTAGAATGCCTTTGATAAACAAATATTTTCCAAACACATCAGGCCAACAATATATTTACTGGTGCTTGGAAATCTATCCCTTTCATCTTACAGTATATCAGGCAAAGTCTTTGCTAGGCTCAGAGGCCTTTGCCTCCCCAGTAGTTATTCTTAAATCCAACTATTTCTCCTTTCAGTGAAGGGATCACCAGCAGAGGGGAAAATACTAAAGAGCATTCTTGAGAGATTCAGAAACTTGGGAATTTTCTTCTGGGAGCCTGGGCTAAGTCGTTTCCTGTCAGTTTAATTGAGGAGGCTGAGGAAGTCAGAGGTACCAAGCAGTGAAAAGCCAAAAAGACCAAGATCACTTTCTCTTCTCTCTAGCAAGTCCTTTCTCTTTCTATCTATTCTGCTTTCCAAATGGAAAGGTTTTAGAGGTAGAAGCATATGATATGGCCCAACTATTTCTCTACCATGTTCAGTCAATGTAACTTCCTAGTGGCAATATACAGTATTACAGAAGAAGGACAAAACAACAACAACAACAAAACCAACCCCCCCCCCCCAAAAAACATCCAGTTCACTTTTTCACATTAACTTAATCTAATTTAAACTTCCTAAACAAACTTGCCAAACAAAATGCAGGTTTCTTTCAGTACTCTTACTTCTCCAAATGTTATACTAAAGTTCCCTATTTTTTTTTAGTGTGTACAAAATGTACATATTATGTACTATAATTATAGATGTAGTCATATTAAGCATCAATATGTACAAAATCACCAAGCATACCAGGCTAGCTCCATCTTTGTTGTCCTATCAATGCAATGCAAAGGCATTTTTATTCAAGTAGGTTTGGGGCATTTAAAACACTGTTTTTGGCTGAAAGACAGGATAACATTTAATAAATAATAAGTTACTCAATTACTAAGAAGGAATGTGTACTAAAATATATAAAAATTTTCCAGAATGATATAGCAATAGGATGAAACAGACTGAGAGATTAAAAAATTGGACAAAACCAAACCTGAATAATCTCACCGTCCTTACAGTATTTGGTAGAAACTGCGGATGCAACAGTAGTTAGATTACTGTACAATTTTGCCACATCTTTTATTCTTGCAGAGTGTACCTGAAAATTACATTTTGCTCCTATGAACAGTTGTTTGAATGCACTGCATAACATTATACAGGCTTCAAGGACAGTAAATCAACCAGAGTGCTGATCATTACAGCTTTTTAATGTAATTTAATAAAGTTATATTATTCCAAAAATGTAGAGTTTTCCTGCCTACTCCAAAAACTGGAAGCAGGAAAATGAGGAAAAATGACTTATGTGAGAAAACCAGAGAGAGAGAGAGAGAGAGAGAGAGAGAAGGACAATAGGCTTATCTGAATGGAATGAGCCAAGGTCTGCTTCCCATATTGTATTTTAAAGACATATAATGATTGTAAAAGAGTGCTTTCATATGGATTCTGAAGTAGCATTCTTTTTGTAGTCATAATCAAATGCAGACTTGAAAGTCATTATGCTAGTCTTCTTAAAATGAGCCTCAAAATAGTTTAAATGGGCATAATGCATGACATCATTACTGATCATCTTATCTTCCAAGTTCTTGTCTTTGTGAAGCTCAAGCAAACATAAGATAGTCTCATAGTCTTAAACTGAAATCTGTCATAACTATATTGATGATCTGACTCTCTCTAATCTGGTCTCTTGAAACTCATCACATTTAATAAATGGGAAGGTGAATACTTAACTTTATTTTGTTGTTATTGCTTTTAAAATCTACTTTAAATAAAAATACAAGTAATTATGTTTGCTAATTGATTGATTATTTGCCATCAAGTTCGTGTCGACTCTTAACAACCACATAGATAGATTTCCATGATGATCTGTCCCTAACCTGGTCTTTCAGGTCTTCTAAACCCATCGCCAATGTAATTGAGTCCATCCACCTTGCTGTTGGTCATCCTCTTTCCTTCCACGTTTCTCATCATTAGAACCTTCTCTAGAGAGCTAGGTCTTCACATATGTCCAAAGTAGATAATTTTAGCCTGTTCATTTGTGCCTCTGGTGAGAACTCTGGGTTCATTTGTTTGATGATCTATTTGTCTGTTTTCTTGGTTGTCCACAGTATTCTCAGGAAGCTACTCCAACAGCAAAATTTAAAAGTGTCAGTACTCTTCCTATCCTGCTTTTTCAAAGTCCAACTTTCGCTTCCATTCCATTGCTTTCACTATTCTGATCTTTGAGATATAGACACATCACAGCATCTGAATATCTTTTCCAAGGTCTTTGTGGCTGCTCTACCAAGTGCCAGTCTGTAGTTCATTTCTTAAATGCTTGTTCCTTTACTGCTGATTGCTAATTAGTTGATTTAAAAAATAATTAGACCGTTTAAAAATAATGAATAGGAATAACCAAAAGTTATAATCTAGGGAGACAGTTTTCATAACATTCAGAAGGCTTTTTAATCCATCAACCCACCAATCTTTTTTATTAAGGAAAGGTTCAGGAATATAGCACCCAAAGGTTCAAGGGTTCAGTTGTTTTCAAAAATATAATCGAGTTCCCAAAATAATTTAAGAAATAAAATTAATTTTAACATTAAAATTTGTAGAAATTTCAGTGATTTTGACAAAATTTAAATCTTGTGAAAACTTCAAAATCTTGTACAAGAACTCATGGACCTCAATGTTATTGAATGAGATGTGAGGTGTGGATGAGTTGTCCAAACTCTTGTGAGATTTATTGATGTTGTAAGAATTCAGATGATTTGGGTAGGGTGAAATGTTAGGAAATAAAAATTTGTTAGTCTTTCAGCTGAGCAATAACAAATCAAAAGAGGTTGGCCACTCTGTGCAATTTGGATAATTGTCTTCAACATATATTACAGGAAATTCTACAATAGCTCCAAAAGGAAATCTATTCTATAGCTAAATCAGCTCCCATCATTCCTTGTTTAATCTATCACACCTTATTGATCCGCTTTCACTGTGGAAAGGCTTTGAGTCCAAGGAAGGCCTCTGCCCACATTCCCTGAGGCTGGTCAACAATAAATGTATAAGTGTGTCTCACCACCTCTCCCTTTTGTAAACAAATATGCCAACCATTAGAAAAGCTTGACTGTAGATACAAGTTTCTTGATGGACAAGATAGGCTACAGTGACATTTTTGCAGATTACTTTACTGACACGGTCACTCATGTTCACTCTGACTTGAATTTCACTTGGCGAGATTCAGAGAACGTAACTCATTTCGGTGAAATGATCTGGAATATATTTGAGCTTGTGGCTCTGAAGATGTGAACAGGGTCCTTTGTAGTATAAATCTGGTAAACTGTGGGCTGGATCAATGGCCTTCCTGGCTCTATCAGGTGGCCTGGGAGGACAAGAGTAATTGGATCTATGAAGTGCACAATGAGGCTTTAGGAGAGAGGATTATTCCCACTATCTTGAGTGGATCCTTTTCTGTAGAAGACATATCTGGACCTCATTAATTTGGACAGCTATCACCAAGTTTACAGCCTTACAGTGAAGATTTTGGAAAAGGTGTAGATTACAGAATGTCCTGGATGAAGTAGATTGTCTTGATACCTTCCCATCTGGCTTCAGACCTTGATATGGGACTGAAATAGCATTGGTCAGTATGATTGATGATCTTCATCAGGATCTGTATTCAGAGACTGCACTTCCTCTGTTCCTATTAGACTTCTCAGTGGTGTTTGGTGCCATCATCCATGGTATCTTTGTAAACCATCTGCAAGGGTTAGGGATGGGAGTTCATGGAAGAAGAATGACTGAGCTCTTGGCATCTCCTGTGTGAGGTGCCCCAAAGCTCAGTCCTGTGCCCATGCAATTTAATATCTACATGAAACTGCTGGGAGAAAACATCTGTTCAGGGTGAGTCATCATCCATATGCAGATCACACACAGTTGTACATCTCTACTGAAGGTTCTTCTGGAGATACTGTAGATTTGTTACCTGGTGTTTGAGGGCTTGTTTGGGATTAGATGGGCAAAAACAAGCTGAGGCTGAATCCCAGCAAGATGCTCTTTGTCTAGAAATCATCTGGTTCATTATCAGCTTCAGTATTAGCTCTACATGGGGTTCCAGTTCCCTTGAAGGAGTTTTTTCCTTAACTCATAGATTCTGCTAGTTCAGCATGTGGAATCTTTCATCCAGCTTTGTCTGGGATGGCAATTGCAAAACAAAGATGGCAACAGTAACTCAAGTCTTTATTACCTCCCAGCTAGATTACTGCCTTGAAGTCAACTGGGAAATTTCACCTAGCACAGAATGCTGCAGCACAACTGCTGATGGGTGAGAACCATTTTAGAAGAATGACACCAGTTTTGTAGGTACTGCCTTGACTGCCCTTTTGTTTTTGTTTCAATTATCAGACTTCTTTCCTGCTCCTTTATAGCTTACATCTTTAGTGCAGGCTTTTAAACTTTGTTGTTCATGCAGACTTCTCCTAAACAAAACTAGCTATGTCAATCTGATGCCTTGGTATTAAGTATCTATGTTCTCAGTTACTTTAAAATTAGCTTAATTGCCTCAGGTTTGATAATGCTGCTTTGTGCTCATAGCCATCCTCTTTGTTGGCTTCTTTAAGAAGATGCGTATTTCAGAAGGAATAAGTAGCATAAGGTAAAATCAGAAGAATCTGATTAGAAGAATCAGTGAGAAAACTTCTGCACTGCACTGTATATATGATGATTCTGGTGTTGATGTATATATGTCCTGGTATAGTATGTGGTATGATGTGGTGCGTATTTGAACGGTATTCATTGAAGTATGGAGAAAGTAGGATTCATAGGGAGAGGTGCATAATGGAGAATTCAAACTTGCCAGTTACCTTTCATTCTGGACTATATCACTTCACTCAGCTAATTGTAGAATCTAATATTGAGTTTAAAGCATTTAAGGTAGCTTTGGGAGGAAAAAAAAAAGCCTGATCTCCAAACTTGGATAAAGCAGTACATTCCAATGTTCTTATTAAATGTATGCTGGGTTTCTCAATGAAACTCCATAGAAATAATTGCTTCTTCCTTAGCTAGGTAATTATGAAGATACGTTATCTATTAGCAGGGTTCCTGAGCAAATCCTTCACTATTCGAATTTCTCTTAAAACAGAGCAGAAGGGCATTATCCTGAATGTTGAATCCCTTGGTTGCAATCTTTCTCCATAATTGGAGAATTTAATTGTGAGCTGCCCAGAGTCACCCTCTGGGGGAGATAGGTGGCATACAAATTTAATGAATGAATGAATGAATGAATGAATGAATGAATGAATGAATGAATGAATGAATACTTCCTCTCAGTGCTGTAAATTGAGTCTGTGAGGCTATCTATTAGCAAGGCATGTGACAGACTGTGGTGGTTTGACTTCTGTGGACAACATTACTTATGAATTTTATTAACATGCCTGCTCTCCCCCAATCCTTGTATTTCTTTCAAAGCATCCCCTTAAGGTTCCTAGCAACTTTCTTCTGATTTACACCTATATTTTTAATTTGTTCTGTCAATGCTAAATTTTAAGGAGAACACTCCCCAATTTTCAGCTTCCCTGGCCCTAAGGCTTTCCATGCATCCTACAGTTTAAATTAATTTCCTCCAAAACAACTTCCCATTCACCTTGGAAATAAAGCTAAGCCATCTCTGTTGCATTCCATAAAGCCAAGTGCCACCATTCAAATTATCCCTCTCATTAAGGTCTCAGAAAATGACATCCTAAGCATGTGTGTTTACAGTGCCTTTTCCCACTCAAATTTCCTGATCTCTCTAGGGCCAGTGTAGGCTTTGTAGGCAAACATTTGTAACAATCCCTTGGCAGCCTTTGTTTTTCTTTGGTAGTTAACTCAGAAGGGTTTAATGCAAAGATGAAAAATGGCAGAAGGACCACTGAGCCATTCCTTTATTTTGGGAATGGATATCCTGCCTACTGATTAAAAAAGGGAAAGAAAACAATACCTTAAAGTGGCTTAGGATAAATTGAAATAAGACACGGGGAAGGCTCTCTCTGGCCCACACACATATCCCCCAGAACTAAGCAGCCATTAGCTTTCTAGTCAATTCAGAGGCAACAGAGTGTTTCTCTTCTTCTCTGCAGAGCTGAATAACTACGAAGTGAAAGAAAAACACTTTTCCCAGGACCTGAACCATCACTGGTTTTTCACTTACACAGCCTTTCCTTATCCAGCACTCTCTAAGAGCAGTGTTTCTCAATCTTGGCAACTTTAAGATGTGTGGACTTCAATTTCCAGAATTCCCCAGCCAGCATGCTGGCTGGAGAATTCTAGGAACTGAAACCCACACATCTTAAAGTTGCCGAGATTGAGAAACCCAGTTCTAGATGTTTTGGATTTCAATCCCCATAATCCCAGTCTCTCCCTCTCTCTGCCTGTCCCTCCACAATACATGCACAGACACAATTATTTACAGATACTGTGCTGCATGAAGTCTCTATTATCTCAGTATGTACTGCTACTGTAGAAAAGAAGAAAAAGGAAAAACAGTCTTCTGCCTCTGTTTCTGAGGGCAGAAAAGATAGGAGCATGAAAAATTTAGATCTCATACTATTTCAACACATACATTTTTATTCTTCCCAATCAAAAAAAAAGTTCTAAAGAAATGTAGGGGAATGGGCTCAGAACTCTTTCTGTCTACCTGTCGGTTAGCAGGAAAACTCTCTGAAAACTGGACAGAACTGGACTAAAGTTGGTCTGACTGTGCTTCTACAATACCAAGGTTGGTTGGGCAGGATGGTGATGTTGGGGAAAATATAACACTGTAGGAATTGAACTCTCTGTAGTTTAAGAATGCACTCTTATTTATGCAACTCGATCTGCATTTCACACCATTTATTTATTTGCTGGCATGAATATTCTACCTATCTTGGCTTGATTTGCAATCAATCTATTACAGACAGCAAAAGCCCAATGGTAACTATATTACTTGGAAGATGCTTTCAAAGAACAAGTGTTCATCTACTGTCACCACTAAGGCTGCTCTAAAGATTTTTCTTGCAAAACCATATCAGCTAGATATGGCATTACACGTACATATCTTCTGTATATATGTCTGTCTGTCTGTCTGTCGATATAAATATTGTGATATTTTACTGAATAGTCTAGCAAGGAAGAGACAACTGGTGCTTTTCAAGATTGGGGTGGGGTAGTTGCAGATAGGAAATGACACTTTTTCAATACAGTATACAGATCTGTTGAACTGAAGATGTCCTTAAACTAATATTACTTTTTCATTTTCATTTTCATTGAGATATAGAAATCAAATTGAACAGTATGACTGCATCTTCCATAGCACCTTGACATTTGAAGATTAGCATGGTCATATCTATGCGCCCCCACCCCCACTCCAGCAAACACAGATATAGGAGCAAGGGTAATTAGGTTTAAAACAAAGTGACAAATGGGCAAAATTAAATCACTTCACCTTACTATAGTTCTTATCCAGAAAGTGGATGGAAATCAGAAAAGGTTGCAGTGATTGAGTCCAGAGCATGCACTCAAATTGGTAACTAGTCTTAGCCTAATAAATGCTGGTCTCTGTCTCGAAATGTGTTGTTAATTATGAATAGAAAAAGAGTTCATGAATACTGTAAGGGCACTTGATTTGTAAATAAAATAAAGTAAATATTATGAGCTCATCATTCTTGAAATTCATCAATACATCAATCAAAATTCTTCATATTTTTGCCCAAACACAAATCACCAGAATACCAGAAACTGTTACATTTCTTCCTTTTTCTACCACTACCATCTCTACTACCGCTGTCTCTACCTTCTTCTAATTTCTATTTTTATAATTATGGTAGTGGTGTTGATAGATTTGACATTCATCAAAGCAAGAAAAGCTCCAGTGGTGAATACTTTCTTCTCATGTCCTACTCACAAAATGATTCCAAACAGCCCCAGTTTGGGCTCATTCTACTTTAAAATACAAAGCTGAACTACCCAAGGGCTGGGGCTATCAACTTTGTTTTAGAGAAGGAAAAATATCACCTCTGGGGAGTGTTGCAGCTTTAGCCTTAATTTCACAGTTCCTACATTTTGCAACAGGCAATTGTTTTAGACATTTTGCTTGTGTATAAAAAAAGCTTTGATTTTTCTTCAGGCTATTACCTTTCCAAATGGAGCACCTCCATCACTCTATGCTTATTTTTCAGACTTTGCTTTCAAATACCTTGAGTGCAAGCTTGATGATCCATTGTGGCAAATGCTAATAGCTGAAATGTAAATATATAAGGCACTCTGGGTGAAAGGGTATTGAAAGATTTAATGTCAAAGAATGAATATATATATATATATATATATATATATATATATATATATATTCATCCAGAAGTTCAGAAGTCTGGAACATAATAAGCCCAAGGCACACATTTGTAATATATGAGATTTATTCTGGCAGGTAGATAATCAAACCTTTCTCCCCTACTCCCCACTGATCTCCAGGTGTTTACCTTCCTTCATACTTCAGGCACATTGGAGAACTGTGTCTCCACAGTTCCCTTGTGTCTTCTGCCTAGATTTCAGATAAGTGAATCCGGCAGCATCTTCTGGAGAAAATCCCTACCATGTAAAGTTAACTGCAAAGCTATATGATTTAATTGTGGTAGACATCTCTGCTTAATTATTCCCCACAGCCTATAGCTGTTTCTCCAAAGTTAGGAGACATTGATCTACACCATTTTCACTGTAGAAAACTGAGAATGTGTTATTTTGGTAAGGGATTTCTTGATCTTTCAATTTCATGAAAGGTCAGGAGGGGAAACAAGGATATGGAAAAACAAGAAACTCACAAAAGCAGAATAGTGCATTAATGTCATCTTTTTCTTTACAAAGGAAAAGGGAGATTATACGATTTTTCTGTTTTCCTTGATGATTTTTTTCAACTTGACTCAGCTAACTATATGACAAGGACACAGCTATTTGAAAACAAAATGGTAGACACAGTGAAACAGCACAAAGAGAAGGAGCAGAGGAGGAGATGGATTGTAAATGTTCCTTGAGGAGGGTCATAATTAGTTATTCCTGTTCAATGGAACTATATGCAAACAGTAATTTTAATATTTTAGCCCCATTTTCTTATCCTCCAGCTGTATCCTACAGGTCTGTTAATTTGCCAGAAAAAAATATCCCCAAGGTACAAGTACAGGACAAAAGCAGAGGATAAAATCCAGAAACTGAAAGTAGTAGACCACGGACTTAAATAGATGCTTCTAGAAATAGATATGCCAGGTAATTCTACTCTCCTGATGAAAAGAAGACACATCAATGGTACAGTTATGAAACTTTGATTAATATTATCAGACAGTTATGGAATGCAATTTGCCTATTTTCCTGTGAAGGGAATGATCAGTTGAACTGTATACTTTGCAAAATGGCTGGTTTGGATTTGTCAATTGTAGATAAGAACTGCATTGAATTTATGTGCCAGTCTGATCTCATCTCCTGGTAAATCTTATGCAAAAGGCCCCATCTAGACAGTATATTGCATACTCAAGGCTCATTCACACAGCAATGGTAATAGGCTTTCTTCTCATTCTTCAGCCAGGAAGAAAACATGTTCATATCAAAAGCTCTGCCACCACAGCCTACTTTTTACTGAGCCTCAGTAAAGGCTGTAAGTATTGTTGCCCTCGAGATTTTAACCCAGGATACTTTCAGGACAATAATTGGTGAGTTTCCTGGGTTTCTTTCACTTCCTACCCAGTATCATCTAACAGTGGAAAAAAACAATAAGCAACCACTCTCCTGAATGGTGGCAGGTGGGGTTCAGAGTTCAGCCCACCCAATTCAGTAGTGTGCTGGCAATGAGAAGGCGGCTTCATTGGGAGGATATGTCCTTGAAAAAAGAGTTAGTGGGGTATCTTCATGCCAAAGCAAGCCAGACACTTTGATGAGCTCTTAGGGTACCAATTTATTCAGAGACCAAAGAGGGAAAAATCAGAGGGGGCTGGTCAAATATTATTGTTGAACTAAATCAGTTTGAGCTCCCAGAATATGTTGAATCCATTGTGATTTACCTCCTATCTGGGAGAATGTTTATTGAGGAAAGAATAGAATAAGTTAGTGGGAATTGTGGAGACGACCATTTTTTTCCTATCCTGCTTAGAGATCTCACTGCTTGTTGTAGAATGAGTATGTTTGGGCCAATTGATTAGGATCTGAATCCTGGCCAGTTATTAAATTCTTGAGATTAAAAATAATTATGGCCTGAATGGAGCTGAAAGACTGTTATTATATCTGGTTATGAAATTTGACCTTTATATTGGGAACAGAATGACTTAGTCCATATTGTTCAGTGGATATTGAATTGTAATTGATTGTTGTCTGATTTCTTCAGAAACATAACTTTTCTTTAGAATGTTCAGGTAATGCCAAAAGTCAAACACAATTCATTTTCTCCTCCTCCTCTTCCACTTCCTCCTCCTTTTTATGGGGGGGGGCAGTATTCACACCAGTGATACAAATACAGGACTGGCATATTTTTGCACTGCAGTTTACACATGTTGATGGTGGGTAATTGCACAATTATTACAACCTTGAAGACCAGTCAGATTAATTTGTCATTCTCATGTCCTGACACCTTTGGACAGTAGCATAGTTCCTTTCTGTTGCTATCATATAACTCATCTTTGCTCTGATGTCCATAAAATCAAATCACAGGGTGAAGTTTGATAGCCTTAAAATTCCACTGGTCCAATCAGAATTATAATCTGAAGGAGTATCCACATAATCTAAGAATGCTAACCACAAAAGATTAGATTAGGTTTACATTTGTGATGGGTTTATGGAGTATGCTTGTCTACATTTGCTGAGAGATTTGGATTACTTCTGTCATACTGGAGCTTCTGCAACATAACTGCTTTACATATGGTTTGAATAAATTAAATAAACAGTATTGAAAATGATGGAGGGGCAACATGAGTTGGAGAATAGCCACAGTGTGGGCATCTTCCAAATAGCCTGGAGTTTTCATACAGGGATACTTGGGGGAGGGGGGGCGGACAAGGAAGTGATGTAAAGTGTTCTGCGATGTTGTGAGACGAGCTCCACCATTTACACACTGCCATGCAATATCATGATATAAGTATGATAGGATGGAGTTTGCATAGTGATGTTGCAGCACATATTTTGTCCTTTGGGGAATCATCATGGCTAGGTGTGGATATGTCTAGGTGTAGACTTATGATATGGCTGGGTGTAAATAAAACCCTTCCCTGAAAAATTCTTGGAGTGGTCATGGCAGTGTTTCATGTATCCCTCACTCATTGTGAGGAATAACTCTAGAATAACAATGAGCCTTTTTTCTCTCAGAAATAAGCACGTAGAGGAACTTTGCTAATCCAAATGGTCAATATCACAGGCAGAACTTCCTTCTATTGGTTCTATCTTAGATAACATACTTTTATGTAAGCACCTTGCAATAACATTGCCAGATGTTCAGCTTGCCAAATGTGGATGATGGAAAATAGACACAGGCAATTACCTAGACTGTAAACAAGGCAATAAAAAGTATTTACATGAAGGAATATATTTTACTGTGATTGATAGTCCTGGTCAGATTTTATTTTATTATAACTGGTGTGCCAAATTGTTGCAAATGATTTACTCTGAAGTGCCAGCTTAACTTTTCTGCCAAACACTTGGATTCCTACAAAACATTTCTGACAGAATGATGTTTCAGCTCTTTCTGATCCATTTCACAAATGATGATTTCCACCCATGTTCACACGCCATAATAGTTTCTCCTACACTGTCTCCTCCCCATATGTTTTAAATATATCTGTTATCATAATATTTAGATTAACTTAAAATCACAATTTGAATTAATTTAAGACTGTTATAATGGTGGCTCTTTTAGCATTTTCATTAAGAAGAAAAAATGAGGAAATAATCTATATCTCAAGGCATTATGAATAAGAGGCAAAAGTTTATTCTTAATCCATTTTTTCTAATGCCATTGTGAAGCTTTCCATCATTTTTAAAATATTTCTGTTTTAGCCTCATTTTACTCATGAATGTCAAATTTCAGTTCTGCCTTTTTTATTCATTTACCTGCCATATAGTACCTTTATACTTTCTGTAAAGATGGTCAATAAGTACATGTTCTCCAGGCTTACAAGGGAAATTGTCTGCTTTGATATGTGAGAATCTTGTGTTCTTTTCCATTAGAGCTTTCTTCAGACATTCACCTTATAGGCAGAAATAAAGGCCCTTTACTATCTCGAAATGGACAGGTCATATGCAAAGAAACCAAAGTAATACATTATCAGGATATTCTAGGATGGTGAAGTGATCACTCAATATTTTAAAAGACCATTTAGGGAACCAAGTCCTTTGTATGTGCAAAAAATGTAAAATTTAACCATACAAAGTAAAAGCATCCATTAAAGCAATGAGAAATGGACACATTGTGCTATCCACATAAGCATCCCTGTGGTGGTATCTGTCCCTGAGGAAAGGTCCAGCATTGCTGTTGAATAAACGTTTCTCTTTACTTGTTGGTCTTCTCTACTGACTGGTTACTTATTAAACTGCTCATTATACCACAATAACCTGAACGATAGAGTAGCTGAGACTGGTAGAGAACTGGGCAATACACACCAGCCATAACCTTCATTGTTGTACTTTTATGTCACCAACATTGCTGGCTGGACATGGTTCCCAGGAAGAGGTATTCCCCAAAGAAACTCATTGAATAGGAGAAAGCAGAACTTTTATTGACAGTATTTATTACAATAGTAAAAGCAGAATTAATATTTTAAATGTTATGGGGAAAAAAAGAGAGAAGTCATAATGAGTGTTAGAACATAATTCAGGGATAGCTCTAAACATTTCACTTTGGAGGCTGTTCCAGAGTTGTGGCCTCACCACAAAAATGGTCTTCTTTTTAGATATGCAACATTTTCCTCTCTCTGAACCTAACATATGCAATATAAAAAATCCTATTTAAAAAAGATGTTAAGATATTCTGTAGATATGTATGGGAAGAGGCCCTTTTTCCAACAATTGGATCCCAAATTATGTAGATCTTTATTCAGAAATACTAGCATTAAGAATTAGGAGCAGACTCAATCAGGAGGACAGTGAGATTTTATTGCAAATAATGGGTTTGGATTTTTTTTTTTTAAGGAAGCATATCAAGAACACAGTGTAAACCTGGTAAGATAGATGATAGGTGGATAGATAAATGATGATGATGATGATGATGATGATGATGATGATGATGATGATGATGATGATGATAGAGATAGAGAGATAGACAGACAGATATCGATATAGATATATAGATATTTAGATATATAGATATTTTGCAGGCACCTATTTTGGCAAGTCACAGAAGCAGTAGAAGAACTGTTGACTCAAGGAACTGTTCATTACAAGAAGTTCTGAAACAACTGAAATGTTGTTTTGCATGGTTGATTTCTCTACTTCTGTATCTCATGGAACCTTGTCATTTCTTTGCCTTAATAAACAGGGGTTCAAAAGCTTCAATAGAACCTTATCTCAGCCTAAGCATGGTGTATAAAAAATAGGACAGGCCCACTGGGGAAATAAACTATGATTCAGTATGTGTCACAGAGAGCTTCAGGTCAGCAGCTCAGTAATTGTAAGGGGGAAAAACAGAGAGAGGCTGCATTTATAAAAGTCTGAAAATGGGAGATATGAATGAATTGAAATTGGACAACCAGCTTTATTTTTTTAATTCTTTAACTGAGAAGATAACTTTGTATTTTGCCCATGATAAAAAAGCAAACACTATTTTAAAATCCATTTAGTATCATTTGAATTAAAGATGGAACTTTCCCAGTAAACTTGGAAGACAAGCAAAAGTTAAATAACAATAAGTTTCTAATGAGAATTAAAGAGTTTGTGGTAGAATTATGAAGTATGTATTTTCCTGGTCTTATTTTTTTTCCAGATCAAATCAAAGAATTACCCTGGTAGAACACCACCATAAACAGATTTAAAACTATAATTGAAAATATTGCTGCACTCTTTTTTTGTACTCAACTGGATATCTGTCATTTACAGAAACAAAACTTACAGTTGGTGCTAACATTTCCTTTAATCTGACAATAATTCTAATGCAATAAAGAAGTGTTTAGTCTGATTATCCTCCATCCTGCCAAGAGGGAATATCTCTCCTTCCAAAGCTGTTTTGTCCATAAAGAATATCACTATTGTTATCACTGTGTCACTCTGTAGATGATTAAAAAGCAAAACTCAAAGTAGTAGTGTAATCTACTCAGAGCCTCAACATATTGATCTTATTGGTTACACAGAGCTCAAACTATGAATGATGAAATTTAGGAAGACCAAGATTAGAATTAAGAAAAGCTGCCAGCATTTCTGAAATATATCTGGTCCAGATTTGACTCTGGTTACTCACTATTTTTTTCATTTGTTTGTTTATTTCCAGAGTTTTTCACTTTTTCTTGCTATGTTGTTATTTTTTAATTAATATCTATACCATGCTAATCATGTCTAGTGTGGTTATGGGGACCTTGTTTAGTGTAATAAAAAAGAATAGATTCAGGAGCCAAGTTATTTGCACAATCTAGCCCTATCACATTGCAGGGATCAAAAATTTAAAAAATAGTTATTCAAACACTTGGGTCTTGAGATCTCCTCACACTAATCCCAGTGATTTTTTTTAAAAATCTAAATCTACTTTTCCAAATACGGGTATCTTAAGATGTGTGGATCAACTCCCAGAATCCCTAAGTAGCTTGGCCATTGCTGAGAATCTGGGAGAATTCTGAGAGCACCCAGGTGGAGAGAAGTGGATCTAAACATACTCTTAATTTAAAGAAAAGCAGAACTCTTTGGGGCTTTTCTCCCTAATCAACAAAATAATTTAAAAATAAATAGCAGAAACATTCAAAGGATTAAGTGCTCTATTTTTCCCCCCCTTAGAGAACATCTTATTTATACAGAGTAAGATCAAAACCTTTAAAAAGCAAACTTTGTGGTTCTGAATCAATTTATGTTACAGTTTTAGCAATACCTGTACTTAAAAAAAAAAAAAGAATTAATATACCTTTCAGATGTATTTCTTGTGCTCCTGTCATTAAACCCATGTCAGAAATGACAGTGGGACTATAATGTATGCAAACCATGTGCAATTCTTGCTAGAGATGCTAGAGACACCTCCTTTATGTTTTAGCATTGAGATAAAAGTTTGTTTTTATCTGACACTGAGTTTAGAGTAAGCTAAGTACACTATACACGACTAAACATTATAGTGATGACATTTTGGTTTTGCCATACAGGTTTAACTCAAAACCCAAAAAGATCCAGCATTTCACAGAGTTTTTAAAAGGTGTTGCGCAATGATAGATCAATCCAGTACTGATTTGAGACTTAATTTCTGCATGAGTGGAAAAAGAGAAAAGTGATTTTCAGTTAAAAATCAAAAGTCATCAAAAGTCAATAGGTACATCTTCATAAAAAAGGGTGATTTCACTCATTATTGGTGCCTAGAACTTCCCTTTCCCATGCTTTCATATCTATTGTGGGGACTATGTTGATTCTAACATATATTTTTTCCAATTGCAAAGAGAAGCATAATTAGGTAATACAGTAATTACAAGTTTCATACTTGTTTTGTAATCATCATACAATTGTTTGATAATAGAAAAAGAAAAGTGATCCATCTTATTACATAATATGTAGAAGTATACTGCAAAGACAGACGCCTGCTGTTTAAAATGGTCCTTTACTGGAAATGAAAAAATAGAACTGTTTGAGCCTGGTATCTTACTGTATTTAAGTTGTCTGATGAGTTTGGTTACCTCCTTTCAGGCCAGTATAAAAGAAGGTTTGCTTTCCAAAACTATATAGTAAAAATACCTCTCTCATATCTGGGCAGTAATATAGCTGTTGAGAACTTCATATCTGATACCACTTTTATAATGAAATTGTTAAATATATAATATCAGGAGTGATACTAAAATACAGTAATATTGTATAATATATGGAAATACCTAATATACATATTTAATGCCTTCATTCTGCTCTTTCCCTTTTACACACATAAAGATGCCTATATAGCCATAATTATTTCTCACTTTTAATGACGAAGTCTAGAAGACAACAAACAAACCAACTAGGTTAAGCTTTCTCACTCGTACATATCCCACTGTTTTTTTATGTAATCTGAGAAGTTTGGCTGTGTCTACATGCTTAGGCATCTATACCTGTATGTAAATATGATGGTGCCAGAATGATGAAACATGTCACAATGCAAGCTCTACCTGTCAGCCTTACCAGGTAGGCCAGACAGGAAACACGACCAGATTAGCTAATTCTACTTCATTGTAAAGCTTAACAGAAATTTGCAAGTCTGAAAGTACAGTTCTCCCTCCATCTCCTTTACAGCCCTAGAAACTAGGGAGGGTCCCTTCTGAGCCTCTTGCCCCACCCTGTCCAGCTGCAGGCCATGCCATCTCTTATCTGACCATTCCCTAGGCAGCATCTTCTCAGGTCTTTCCCACTAACCTTTCATACTTGTGCCACATCATTACATGCACATATATCAGGCAGAGCAGGATGTTGTGACATGGTTTGTCACTGGCTTTCCTTGGTCCTTTGTGGATGCCCATGTCTGTGTGGTGAGACCCCTTTCCTATTTTGGCAGGAATGCATTAAATAAACTGAAAGGGGTAAACAATGCTAGTAATCTCAAATGGTCCTCTTTAGACAAAACTTCCACAGAACTTGATGTAAATTTTTTTTGATAAAGTTATAGTGAGGTAAAATGTTTATTCTTCAAGTTCTACACCCACCTTTCTCTTGGCTTTCTGAGCCTTTCCTCATCTAGCCAAAGAAGGTCTTCCAGGTGTAACAGTATCTTCCTTCTCTGGTAGGTTGCCATCACCTGTTTTACTAAAGCCAGGAGGGGGGCAGGGGGAGCACCCCCTCCCCAGACAAACAGGAAATCTCTGTTTTTACCTCAAGTTTCAGATTATAAAGAAAGGCCTGAAAGCTAGGTTTTCCTAATGCATTTAAAAACTAACTCTCAATAAGAAGTTTATTTAAATTCATTAATATTATTTTATTTAGCAAGGAAAAAAGACAGTTCACCTAATCTCAGTATGAAACCCATGAAGAAATTAGGAAATATTCATAAAATTGAGATGTTCAGAAAGTGACTAAAACAACAGAAACGGAATCTTCAGAAGACAGTCTTCCCCTCAGCTCCCAAATAGGCTTCAAATATTATTTTTCTTTCCATGAAGCATTTTGCTGAATGTCCTTTTCAAGAAATCCAACAATTGATTTTTGAAGATAGTTCTATTCCATGCTCAAAATTGCGTGTCATTGAAAAGGAAAATTTTCAATACAATTCAATCTTCTGCAACTATATATTTTTTTTTATTTGTGATGGCTCTATTTTGTCTGTGTACTGCCTTGCTTCCCCTTCATGGATCACTGCCTTGTCGTGGCGAAGGGGCTTGCGTAACTCAGTGAAGCCATGAGCTATACCGTGCAGGGCCACCCAAGACGGACAGGTCATGACAGAGAGTTCTGACAAAACATGGTCCACTGGAGAAGGAAATGGCAACCCACTCCAGTATCCTTGCCAAGAAAACCCCATGGACAATGTTAAAAGGCTAAAAGATATGACGCTGGAAGATGAGCCCCTCAGGTCGGAAGGTGTCCAATATGCTACTGGGGAAGAGCGGAGGGCAATTCCAAGTAGCTCCAGAAAGAGTGAAGCGGCTGGGCCAAAGCCGAAAGGACGTTCAGCTGTGGATGTATCTGGAAGTGAAAAGAAGGTCCGATGCTGTAAAGAACAATATTGTATAGGTACCTGGAATGTAAGATCTATGAACCAAGGCAAGCTGGATGTGGTCAAACATGAGATGACAAGATTGAACATCGACATCTTGGGAATCAGCAAACTGAAATGGACGGGAATGGGTGAATTTAATTCGGGTGACCATTATATCTACTACTGTGGGCAAGAAACCCTTAGAAGAAATGGAGTAGCACTCATAGTCAATAAGAGAGTGGGAAAGGCAGTAATGGGGTACAACCTCAAAAATGACAGAATGATCTCGGTGTGTATCCAAGGCAAACCATTCAATATCACAGTCATCCAAGTCTATGCCCCAACCACTGATGCTGAAGAAGCTGAAGTTGACTGCTTCTATGAAGACCTACAACACCTTCTAGAACTAGCACCAAAAAGATGTCCTTTTCATCATAGGGGATTGGAATGCTAAAGTAGGAAGTCAAGGAATAATCGGAATAACAGGCAAGTTTGGCCTTGGAGTACAAAATGAAGCAGGGCAAAGGCTAATAGAGTTCTGTCAAGAGAACAAGCTAGTCATAGCAAACACTCTTTTCCAACAACACAAGAGACGACTCTACACATGGACATCACCAGATGGTCAGTACCGAAACCAGATTGATTATATACTTTGCAGCCAAAGATGGAGAAGCTCTATACAGACAGCAAAAACAAGACCAGGAGCTGACTGTGGCTCAGATCATGAGCTTCTTACTGCAAAATTTAGGCTTAAATTGAAGAATATAGGGAAAACCACTAGACCACTCAGGTATGACTTAGATCATATTCCTTGTGAGTACACAGTGAAGGTGATGAATAGATTTAGAGGATTAGATTTGGTAGACAGAGTGCCTGAAGAACTATGAACGGAGGTCCGTAACATTGTACAGGAGGCAGCAACTAAAACCATCCCAAAGAAAAAGAAATGCAAGAAAGCAAAATGGCTGTCTGATGAGGCTTTACAAATAGCTGTGGAAAGAAGGAATGCAAAAAGCAAGGGTGAAAGGGAAAGATATAAGCAACTGAATGCAGATTTCCAGAGAATAGCAAGGAGAGATAAGAAGGCCTTCTTAAATGAACAATGCAAAGAAATTGAGGAAAACAATAGAATGGGGAAGACTAGAGATCTCTACAAGAAAATTGGAGATATGAAAGGAACGTTTAGTGCAAAGATGGGCATGATAAAGGACAAAAAAGGCAGGGACCTAACAGAAGCAGAAGAGATTAAGAAGAGGTGGCAAGAATACACAGAAGAACTATACAAGAAAGATCTTAATGTCCCTGATGTCCACGCTGGTGTGATCACTGACCTTGAGCCAGACATCCTAGAGAGTGAAGTCAAGTGGGCCTTAGGAAGCATTGCTAACAACAAAGCTAGTGGAGATGACAGTATTCCAGCTGAGTTATTTAAAATACTAAAAGATGATGGTGTTAAAGTGCTGCACTCAATATGCCAGCAAGTTTGGAAAACGCAACAGTGGCCACAGGATTGGAAAAGGTCAGTTTATGTTCCAATTCCAAAGAAGGGCAATGCCAAAGAATGCTCAAACTATCGCACAATTGCACTCATTTCACATGCTAGCAAGGTTATGCTCAAAATCCTACAAGCTAGGCTTCAGCAATACATGAACCGAGAACTACCGGATGTACAAGCTGGGTTTCGAAGAGGCAGAGGAACTAGAGATCAAATCGCCAACATTCGCTGGATCATGGAGAAAGCACGAGAGTTCCAGAAAAATATATACTTCTGCTTCATTGACTATGCAAAAGCCTTTGATTGTGTGGATCACAACAAACTGTGGCAAATTCTTAAAGAGACGGGAGTACCAGACCACCTTACCTGTCTCCTGAGAAATCTGTACGCGGGCCAAGAAGCAACAGTTAGAACCGGTCATGGAACAACCGATTGGTTCAAAATAGGGAAAGGTGTACGACAAGGCTGTATACTGTCACCCTGCTTATTTAACCTATATGCAGAGTACATCATGAGAAATGCCAGGCTGGAAGAATCACAAGCCGGAATTAAGATTGCAGGGAGAATCATCAACAACCTCAGATATGCGGACGATACCACCCTAATGGCAGAAAGTGAAGAAGAACTAAAGAGCCTCTTGATGAGGGTGAAAGAGGAGAGTGCAAAAGCTGGCTTGAAACTCAACATTAAAAAAACTAAGATCATGGCATCTGGACCCATCAATTCCTGGCAAATAGAAGGGGTAGAAATGGAAGCAGTAACAGACTTCATTTATTTGGGCTCCAAGATCACTGCAGACAGAGACTGCAGCCATGAAATTAAAAGACGCTTGCTCCTTGGGAGGAAAGCTATGGCAAGCCTAGATAGCATATTAAAAAGCAGAGACATCACCTTGCCGACAAAGATCCGCATAGTCAAAGCTATGGTTTTTCCAGTAGTAATGTATGGCTGTGAGAGCTGGACCATAAAAAAGGCTGAGCGCCGAAGAATTGATGCCTTTGAACTGTGGTGCTGGAGAAGACTCTTGAGAGTCCCCTGGACTGCTAGGAGGTCAAACCAGTCAATCTTAAAGGAAATCAACCCTGATTGCTCATTGGAAGGATCGATAATGAAGCTCAAGCTCAGATACTTTGGTCACCTAATGCGAAGAGAGATCTCTTTGGAGAAGACCCTGATGCTGGGAAAGATTGAAGGCAAAAGGAGAAGAGGACGGCAGAGGATGAGATGGTTAGATAGCATCACTGAAGCAATGAGCATGAAACTGAGCAAACTCAGGGAGGCAGTGAAGGACAGGAAGGCCTGGCGCAATATGGTTCATGGGGTCATGAAGAGTCGGACACGACTTAACGACTAAACAACAACAACAACTGCCTTCCTTTAAGTCTGTAAGAAATTAGTATACCTGATTTTGAGAGCAGATGACTAGTTGTATCTCCCACAGTCAGACTGCTCAGTTTACTTGGAAATTAGGCCCCATGTATCTTACGATTCACCCTATGGGCTGGTTTTGTCAGCATCTATGCCAAATATGCTACTCTGATTTTTAACTGGATTCTTTTCACAGCAAACAACCAACAACTGGAAATAGATATGGTGGAATGAGAGCCATTTTTTCTCTTGTTCTCCATAATTCACAAATGTTTTGTCAGAACAAACTATAACAGTAATTATAGATTCACCGAACCAAGAAACATTCTATTGGAAAGATGTGAGAAGAACAGATCAACAGACCATTCTCATAATCTCCAAATTGTATAGCAGTTATGGTTATGATGGTTATGGTTGTAACTGCATATTATAACCATAACCATGGTTCAGTGCTCATGGACCACATGTACCCAAACATTATATCACCAAATTTCACCTAGCAAATTGCTAAGAAATGAGTGATTTCCTTCTCCTATGGGGGGAAAACAAGCTTTCATAGGCTTGTAACCTTCACTTGGGGCTCACCATATCAAAAAACAAGACAGATTCTGAGGGAGGAATGCAGAGAGACCAAACTTTTAAGGTATGTTTAAAAATCATCAACCTACCATATCACTGCCCTGCCCACTGTTCTTTCAACCAGCCATTTTTTAAAGTCATCAAAACCTACTTCTGCAGATATACACAACTCTAAATGCATATATAGCCAGTGGATTTGATCAAACCTTAAGTTGTTGATAAACCCTTAGGTTGTTAATTAAAAAAAAAAACTACAAAACATCTGTCAAACTCATGGCAGGCCATAACATATGGTTAGTGGACAATCAAGAGGTTAATAAGCATGTTCTCTCTTTTATGTATCCTTCACATTCTTCCTTGTTTCAATTAGGCGTGTAAGAACTGGAAGCAGATAACTCAATCTGCAGCTGCTACTGCTGGTTGAATTAACTCTGGCAAGCAATTTTTTAACTGTCTTATTTCCTTCCCTGTTCTTCTTCCTTTATGTTTGTGGAGAGAGGAAAGAAAAAGATTTGAAACATCCGTTAATATCTTCTGCCCCTTGCCAACTCCCTGATAAAATGAAGAATGATAGCTATCTCATTGATGTGAAAGTTGAATCCAAAAAATTCTAACACCTTTAAAGACAAATCGCTAATTGGCATGCTGACATAATTTGAAATGTTTTCTTCCCTAGTTATGCAAATATTATTATTTCCCCAAATCAATTTCATCTGCACAAAGTGGAAAGCTTTATAATATGAAATTGCATATGTGATTAAGCAGCAGAAACATGCTTATGGTTAATTCCACCTGCCATAATGCATAATTGCATTTTGCTACTCGTGTCAAAAAGAAGCTAAGCTAATGACAAAGTATACAAATAGCAGAGTATCACCAATATCATTTTAACTACCTGGGTGAAAACTTGGCCACTAAACTTATTTTGGTGAAATCAGCCCTTCGGGTATGGGAGTGTACAAACTTAAATTTCAAAGAGTAGCCAGCCAATTTGGAAGTGCAATTATTTATTGCTAGGAGGGTGGTGTGGCAATCTGGATCTGAAAGGAAGAAGAGGATTCAGGGTATTGCAGGGATACTCATATAGTATCTGTCAGCAAAGAAGATTCATCTTCCCCTGAACTTGCAGTGTTATTCTGAGAAAACACATGCTTGATTTAAAAGAGTACTGACAGGTACTACATGCACCTCCATGTACACTCCAAATCACTTTCTCTTCTTTGAATTTAGATTGCTACACAGTTCTAATTATTATATTTGTATTTTCCAATCCGAGTTTGAGCCCCAAGAGAAAGGGACCATTTTTCAAGTTTTCAGGATAAGCTATGTGTGCTGCTGATTAGCTGATGTGTGTGATTTTCTGTTCTCCAAACAATTTTCAAAGTGTTGTGTTTAAGTCTGTGAAAAATGAAACCTTAAGTGGCAAATATGCACGTGGCACTTAAAATATTCATAAAGGTTGGAAATATACTGAACTATTTGTCAGACTGCTACCTGAACCAGCATTTAATCTGCAGGATTTTTTTTTCCCCCTACCAAGAGTAAAGAAAATGCTTCTAACACAAAAGATTTATTTGGGTAACATAAAAAGGTACTGGGATTTTGCTAGCTTGATGCACAAAATATTTGATTTCCTCCTTAGAGAGGGATAATTAAAAAAAAAAAATCGAAGTTTTCAATTAGGTTACCATGCTTAACCTATTAGTGTTGCTGGAAGAGGGAATGCTGTAACTTTTTCTCGCAGACCATATGTGTAGTTAGCTGATTATTATTATTAGACTAGAACTGGATAATGCCATGGGAGATATCCTTGTGGATTGCATGGCACAACAAGTAAACAAGTTAATTATGTGTAGTTTCATATAATTTCTAAAAACTCAATCTGTCTGAGTAGGTTTCTCATCCCTGAAGCTATATCTGAGAATGTTTCTTATCCTAGTTTGATAGCTAACACATTTTCAGTTACTGGTTTGCCCAAAGAAACTATCTTCATCCATTCTCCATCTCTCATTTTCTGTGACTGGCATAACAACAACACCCTGAGGTATTATAGTTAAGAGAGGCAGCCATTAATTATGATAGAGGCCATTATTTTAGACAGCTCTAGGCAAAACATTAGGGAAGAGACCAATCGTAGATGAAGAAATGACAATTTTCCGGTCCTTAGAAGTGACTTCCTATTTGCATGTGGCAATAAAGACAGTGAGTCATTATTAAGCACCCTTCTAAACCTCAAAGATAGATTGCAAAAAGTATTTTAAAAAGCATTTAATAATAATAAAAAAAGAAATCAAGACAGGTCTAATATCTGATTGGTCCAGTTAAGCAATCATCTTATGCAAAATGGCATTTGGTTCTTTGCCAGTTTGAAAAACACATTTGCAATGCTTGAAAGACGGGAGACTTTCTGATATATGGACTTATCCTTAAGCCAGTTATTTTAGCTGGGTAACTTTTTTTCCTGAGCATTCTCTGAAATCATTAAAAAGACCTGACTCATTTTCAATGCTTCTCCAGCCTTCTCTGCAGGAACTTTCTCTTTTCTCCATATCATATGTCTCCAAACCTCCTTGTTTTGTACCCAGGTTAATAGGATCAACATAGGAAGGTATGTTTCCTGGGCTGATGTCTGATAAGCAGGAAGTCTAAAAGGCAAAGATATTTAAGAAAAGTAGTTTACCAGGACTTACAATTTTATATGAGAGCTTAGAAATCTTAGTAACCAGAAGTTCTTAAGGATTTTCTCTATTGGGTGCATGTCTCCACCTCTCACACAATTGCTTTTGTTGCTAGATAATCACTTTTAGGGGGGGAAAAAAAAACAAATCATGGAGGCCGCTTAAGGTACTCTGAACTTATTTATAAACCTAAAATTCAAAGGCAATTTGGCTCAGACTTTTACAAGCTTTTGTAATCTTCCAGTTCTAAGACAAGTGCACTGTTATACTTAAAATGATTTCCCTACAGCTGATAACTTAACCCAACAGTATCAGTTAAAAACTGTTATGCCTGGAGTGATATGTTCTAATGTTATTCTGTTGATATTGGGTGGGTAGGGGGAAGAGTTTGCTCCCTAGGCCCCTCCAATGTGGGGTGCCACAGGGTTCTATTTTTTCTTCTTCTCTTTTCTTGTATATAATTCATTTGTATATAATTTTTATTAAGAATTTTGATTATAATAGTAAAATCTAATACAAATTAAAGAAAATAGTAAAATCTAATACAAATTAAAGAAAATAGGAGTAAAAAGTGCAAGGAAAAAGAAAAAGAAAAAAGGAGTAAAGTAAGAATATAATAAAGAAAAAGAAAAATATATAAAGAAGTGACTTCCAACCTTCATCACAATTATAAACAACTTGAGTAACTCTTCACCATCTCTAAAGTTACATTTATCTCTTCATCCCATATCCCATCTCTTATCTATAAACATAATCTTTTCAGTCCTGGTGTCAGCAGAAAGTCCAAAAAAGGGTAGCCAGAAGTAACAACATCTCTTATTTTAACCTTGATCAAATAAACAGTCTTAAACTTTAGTTCATTCAAATATTGTCATAGGATTTGATTTCTCTATATTTTTCTTTGTCCCATTGCACAGAGTTCTTCAAGACTTTAACAGGCCTCTTTTGTAAATCCAGGAATCTAGGAAAATTTATCCAGGTCACTCTCTTGGTTTGTCATTTGTATTTCCTTTTTAAATTTTAAAACCTCTGCCAGTTTCTTTTGTAGATCTAGTGAAACATCCTTTTCTAAATCATTCTTTTGGCCTGTCAGTTGTAAGTCCACTTTCGATACCATCTCTATCTTGTCAGATAAAATTTATTCTACATCTGACATTTCTTCAATAACTTATTTTGGACATAGTCTATCCATAGAAGCAGCCATCTTTACTGACATTGCTGATATCATGGTGACTATTTTCTGATTCCATTCTTCAAAAGCCTCCTTCAGTATTTTTATTGTCATAACCATCTTGCAGGCCTGTATATCTTTTCTCTACCTAAAACCCTTAGTCCCCTCTAGTGTCCAGTTTTTGAAATCATGAAAATGTTTATCTATGTTGTGTCTTCTAAAAACCAAAACAGGATATATTTTTCCCGAGAAGCTGTTTGTACTTCATAATTAATTCCAAAACCTTATTGTAAAAAGTTTCAATATTCCAATTTTATCTGTACCCTTAGTCCGTTTATAACTTTCTAAGATCAAAAACATATCTAACTTTTTGCTGTTTATTTCAGTTTCTTTAAATTTTTAAGCTTATAATTAAAGGCAGACTCGGCATTTTCAAACTTTCATTCTGAAGGTCAATAATAGCTTAGAAGTAGTTAATGAGCAATTTCCGAAAGTTATTAAAAAGTGAGGTTTGTGAACTTAGCGTCCTTTAAAAGTCTCTGCTGTGGTTGAGAGCAAGATGGCTAATCCTGTCCTCTCAAACCCATGGAAAATCACTGTCCTGCAGTCTCCTTGCAAGGAGCAGCCATCTGGAGCACATGTGGGCAATCTCCTGTCCTCTCCTTATCCAGAGAGGTTCTAAGGAATTGGTCTACTCATTGGTTCCTTGGTTCTTTGCCATGGTCATTGGCTCCACTTTCGCAAAGCCATCTTCAATTTGCCATACCTCCCCCAGAAGCCCCCTCCTTTTCTAAATCTACATGAAACCACTGTGTGAAGTCATCCACTGTTTTGGAGTTTAGTATCAGCAATTTATACCACTGTTTTGGGATATCAATATCATCATTATATCCAATTATATCTTTGTCCCCTGGCTGGCCAAGTGAGGCTGTTGAAGTTCTGTCCTAGTGCCTGAAGACTGTGTGGTTTAGATGGGGAGGAATCATCTAACTCAATCCTACCAAGACCAAATGGTTACATTACATACATTATATACAGATCTACATTATATGTTCCCAAGACATAACTTTTAAATATGCTAATGATTAATGACGGCTTCCAGGGGAAGATGGCAGACTGAAGACAGCTCTGCAGACAAGTGGAGCTGATGTTTGTAGCATTTTACAAGGGAGCCAAAGCAGATCAGCTTCTACAATCTTCTTTGGATCAAAGAGAGAGATGCGAGGTTGCCCAACCTGTTTCTCCTTCCCTGCAAAGAGATTGCAAGATACCATCTTGGGGGCGGGGGGGACAGGGAAATGGGGGAATTCACCATTTTGCTTCAACTGCAAATGGAGCCTTTCACAGGACACTACGTTTGTGCACTTCCCTTGTTAACTGTTTTTGGAAATTGCCTATTAACTGTTTCAAAGAAGTTAGACACTTCAAGGATAAGTACTTTCATTCCTCAATATAAGAATAGGAAGATCTATTTTTATAATTTTTAAGAACTTAACATAAACAACAAAAACTAAGACAAGGTTTTGGCAACAGAAAATTTTAAGGACTCAGAAAATGTTCGAGTTTTGGACTTTGAACATCAAGACTTTGAAATTAATTTTTAAAAATTAAATGTATGTCTGTGAGAAAGAAAAATAATTTTTGAGATAGAAGTTATAAGACAAGCAACTTAGAGATATCTTTGAAGAGCTGGACAGAGACCTGCACCATGAAATGTCAGCTATATTATGTCTTCTTGAGAACAGTTTGTTCCCAGATGAAGATTTTACAGAACGAGATATGCAGCAAAATTTAGTTGAGGAAAATATGAACGACACTCTGAATAAGAATCTGTCATCAGATATAAAGAGAAAACTGGATGAGGTTTTAAAAATCAAGAAGGAAATAAAAATGAGTCCCAGAGAACAAGTGGAATAATTTCCTTTTGTTGGATTTACAAAAGAAACTGCTTAAAGACCAAAAAAATTTGTAACAAGGATCAAAAGTCATCTGAATGGATTACACAAAAAGACCGCCCTCTATAGAAGAAGGACTACAAAGTCAGTTTATTCAACCAGTCCATCCATCTTTTTGTCCATCCATCTTTCCATTAGTCCATCTATTCATCCATTTGTCTGTCTATCCCCCTGTCTGTCCGTCAGTCTGTCTATTGGTCTGTTGGTCTGTCTGTCCATCTATCCGTCTGTCTATCCATCCATCTGTCCGTCTGTCTCTGTCCATCTGTCTGTCCGTCCGTCTGTCCATCCATCCATCTGCCTGTCTGTCCATCCATCTTTCCCTATTTGTAGGTAGAAGATCTGTTTATCTCTGTTATGCATAATTGTGTTAGGTGCTAAAGGGCTGACCTTGGCTTTTGCATGGTATACTGAGAGTTAGACTCCAAAAAGATGTTTAAAACTGCATATGGGGAAATAGTGCATGTCAAGGGACTACAATATGGCACTCTCCCTACTGGCAAGTACTACTGAATTTGGCCAATAATTCAGAGATATCCTATGTGAATTCTCTCCCATCTCTTACCATAAGAGGGAGAAACTCACTGCTCATCAGAGAGATACTGTTTCTTTTGCCTGATGTCCATGATTTACGAGTGAATATGATTGTTCTATTAATGTTATTTTCTCCATTACTTCCTCTGAGGTTACCCAGGCATAATTTATGATAAGACCCAATTTGCAGTGGTTAGTTCTTGCACTTGGAACCTCTTTTAATCAAAATATGTATATCCCTCTACTACTTTGTCCAGTTCTAATGTATTAGAGAATGTTAACATAGACTCTTTATGGGCTAAAGAAGCTCTTTAGCCTTTGTTTATGAGATAAATTCATCAGCTGTAAATTGTTTATAGTTGTTATTTGCTCAATAATCTTGCAGGATAATTGCAGATTTATATCTTTACTTCCTTTTTTCCCTTTCCACATTAAGAAATACAAAGAGCCAAACTTTATATATTTTATATTTTATTTTTATTTATCTGCTCAGTTCTAGTTTCCTATATTAACTTATTCATTTGCTTGTTTATTTATTATAATATTTCTACCTTACTTTTCCTCAGCAAGCTCAAGGCAGCTAACCTACTGAGTTAAAGAGTTTAACTCATTTAGCTTCCCCAGCTTGGGGAATGTGTGAAAACACTAAGGACCACAGAGCATTTAAAAAACCAAGACGGGAGAACAGCTGCAACAATAATTTAACCAGACAACTTAAAATTCTTTCATTTGGGACCATTTATGTGCCACAAGTCTTCCTAAAAATATAGGTTTTGGCCATTCTTTAGAGAGAGCTCTGGCCTGAAGGGCTACTAAAAACTCCTGTTCATACAGCACTTTTAACTGGGTTATAAAGGAGATGTTAAGTTTGTCATGTGTACTACAGGATTGAATAAACTGATCATGTGAATTAACACTGGCCAGTAATATGCTATATCTGTGAAAGTTGGCCATTGAGAAAGGATACCCTTGAATTATGGTTTTGAAGATGCTTGCTAAAAACACAATGGACTGAAAGAACCAATCAGTTGGTCCTGGATGAAATAAAAACTAAGCAGCAAACAGAAATTCACATACTTTGGGCATGTGATATGACCTGATAAAGGACTAGAAAAAAACGACTATACTTTGGGAAGATAGAGGGAAGTAGAAACGGAAAACAATGGATAAGGTTGGTGGTCAAGATCAAGAAAATGACTTGAATGTCCATAGAAGAGCTACATTATCACGAAGGACAGGACTAAATGGTGGGCATTTGTCCATTCAGATGCCAGGAATTGGGCCCAATTCAATAGTACATAACTGTTTAACTCCAAGTGGATTAGGTTCAGCTCCAAACAAGCCCAGTCTTGTTTGGAGTTAAACCAATTCCTCCTTGGACATCTAAGTCCTGCTTGTCCTGTAAATTACTTATTGGAGGGTTAATTCTCCCTTCCAACATCCACGAATGAGGCAATTCCTACAGAGGTCCTGTGAAAATAGGGCTTCTATAAACACTCTATAAGATCAGTAAGATCACATTCCCTCTTTGAAAGAATGTTGCCATCAGAATCCTTGGAGGCAAGCCTTCTTGATCATTGCCCTTTAATCTCTGGAATAGCATCTCCCTGGAGATATGATTAGTCCTAACTCTATTGGGATTTAGAAAATGGATGTAAGCTTGGTCATTCCAACAGGCCTTTGAGATGAAGATAAAATTATTTGATCATCTGTTGTAAAAGTGGCATTGATGACTATTGTTGGTCTTGCTCCTTGGTATTGATATTACTTTTTGTTAATGTTTTGATTTTATTATTGAGTAATTATTTGTTGTTGTTGTTTAAACCAATGCATGTATAGTGGTATTGTAAGCTGCTCAGAGTTGGTATGTGATTGGAGTGGCATATAAGCTTAGTAAAATAAATAAATAAATAAACAAACATAGTCATGACTTCATCAGGAAACTAAGAAGGAATTTTTATTGTTATAGAAAGTAATGCTGGTTACAGGGAATATTTTAACTCTGAAATCAGAAATTAGGTTTTTTAAAAATGAGTTTTTAAAAAAATGATTAAATCTCTCTCTGTCCGTAGGTATGTATGCTTCTCTCTCTCTCTCTCTCTCTCTCTCTCTCTCTCTCTCTCTCTGTGTGTGTGTGTGTGTGTGTGTACGCACACACATATATAGGGGAGCTGAGTTGTCCATTCAGCAACTTTGGATTGTACTTTCCTTTCTCTAACAACATTTGTGTCGCTTCTACTTTTCCATACCTACCCAAAGGAAAAATACAAACAAGTAACGCATTGCCTAGAGTCACTTTTTTGTGAGATGGGTGGTATGTATGTGTGTGTGTGTGTGTGTGTATTCATTCTATCATTAGTCAGTGCAAACTGAAGCAGAAACTTTCTGTTCCTTCCAATCTAAAGGAATGTTGGGAAAAAAAGTATGTGCTCAGGATTGTCCTCTTGTCTGTATCCCTCTGTTTCTCTGCCCATTGGCAGGATAGCTCTCCAAAACCGGAACAGAACAGGACCACATTTGGTATGATGGGAGAAGCCAACAAAAGCAAGATTGAGGTTGACAATGGGCTGGAGGCTCAGAGGGGGAAAAAAATTTCTGGTGCATCCCTCTGGTAAAGGCAGTTTGGCAGTAGTCTGGAAAGTTGCCAGCTCTTACAATCTTAGTTCCTTCCTCCTTTCTTTCCCTGCATGTCCTCATTTTAAGGGGCTGGGAAGCTTCTTCTTTTCACCTGCTCCCCACCCTTTTTCTAACTAGTTTTAATGTGGCAGTATTGAGCAGCAAAGCCAAGTAGTGGTAATTTTCAAGGTTTAAAATCAGAGGAGGAGAAATTGCATATAAACTGAGTGAAGTGTGTGTCAGCATAAATATTCTAGTAGGAACTTAACTGACAAGCTGTCTTTATGGAAAGATAGGACAGGAGAAAGCAGAGAAATTGATAAAGGTGTCATCTGTATATGAACCATTTTCAAATCCACAATACTCTGAATTTTACTTACATCTGCAAAAAAAAGAAAGTCTACCCCAATTAGTGCAGAGCTGCCACCTTTCTACTTGTTTACTCACTAGAGAACACATCTGAAATCAAGAATTTAAAAATAAATGCACTTTTTCACATAGAATGAAGAAGCACATTATCTTTCTGACTGTGCAAGAAAATTGCCAACTTATTGTCAGGTCATTGGTGTTATACCTTAGTTAAGAAATGAATGAGCTCCTTACAGCATCATGGAGCCCAACTGTAGTTATAAATTCAGAAGACAATTTGCAACAAAATATATTGAGACATGCAAATATTGGGAGGAAAAAAAAGTTTAACAATGCATTGTTTTGAGAATAAATACGTTTCAGAATAAGCACTTTGAAAGAAAATTATAGTGAGGAATGTATGCTTTGAAAACAAATACATTTTGAAATATGTATTTTTGTAGACTTTCTTACAAAAATAATAGATGAATATAGATTAAAAAAAAAAGAATTGTTTTACAACTGATTAAGAGACCGCCCATAGATCAAAACAGAATAATTCAATCATAATTAATTAGAATAGATAAGGTAAGGTTTTCCATCTCCCATTTAAATGGCTACTGGGAATCTCTGATTCAAATAAGTGTTTTTTGTTTGTTTGCTTGTTTTTTTAGATTATACATTTGAACCTTTCTTTCTTTCTTTCTTTCTTTCTTTCTTTCTTTCTTTCTTTCTTTCTTTCTTTCTTTCTTTTTCTCTTTCTCTCTTTCTCTCTTTCTTTCTTTTTCTTCCTTCCTTCCTTTCTTCCTTTCTTTCTTTCTTTCTTCCTTCCTTCTTAAAAAACTTACTTCCCACTGGACTGAAGAATCTTGCTGAAGCCCATATTTGGATGAATAGGTATAACTATTAAACAGTGGGTGATGCAATGAATGGATTGAAGGGTTTTCTTCAAGCTAGCAAAAGATAACTACTGGTTTCTAGTCAATAAAATAACTCCGTGTTCTTTCTGAAAGAAAGCTTCCATAAATACTTTTTCACACTTTTCCCCCTTTTCTTTTTATATGTGGTCATATCTCATATTGTAATTATGGACTTAGACCTGAAGGCTAACATATTTTGGTCATAGTCATTCATTCCTAAGTCATCTATTGACTAAACTGTAATGCACTTTCTTAGATATCTGAAAGTCCATGTCCATCCATATACTGTACCTATTTCCCTAAAAGGCTTAGGTTAGCAACAGAGGTCTTTCTCTTATTTCCCTGCCATCAGAATTCCCACAAGTTGGTTTAAGGGTTGGATCCTTTTTATTCCAGCACCTCTGTTTCAGAATGCTCTGCAGAAGAACCCCACCACATGTTGCTGTTGATTATCTCTGCCATGTCTTTGAGACCTCTGTTTTGCCTAGAGAGCTAGTGTATGAATGGCCTATTGTCTAGCCTTTATTGTTATTGATTCTACTACTTAGCACCATATTATATTTTGATGTACAACATTCTCTGGTTTTGTTACCAACCTTGAGGATCTTGCAAGGATGAATAAGTGAGAAAGTAACAGCAAAAATCTTACTAGATTTCCATAGAAGAGAATGGCTGGCAAGATCAGCCTACATATCTACAATATATAGACATTTAATAAGCTGAGTTTTACATGCAGGTGATATAAACAGTAAGGAATCAGTAGCTAATTATTTATTAGAAATTCTTACATAGAAGTTTGATAATGATAGGACAGTACCAACTGAACCTGAGGAAGGGAACAGATCCTTGCTAAACTCCTAAGTTAAAATATACAGCTCTGAGTACATAATTCTTGCAGGTGTCACACTTCCTCCTGAACAAAACCATAGAGGCCTATTAATTTAACAAATGCCACCAACATAAATTTCATATCAATTTACAGAGGAGTGAACAAGTTGGATTTACCAAAGAACTATCTGGTCTCTGTCATCCAAAAAGACATTGCAGTTTCTAGTATCTTTGTTTACTCTTTGCCTGGGGTTTCTCTCAATATTTCATCACTAATTGAACTACAAATGGTTTCCAGCTAAAAGGAAATATTGTTTGAATGAAGAAATACTTATGTGGGCAATAACAATATTGCTACATCTGTATTTTCTACAAAGCTCTCTGTCTTTTCTTCCAGCTTTTCTACTTCTGATTCTTTCAAAATGTCTGGGAGAACAACGTTCTTATCAGTTCAGCATTTTAAATTGAAAGGCTTTGTGTGGCCTCACTTTTCATAGCTAAAATGTATTACATTACATACATTTTAAAAATACATTACACATGCTGCATACAGCTGCATCTCCAATACAAAGGAATTCATGAACATAAAATCTATATTCTGTTTTGCTAAGAGTATTAGCAACAAGTAACTTAAAACTAAAAAAAAAAAAAATCATTCTATTTCCCTTTTTGAGCCCAGGTGCTGAAAAATTACAGAGGTAATTTGGGTGAGTTCTAGTTCAAAAAAGCATTTTGAATAAATTTGTTTTCAGACCAGTAGTTGAATAACTTTGCCTTTTGTTCAATTTTCAGCCTTAATTATTTTTTATTACAGAGAAGCAAAGTTAATTAGGCTGAAAAAACTCACCTGTGAACATACCAACAATTGGAGAAGATCCAATGGTAGTTTTATTAAAGCAAGGAAGTTACAGGGAGTCACTGGTCACCTGCCATTAAGAGCAAAGAGTGCCAGACTCTACTCAACTAAGTTCTCACAGTATATAGAGTTACAGAGATTAAAGATGAATATACACGTACATCTGACCATTGACAAAGAATAATTTTATAAGTGATTAGAGGTACAGATAGGGATCCAGAGGAATCCGGACATTTCTGTATAGAAGAAGAAGAAAGAGAATACTTAGCTTTTGAGAAGTGTGAATACCAATCAAGCTGATTATTATTCTAAGCAGTTTGACCCCGAATCCCACTTTGAATGGGGGAAGTTGTAAACATACCAATTCTCTGTCTCCTTGAGAATGTTGCAGTTTTGGGAGACATAAGCTTGGCAGTACTAGATGGGATATACAGTAGAACCTTGTTCACTAAGAAATGCTCTCCTTGTGATCAGAATGAACCTGAGATCCTTTTCTATGTATTTTCTATTGCCCTTATTATACCAGTTTATCTCTAGGCATACCGTTACCACCTCTTAACAAAAAGAGATTCAATTCTAAACTAAAATCTGGTTGTAACTGAACTTCTGAGATACATGCTGCTATGAGAAAAAATGTCCACCTTAGATTAGAAACCAAATTGTTTGGAGACAGATGCAACAAAGTCTACTTTTATTGGCATGCACCAACTATAGTGATCACTCACTAAAGAGCTGCAGAAGAGCTCTGAGCAAAGCTCAGAGAAAAATTCAGGAGGGAATGTCACTGTGTTTTTACATGTATTTGGAAAAAAAGAAACTTTCAGTTTCCAGCAACCATGATCAGAGGGAGTGCCAAGAGCCATCAAAAGGGCGCTTGGAAACTGTATACCCACCAGATTGTAGGTGAGTAACCCTTGATGTAATAGGATATAATGTGATATATTCAATTCTATGCCAATATATTTGATTAAATTCTATTCCAAATTTGATTGCTGGGGTCATTCAACTTTGTGTGATTTCAGAACACTGACTTGCATATTAAGAGTACATATTCTCTGATCTTTATAAAGTAAAAAAATATTAAATGTCTATTGGGTGTGTGGAGTCCTTGGTGCTCTGTGAGCTTGGTTGTTGTTTCATTACACAACTAGGTAACTTCATCAGTGTGATGATGATAACGCACAATGGGTGTGTGTTAGGAGATGTTACAGAGCCATTCTTGTATAAGGAGGATGTTAGTAGCAGGCTCTGGAGAACTTAAAGGTTTGCAAAGGTTAACAAACAAACATATCTTATGGGGGGAAAATCTGTACAAACAATTCAGTAAGGACTGATCAGGTGGCCACAGAATGCTAATTGCCTATGGGGCTGTTGTCTGAAGACATCAGAGGAGAAGGATGAGATTGGAATAGAATTAATAGCAGAGCTAGATACTTTAGAAGGTGTTGAGAATTAAGGAGACCTTTAATACTGGGTGGCCTTCTGGCAAGCTGACATCTCCTAAGGACACTGACTGTTTCTCCAATGAGCAATTGTGAGATAGAATTCAGGGGAAGAGGAAGCTAGGAACTTCTTTATTCTCAGTCTTGACCAGATGCTTAAGGGAAGCAAAAACTAAACAGAAAAGATTTCATGCAACTAGACTTAACAGTTGGGGTCCAAAGTACAATATACACTGGGAAATTTAGAACTAGTAAGGTAAAGTTGGCAGGAAACATTTAATTAGTTGCTCAAGGACCTTTTTTTTTTAAAAAAAAAATGCTGTTTGCTCAGTTGTAAGTACTTTTGTATCTGTTCCAATTTTCTGTCTCTGACTTTTTGCTCAGACTACTTCCAAATAAGTGAGTGCCAGCTTCAGAATGCAAATCTTACCTTATGTAAATTGATGTATTGAAATTATTCTGTCAGATCCTTACTTTGATGTGTTTAATAAACACATCAAAGTAAGAATCTGACAGAACAATTTCAATATTCAATATTCAACTAGTACTATGCACCCCCAAATGCTTGGCGCTGGTAATCATGGTAAAAAGGTGGCAACTGTAACCATGGTAAACGGGAAGACTTGAGCCATTCTTTAAAAAGCTTCAACCTGGGGAAGGAGGGATTTCCTCTTCTGCCCCATGTATATTCCAGGTGGGGGGACCTTCCCCTACTTAAAAACAATTTATGGCAGCTTAACTATCTGCCTGACTGGAACTGGAAGAGGGAATACCCACGCATCACCCAGATTTCAGTTAGAGAGGGGTAAGGATAGAGATCCCCAGGAGGGTCCTGGCACACTGATGAGGCTGTTGGTAATAGAAATCACCACCACTAGTTCCTAATTCACCTCCTCCCTGCTACATGGTGGTAGCAGCAAAAAGAAAGATGTTAGGGACGACCCTAAGGACAAGTCCAAATAAGGATTTGAAGGGTTCTAAGAATTAAACCTAAACAAATATAATAATAGTAATACAGCAACATTATCAACCTGAACCAATTCACAGCAGGATGAAAGTTTGTTCAGTGAAGATTGTGAATCTGAATATATCAGCATGGGTTGGTAGATGTTTTTCTTTGTATATACTTTTTTATTAAGGATTTTGATTACAAGAGTAAAAACTATTACAAACTAAACTTAAAGACAGAAAAGAGAATAGTAAGAAAGAAGAAAAAGTATAAGAAAAAAGAAAAAGAAAGAAAAGAGAATAAAGAAAAAGAAATATATAAAGAAGTGACTTCCAACCTTCATTACAACAAGTATAGCCAAATTTAGTAACTCTTCACCTTTATAAGGTGACAAACAAATAGTTCTTCATCCCATGGGATCATAAGGGTACCTACAAGCAAATCCAAAAAAACCTCAACTTTTCAATCCTGGTGTCAGTAAAAAGTCCATAAAGGGTTTCCAGAACTTTGCAAAAAAAAAAAAAAAAAAGTCTTATTTTAACCTTGATCAAATAAACCAACTTTATATTCCTTCCTTTTGCTTCTAACAGTCTTAAACTTTAGTTCATTCAAATATTGTTGTAGGGTCTGATTTCTCTTCAATTCTTATTTATCCATTGCATGGATTTCTTCAAGGCTCTAACAAGCCTCTTCTGTAGATCCAATAAGGAAACAGGTAATTCTCTTGGTTTGTCATTTCGCCTTTAATTTTTAAAACTTCAGCCAGTTTCTTTGTATATCCAATCATTCTCTTGGCATGATATTTGTAATTCCATTTTTGGTACTTTCTCTGTGTTGTCAGACAAAATTTGCTCCACATCTGTCATTTTCTCATTAACATATTTTGGACATAGTCTATCCATAGAAGCAGACATCATTACTGACACTATTGATATTGTAGCTATTAATTTCTGGCTCCATTATTCAAAGATCTATTTTTATATTTCCAAAGTTGGGACATTTTGTGTCATTTTGTAAGTCCTGGTACTAAGCAAGAGCAGGTATATATATATATATAGGTCTGTCTGGGGTAGTGCAACCCCTTCAAGAACCAAAGATGATAAACTCCTAGATCTTGAGGCTCCCTGTACCCATAGCTACTCCATGTTACCATGGTTCATTTGAAGCCTTCTGTCCCCCATCCAGGCCCCTACAGCCTCCAGGCACCATGAAAGGGGAGCCACAGCATCACCTAGGTCACCAGGGCTGGAGATATATAGTTGAGTATCATCAGCATACTGATGATACCTCATTCCATGGTGATAGATGATCTCACCCAATGGTTTCATGTAGATGTTAAATAGGAGTGGTGAGAACCCTGAACCACCCCACAAAGTAGGGGCCATGGGTTGGGCCTCTCCTTCCCTATCAACACTGATTGGGTTCAGCCTTGGAGAAAGGAGCTGAACCAGCAGAGAACTGTGCCACCCAGCTCCAGTTCCTGCAGCTGATCCCAAAGGATACTATGGTCGATGGTATTGAAAGCAGCCGAGAGGTCAAGAAGAGCAAGGATGGATGCACTACCCTTATCCCACTCTCACCAGAGATCATCTAAAAGTGTGACCAATGCTGTTTCTGTCCTATAACCAGGCCTGAAGCCTGACTGATAAGAGCCCGGATAATCCATTTCCTATAGGATCCTCTGAAGCTGTTGCGCAACTACCTTTTCCACTACCTTTCCTAAAAAGGGAAGGTGGGAAACTGGACGAAAATTGTCTAGAAGTGTGGGATCTAGCGATGGTTTCTTGAGGAAGGGGCAGACCAAGGCCTCCTTAAAAGGCTTTGGGAACACCTCCTCCTACAAGGATGAATTCACCACTACCAGTACCCACCCTAATGTCACCACTAAGTGCCCTTTAAAAGGCCCTGCCACAGTTGCAAGGAAAATGGCTAATCCCTTTGTCTCCCAGTGCTCAAACCCATGGAAGACTGCTGTCCTATGGTCTCCTCGTGAAGAGCACTTTTTATCTGTCTGTCTGTCTGTCTGTCTATCTATCTATCTATCTATCATATTTATAAAGCCGCTCATCTCACACAAGGTGACTCTGGGTGGCATACAACAATTAAAAAATAAATACATAAAAGCAATTACACATAAAAAACTAAAAACACACAAAAGAGGAGGAGATAAAATTAATAAGGAAGCCATCGTAAAAATCTCCCCAGCCCCCTGGGAGCCCCAGGCTTGATCACATAACCAGGTCTTGACGGATTTACAGAATGTTAAGAGGGATGGACCACTTCCAGGGGGAGATGATTCCACAAGGCAGGCACCACGGCAGAGAAGGCCCACCTCCTGGGAACCGTCAAGTGTAATTCTCTAGCAGATAGGATCTGCAACATGCCTTCTCTGCCAGATCTGATGGGACGGGCAGATGTAATTGGGGAAAGGCAGTCCCTCAGGTAACCTGGCCCCAGGCCATGAAGGGCTTTAAAGGTCAAAACCAGCACCTTGAATTGGACCCAGAAGCAAACTGGCAACCAGTGCAGCTCATGAAGCAGAGGTGTAATGTGTACTACCCTAGGGGGACACATAACTGGCTGTGCTGCTACATTTTGCACCAGTTGAAGCTTCTGGATACTCTTCAAGGGCAACCCCATGAAGAGCGCATTACAGAAATCCAAACAGCAGGTGACCAAGGCATGAGTGACAGTGATTAGGTCCTCTGATCTAGGAATGGGCACAACTGGTGCACAACACGAAGGCCCTTCTAGCCATGACCACCACCTGCTCTTTGAGCAGGAGTGGTGAGTCCAGGAGGACCCTCAGATTGCACACAGGGTCTGTCTGGGGCAATGCAACCCCATTCAGTACCAAAGATGGCACAACTCTAGCACCAGAAGGCCCCAGAACCCACAGCCTCTCAGTCTTGCCAGGGTTCAGTTGAAGCCTGTTGTTCCCCATCCAAACCCTCACAGCCTCCAGGCACCAGGATAAGACATTCACAGCATTGCTTAATTCACCAGGGGCAGAGATGTATAATTGGGTATCATCAGCATACTGATGATACCTCACCCCATGGTGATGGATGAGCTCACCCAGAGGCGTGATGTTTTGTAGATGTTAAATAGGAGGGAACCCTGTGGCATCCCACATTAACAGGGGCCGAGGGCAGGATCTCTCCTCCCCAACCACCACTGCAATTGGCCCTGGAGGAAAGAGGTGAACCAGCACAACACAGTGCTGCCCACCCCCAATCCTCTGAGCCAATCCAGAAGGATACCATGGTCAATGGTATCAAAAGCCGCTAAGAGGTCAAGTAGGGCAAGGATGGATACACAACCCCCATCCCGCCCTCACCAGAGATCATCCAAAAGCATGACCAATGCTGTTTCCCTCCCATACCCAGGCCTGAATCCTGACTGAAAGGGATCCAGATAATCCGCTTCATCCAAGGTCCTCTGAAGCTGTTGCGCAACCACCTTCTCAATCACCTTCCCCCAGAAGGGGAGGTTAGATACTGGACAACAATTGTCCAGTATAGTGGGGTCTAGTTATGGCCTCTTGAGGAGGGGGCAAACCAAGTCCTCCTTAAGAGGTGAGGGAACAACCCCCTCAAAGATTCATTAACCATCATTAGAACCCACTCGCATGACAGCCCCTGGACTGCTTTCACAAGCCAGGAGGGGCATGGATCTAAAGAGCAGGTGGCTGAGCTCACAGCTCCAAGGACCCTGTCCCCTTCCTCAGGTCCAACAGGTTCAAACTGTTCCTAGATAACAGGGCAAGACTCCTCCTTAGTCACCTCCACTGGACCTACAGTAAAGCCAGCGTCCAACTGAGAACGTATCAGAGCGATTTTATCCAACAGGTGCCGAGAAAATTCCTCCACACGTCCCTGCAGAAGGTTCTCTGAGCCATCCTTACCCAGAAGGGCTTGTGTCACCCAAAACAGGGCTGCAGAGATGCTATCTGCGGCACAATAAGAGCGGAGGAGTAATGACGCTTCGCCACCCTTATCACCACTAAGTAGGCATGAATAGCTGCTCTAACCCATGAGTGCTCTAGACCTCTCTTCTCTCACTTCTCCCTTAGCTGTTCTGTAAACCACAGAGAGTCCTGGAATCCCCAAGAGGAGAGAGGTTGCATGGGTGAGATCCTATCCAAAGCCTCAGCCACCTCTTTATTCCAAGTGGCTACCAAGGCTTCAAATGGACCATGCAGCAGACCAACAGGAACCCCCAGCTTCCTCTGGAACCCATTCGGGTCCATTAGTCACTGGGGGTGAACCGATCTAATATAATAACATGGGTGATCTCCCATCCTCTCTTTATCTGGAGAGGTTCTGAAGAGCTGGTCTACTCACCAGTTCTTCAGTCTTTGCTCAGTCATCAGCTCCACTTTTGCAGAGATTTCTTCAGTTCATCATGTCTTCCCCAGAAGTCCAGTAGATAAATGTTTTTTAATTTCCCAGTCTAAGGCTGAGAGTGAGTGGCCCAAAGTCAAACATCTGACTTTCATGCCTAATGGAGAACTAAAACCTGGGTCTCCCCACTCCTAGTCCAGCACCTTAACCACTACACCACATAGGTGTTTGCATGCATGTATGGGTGTGTGTATACACACACACATTTCAAACTTGCTATGATATGCTAAGAGGCAGCTGGACCTACTAGAGTTAATGTGAAAAAAGACCAGAGCTGATGAAGGCCAGGTGTGTTCAGGTGCAATTAAAAGATTCAGGCTATTTAAGAGGCAGATTAGTATGGATAGATTTGCTGGAACGTTAAGTGGGAAGGGCTCATGAAACCTTCACTGTGAATGTGCCATGCTGATACCTGAAATTTGAACTCAGACTGCCTCAAAAATATATTGACTATAGTTGAAAAAATATCCCATCTTCTGAATTTCTGACCAATCTATATTTTGTGACAATGCATTTATTAATTGCATGCTTAATAAAAGCTTTCAAGAAGTGTGACCTTAGACTTGATGTATGACCTAGAAACAAGCCTGAAGTTTGGTTAATTACAAAATTTCTGTTTGCCAGGCTCAGACAGTGGGGTTTTCCAGATCAAGGAGAGAATAGGGGCTGTAAAAATTATTGCTGCATTTTCATGAACCCAGTTAAAATCTTTGGTCTGCTATATGAATGCCATTATACTGTTTTACACTTGAAAAGTTGTGATGTTTAACATTACTGTAAATCTAGTGGAGGAATGACATCTAGTTCCAGATGACATCTCTTTGGGAGACAGGCATGGGGGAAGAGTAGATAAAATTCCATGGCCATGTCACCTTTTAGGATAGCAAATGCTAGAAGCCTGACAACCATGTAATAAGTTATGCCTAGTACATGAACACCTTCAATTAAACAATGTCATCTATCAGACCTAGAAAACATGCCTTCTCTGTCATGGTACCTGCCTCTGGAACAGCATCCCCCAGATATCCATATGGCTCCCACCCTGATGATGTTCCAAAAGTCTATGAAAACGTGGCTGTGTACCCAGGTCTGGGGGTAGGGTGGTTGTTGAGTCCTGTCAGTTTTTTTCCTCTCTTTTGGTGCATTGGGATTGTTTCCTCTGGATGTGCATTATCTTTTCCTTTTATTTTAGTCTTTATTTCTTAAAGTACTGTATATGTCCTGTTTCAGGTTTCAAATTCACACATAATCAGTTGCTAGTTGAGAATAGCAGTTTACTCAAGGCTGAGCAAATAACAGCAGACAAGGGAAGGAATGTAAATCAACAAAGTCTCTTAGAAAGAAAGCACACAGAAAAGTAGTCAAAATCTAGTCTGAAGTTCAGACAATCAAGTCAGATTTGTTAGCCAATCCAAGGTCAGAGTTTCACAAGCAGGATTCACAAGAATAACATACCAGAGCAGGAAATCAGACAGTTGTTTCCAACAGAGAAACTTAAATCAGCTGCATCCAGCTGTCTATATTTAAGAGAGTTTCTTCCTTGCTTAGCAAGGAGCCTCATGAAGCATCTTTGCTCTGCTTTCTGCTCTACTCACAAAATCCGAGGGCTTGGAGGCCATGCCTTATTATCTGACTGCTCCAGCTGTTCCAATGGTGCCTATGTTTAATCAGCCTCAGATGATTCCTGGCTTGGTGTCTCCTGAGGCTGACATTCCACTGGTTCAGCTGGAGCAGCTTCTTCAGAGTCAAAGTCCTGGGCCATGACAGTATAAGACATCCGGAGTTGGGCAGCTTCTAAATTTAATGGAATAAATATCTAAATAAGAAAAGAGCGTTGTAGTTAGAAAAAGGTCTATCTGCTAAAAAACCCACAATTATTAAATTGGTCCCTGTGTTCGTTCATTGGTTCTTTCTTTCTTTCTTTCTTTCTTTCTTTCTTTCTTTCTTTCTTTCTTTCTTTCTTTCTTTCTTTCTCTCTCTCTCTCTCTCTCTCTCTCTCTCTCTCTCTCTCTCTCTCTCTCTCTTCTTTTGTGACATGTCTCTTAAATTCTAACTCTGAGGACAGGGATGATGATGCTGTTTTACTGATTATATATAAGCTGCTCTGGGAGTCTTTTTTTCTGGAGGTGAGAAAACAATAATTTTGCTAAATAAATGAATAAACAAATGTCCTGGAAAAAAATGGTTCACTCTCTTACATCCTAGACAAGAGCACTTATACTGAGACATTTTGATACTGGTTTCATTTGGTGGAGCACTCTACCCATTCTAACCTAGTAATTTAGAACTTTCTATGGAACTCTCATTCCAACTTGCCCTTCAGGGTTCTGCTGGGTTGCAAATGGTACTGATGAGGCAGCTGCAAAAAGAAAGAAGGAAGGAAAGAAAACCTTTTTTCACTTCTGCTGCCTTAGTGTGAGAGGGGAGAGTTTGATTCCATCATCAGCAGATCTGTCCCCAACTGAGTGCTCTGTAATTATCTCCACTACAGTTTCAGATAGTCTTATTTGAACTGAAAGTGATTTTTCCCAAGCATGAATCTCAGAATTTTCTTAATCAAGATTTATTAAGATGGAAGTAGTGGTGATACAAGAATTCCAGGAAGTAAACTATTTTCAACTTAGAGCAAATTTATGTGTACTTTAGGGCTTGGACTTGTCTTTTTCTCACAGCACTATGGTACAGCAGAGGCAGATCTCTAATAAAGGGTCTGCAGTTGTGGAGTATTTATACCACAGCTGATGGTATCAGTACTATCTGAGAACTAACTCTTACATACGGATGTTTAGATGGGTAGTGAGATCATGGAATCCTGACTGGACAATGCAACAAGCCAATAAGTGAAATCCAGGACAGCCAGGGGAGGGTGGATGTCAATCAAACTGCACTCACAAAAGATTACTAGGAGCTTTGGGAAGATTACAAAAATGCTCTGAAGAAATGTTTTCTATGGTCTGGAGACTGAGTACAAAAATACTGTATGAGAAGTTTATGAGCAAGGGGTACAATCAGTTGACACCCATATCACCAGAAGGAGTGGGCAGGAAAGGGATTCTGTCAAACCCTCTTTTCCTCCTCACACCATTGGCCACCCTGTACTGTCTCTCTCCAGAGATGTAGGAAACTTTGTCATGGCACTATTTTCATACCTGCAAAGCAGTTTCTTCTGCTCCTGAAATGCTAAAAACCCAAGGAGACAATCAGTGCTCTCCCTCTAGCTGGTCAGCATGCAAACAAATCATTCAGTCACTACCTTGTCTCCACTCCACACAAACAAAAAATGAAATAAATCACAACTCCCCTTCCTCATTTTCATCATATTTTGTGTTAGTTTGTTTTAAAAAACAAACAAACCTTTGCATTTATAACAGTGTGAAATGTCTGGTTTACTAAGCTGTCATTGCTCCTATATTAAAAATCCCACTGGAAGCCACAAAAATGGCATCATGTCATCAGGTGAGCTTTTCTCAGTGTTTCTAATTGTGGTTATAGCATGCACTGAGGGCTGAAATGGGGGAGAGGGAGGGATATATACACATACAGACAGACACACACACACATACATCATACGTTCTAGACTGCAGGAAGTGGAATTCATTGTTCAAAGCATTTTCACCCTGCTCCTGTTTCTGTTCTATTAAAGTAACTCACATCCTCTCACTCCCTCCATGAAAAACGGGATAGAAAAAGAAAAAGAAGTAGAAAACACCAAATACCAAGTATGTTGCCCTACCAGAAAAAGAGAAAACAGTGAGAACTCTTGTCAGTTTAAACACTACTAAGAAACTAGTGTTCTCCCTAAACTACAGACTGTTCGAAGCTCAGTCAGCAACTGAAATAGGATTTCTCAGTACTGTAGGGAGAACCCCCACCCCCTAGCATGAATGGATTGTTTTCCTGAATCATACACTTGAACAAGGAGTGAGTCAGAACAGTGTACCCCAGACCATCCTGGAGAGAGGTGGACTATTTCCAGAGCCTTGAATATAAATTCTGAAGTGAATCAGGCAGTCTCTGCACACTCTTAGTAACCATCCATTGTTCAAAATAGAGTTTTGGTTATGGAGTAGAGATTTTCATGCAGAATAGGTATTTATAGATAAACTCAGCTCTGGGGTATATATTATCTTAGTCTTTTTCTCACAGCATTATGATACACCAGTTTCCTGCTATGAATTTTACTAATTCAGTAATCTATTTTATTTTCATTGAAGTATGCTTTTTTGATATGCTAAGTATTAATGACTTTATATTCTTCAGGCATTATATTCTGTGTAAGCTTTAGCCAAAGGACAAACATTAGTTGTACTGGATGATTGTTTTCCAATCCAATCATATTTATTCACGTTGAGGTCTTCCAGTGTCAATTATCATTTTAAAATCTGTTCTGTAGAATGGAAACAGTATGTAGCAATTTTCAAGAGTTATTTACTTTATATAATTAAGACCATGTGGAGAAACACAGAAGAGTGTATAGATGCTGATCCCAATCTTATTTATTTATTTAATTTGATTCTGGTGCTGCCCAACTCTAGAGCAACTCTTAAGTCTTATGATCATATCTCTGCCGTCCTGTTCCCTGTGCAATCTGGATGCAAGTTCAGGGGGGATACTATCATGGACTTGGCAGGTTCCCACTATGCATACATGTGTAGAAATATCTGTGTAGAATCTCTAAATCTGTAAATGTATCTCAAAATTTGATAGCAAATGAATTTAGCTATATAGATGCATTCATAGCCCTTGAATGATTTCATAATAGACTCCACTCAAACATATTGAGGGTAACATCAAAGTTTTCCAAAAGAGAAATCGAGAAAGAACAATGGGAGATTATGGCAGGAAAAAAACCAAAGATGCTGAGAGTAAGATACACAGCATTGTAAGGCTTTTGTAAGCACTATGTACCTTTTTCACTCAAAAGTAAATGCTGGGGATTGGATTCAGTTCAGGGCTCTAGCATGGAGGTAAGGGAGGGGGGCTTTTATCCTTTAGTAATAATAATACTTTATTGATTAGCCATTAGGCCATATCAGAATACAAAATATAAAATACAGAATAGTAATAAGGGCATATATTAAAAATAGAGTAAAAGAAATAAGTAAAAGAAAATGCAAATCATATTTCTGTGTCATCCCTACAATTTACCCCAATCAGATCCTCATATGCAGTTCTCAGCTGTACTGTTTTATTCAAATAAAGGGCTGAATTATATGTAATGTTTGGATTCTGACAGCACATGAAATATGTTGTTTTAATATAAGGATCCCAATAGGCCCTTCATCTAACGTGCGGTCCATGATACTGATCTCTCTCTTTCTTATACAATTGACATTCAGATAATATATGTGTTATATCTTCTATCTCTGGAGCTCCGCAGATATAAGATGTTCATTAAAAGGAACTTGGTTAAACCTTCCATATTTAGCCATTGTGTACAGCTGCTCAAATCTTGCTCAAGAAAATACCCCCCTAAGATGTTTGGGCATTTCTAAGTATTTGTTTCAATGCTTGGCAATTTGGAAGGTACATTTATAGAAGCTCATCCTTTTCAATGTGCCAGCCTTACTGAGGATAGCTATATCTCCCTGAACTTCAATATCCAAAATTCATCATGCAGCAATCTTTATTTTTTTTTTTCCAGAGAGAATTGGACAACTCCTGATATAATTAGTCAGATGTACAAACCAAGAGGTCTGTAATAGAGATTTTGTCTGTTCCAACGGACACAGTTTTGTGAGTCTGTCAGTTTTCATAGCATTGACTTTGCACCAATAATTGTATGCCCTGATTTTAGACAAAGAATAAATTATATAAATTCCAAATTCAGCTCTAACTGCAGCAACTGAGGTCTTTTATCCACACCCAAGATACTTTGCAGATGCTATGATTGTGTTTGTTCTAATAATGGTATGTGTTTTAAGCCCCAAAATTCAGCTCCATATAAGAGCATAGGGGTAACCTTGGCTTTGTATACTTTAATAATTGTGGCTAAGGAACCTGGATAGCTGTGATTTATTAATTTGAGCAGTATGTGCCCTTGCTCTGAGTGAGCTCCTTTGATGATGAGGGGGCCAAGATACAGTCTCAGAGAAGACTTCTCCTAGATAAAGATATTGACTTGCTCTTTTGGCTCACCATCTAATAGCCATCTATGATTTTTGACTTTGATTTATTAATAATCAGATAACTATTATGACAATAGGAGCCAAGTCTTAACAATCTATGCAACATAACTTGCGAATATGATAGTAAAATCATACTGTCAGGGCATAGCAAAGTGTTGCAATGAGTGTTGAGTGGGTCAGTCATGTGTACTTCAGGATCCTTCATCAGTCCTGGTAAGTCATTAATGTATAGACTGAATAGCAGTGGTGCAAGTATGCACCCTTGTCTTACCTCTTTGTGAGTATTGATCCTACTTGTCATCGCTCCATTAACCCCAGACTGCACTCTCAAGCAAGTATTTGAGTAAAGGTCTTTGATCAGTGCCAGCAGTCTGGGATCCATATTGAGAACAATCAGTTTCCTCCACAATATTACTCTGTTTACAGTGTCATATGCTGCACTAAGGTCTATAAAGGCAGCAAACAGTTGTTTCCCCTTTTCTGACATATTTTGTAATTAGATGGTTCAAGACAAAGCAATTGTCAATAGTGGATTGACTGTGTCTAAAGCCAGTTTGTTCTTCTGCTTTTCAGATACCCAACTCTCAACTCTACTCAAGAGGAATGTGGCATATATTTTAGCCACAGTATCTATTAGACTAATGGGCTTGTAATTGCTAGGGTCCTTTTATTCCCTTTTTTGCATATAGGAACTACTATTGCCATCTTCCACCCAACTGGGATATGACAGGTATTATTTATGTGTGTGAATAAACCTGCCAAGAGAAGGGCCCACCAGTTGGGATATTTTTTGAATAGCTTGGCTGGTAGAAAGTCCTCACCAGAGGTTTTATTGCTCTTCAAGCCTTTTATGATGAATTTGATCTCATTTTCTAATACTGGTGGCCAGAGGGGTGAGGCTTCAATAGGTGGTAAATCACTATTTAGGAACAGTTTCTCAACAGGTTCTGATAGAGCAAATGATAGTAGTTTTCCCATTCCTCAGCAGAGATTGGTATATCAAATGTGAATCTCTCTTCTTTCAGGATTCCAGCTACAGAGTGCCAAAATATAGCCAAATTATAACTTTTTGCTGATAGCTCAAGTCCTGACCAAATTGAGGCAACATAGCTTTTTGTTTGTTTGATTGATTGATTGATTTAATGAGTTTCTTATATTTGCTTCTTAGAGGCAGCATCTTAGCTTGTATATGTACAGAAGAATGCCTCTGAGCAAGTCTCATAATGGCCTTCAATTTCTTTTTCATCAAACTACATTCATTGTCAAACAAGGGAGATCTACCTATATGGAAACTTTTGGAGGAGGATTTATTTATTAGGTTATTTCTTCAACAGGTGGCACAAATTTGTGAATGTATTGGAGACTGACTGCCAGTCAGCCATGGGTGACTAGAGTGCTAAGGCCCAACCGATAGCATTCTCTGATTTGAGGCTATTCAGTATGGCCTTGGTATCTGCTTTAGACCACATTAACTTTTTATTTTGGATTTGTTATAACCCACCTATCAGCCAGGTTATATGATCTCAAGTTTGAACAACCTAGGAATTTCACACACATTGGCTGATGATCGCTTTCTCCTCTTGGATAGACAGTGACCACTGAGAAGAGGTCAGCTTTACTTTTCAATATACAAATAAGATCTAACTCACTGCTTGAGTGGCCTGAGCAGAAGCTGTATGGGTATACACAGTTATTATCCTTGCCTCCCTGAATTTGAAGGTTATATTTAAAACCCAGTGATACTGAGTATCAACCAGTGGTATTACTTTTGTTATCACTTGAAAGTGGATGATTATTTAAAAAAAAATCATAAAAAAAAATCACTATATTGAGCAATCCCTTACTTGCAGGTTTATTTATTCATGTAAAAAATTCCTGCCAAATTCCAGCTGGTTGGGAGCTCTCTATTGTCCCCATTTACAAAAAGGGTGATAAAAGAGATCCCTTAAATTATAGACCAATTAGTCTAACTGTCATTGTAGCAAAATTGTATGCCAAATATCTTTTATACAAGATTGAGGACTGGCTAACTGAAAAGGACTTGCTCCCTGAAGAACAAACTGGGTTTAGATCTGGTCACTCCACTATTGATAACTGTTTTATCTTATGTCATCTAATAGAAAAATATACAGCCAAAGGCGGCCAACTGTTTACAACTTTTATAGATCTCAGGACAGCATTTGATTCAATAAATAGGGACCTTGTTTGGAAGAAACTTATTGACCTGAGCATGGATCCCAGACTCCTCTTTTTAATTAAGGCATTATATTCAAACTCATGCCTAAGGGTACACACAGGACTCATAGTTCCCTAACCAAGATCATTAGTACCAACAAGGGGGTCAGACAAGGATGTATACTGACTCCCATCTTATTTAACCTGTATATTAATGATATCTCAACGTCCCTTCATTCAACGGATATGCATATCCTAAACTTAAAAATAAACATGTAAATATTCTGCTTTGCGCAGATGACATGGTATTGATGTCATACACCCAGGTAGAGATGAGAAGACTGCTGTGTAGGTTCAGTTTATATTGTGCACTTAGCTACCTGAACATCAATAAATCTAAGATCAAGGCTGTTGTTTTCGGGAAGAGGTGGACTAGGTATAACTGGAGCCTGGATAGGGAACGTACAGATCAGGTTAAGTCCTATTTATACCTACAACTTGTTTTCACAGAAACAGGCTCCTGGCTCCCAGGTTTTAAGAGGAGTTCTTTAAGGGCTATGGCCTGTGCCAATGCCATAAGGCAGCTCACCAACCACAGCTACTCAGGATCTCTAATTCCAATCATAAAAGTATATAACAACGAAATAGTCCCAATTATTACATATGGTGCAGAATTATGGGGATATGTAAAAGTTCCCTTATTGGAACAGATACAGTCCGCTTTCTTGAAATGCATCTTGGGGATGGACTAATCTACTCCAATTCCAGCAGTAAGGGAAGAGCTGGGTATAACCCCTGTATAAAGCCACTTAGCAATTAAAGTATTCAACTATTGGCTGAAGATCCTATCTATGGACCTAGATAGACTCCCCAAACTTTGTTTTGAAGAACAGTTGTATAATATGCCTTCTCATGCTTGGGTTGTCCAACTCTCAAATGCCACATCACAATATGGATTCTTCATCCAATTTCCAGACCAATCAGATCTGAAGACCAGGAAAAGTTTCAGACAAAGGGTCATGGATGTGGCTGCCCAAGAGGATAACTGTATCCCTTAAACATGTCAAGTCCTTGAAGTGGCTGGCTCAGCACAAATCAGCCTCCCAGTTAGAAAAGTATTTAACAGCTTATATGCCTCAATATCTTTGAAGAGCTTTTTCAAGTTGCTCATTTTGAACAACTAGACTCCATGGTAAAATATGGGAGGTTCCATGGAGTTCCATCTGAAGAAAGACTGTGTATCAGTCTTTCGCCAGCTGTGCGCCAGCTGTTGAAGATATTGCACATATCCTCTTTGATTACAAACAATATTCAACAGAAAGGACTAAGTAAACAGTCCTTTTAAGTAGATTCCTACTTAAAAACTAAAGAAATACTGGGATATCCAGGAGAAATTGTCTTACTCTTTGCAGGGGATGAACCTGCATGTCACTAGTAAGACTGCACTATTCATATCAAAGGTGATTTTGAAGAGGACAGACTATTTAGATCAGATTGGGGTTAACTGCAGGGGTGATGACTTATTATGAATTTGTTCTATTGTCTTTTTTTATATTTACTTGTATATTTGTATTGGTTTTATATTTTTCATATGGTCAGATGAGTAAATCAATAAAGGTTCTGTTCTGTTCTGTTCTGTATTGAGCAAAATCATAGAGATTGGCCTAGTTTAGCATTAAAGTCACCAAGTAAAATAATTATGGCTTGAGTATGCAAAGTAATTATTTCTTCTAATATTATTTCTAAACTTATCCAATAGTCAGAATTGTAATAAGAGGATTATTGGGGGAATATAAACATTTACCAGTATAAGCTCAAAATCTTTATATCTGATTTTCATGGCCAGTATATGAGGCAGATTATCCCCGTTATATAATTTTTCACCCTGCCATTGCAATTCTTCCTTAGTAAGAATGCATAAGTCCCCTGAGGCTCACCTTTATTCTTTAACTAGATAACTTGTGACCCGTGTGGTCATTGTTTCAGAGTTATTTCCTTACCGAAACAGAGAAAGAGAATGACCAAAGGCAAAAAAGCAGTGGGAGTGTGAGCTACTTGCGACTTCCTGCCGGCTTCCCCACTGACTTTGCTAGTGGGAAGCTGTTAGAAATCTTCCTTCCTTCCTTCCTTCCTTCCTTCCTTCCTTCCTTCCTTCCTTCCTTCCTTCCTTCCTTCCTTCCTTCCTTCCTTCCTTCCTTCCTTCCTTCCTTCCTATAATATAGGGTTTCACTGCTTGCCTTCCCTTCATGACCCTCAGGAAAGCCCTGGTGAAGCTGCCTCCTCCTCCCCCCTCCCCCTTCTTCTGCTCAGCTGTCCAGCAGAACTGCCTGATACTTTGCTGGGACGAGGTGGAACAAAGGGAGCAGCGGACCATGAGGAAAACTACACCCCCACTTCCCATTCTGGTGTGTCCCAAGGGCTCCCCTCCCCTGAGGGAGGAACAGGGCTCGCTCATCAACTACCAGCACCCCTCAGCCAGCTCTACCTTGCCAGCAGGCATCCGAGTCATTCCCTCATCCTTCCCTCACCACCAACTGCCATTAAGAGATTTCAAATTTCTGCTTTGTTTCCAAAGCACCCAATCGCTGCTTGCCCATCAGGCCTTGCCACCAGCCGATTGGGCACAGGGGACAGAGGGAGGTGGGAAAGAGGTCAGGAATATACCCATGATGATCATGTGACCTGGGCTGACTGCTGTAGTGCAGTGCTGAAGCAGCCGCAAATTTCAATCCTGCAGGAATAATAGGTCCCCGAATTTGGATACATTCTGTAAGTTAGCCCATCTGAGGTACCTTGGTTAAAAATTTGTGGCCCTATGACACACTGTTTTGCCCAGGTGAAGGTTATAGACATGAGAGTTTTAGTAGCATATAGATTTTTGGGCAGGGGTATTCCACCATTGAAAACCAGGGAGTTGTACTGGGTCATCCTCTCCTACCAACCAGGTTTTTTGTAAAACTATTATCTCAAATTCAGAAAAGAATCTCACCAAAGCACTGTCAGCAAACTCTTTCCATCCTGCTACATTCCAGGTTACAATTTACAGTTTATAGGTCTCTCTGAGACAAAATGTTCTCAGTGGGATGGGTAAGTAGAAGATGAAGATTCAGATTGTCAGTTTGTTTCTGGGGCTGGAACAATATTGTCCTGTATATACACAGTTGTTATAAAATTCAGCTTTCCCCTCCCTAAATTCTGATTGTTCTTTTTTTTTATCATAGGAGTCAGTATTGAACAAACTCTGATCTAGTACTGGAGACTGTATTTGTAGGCCCAGCAGCTACTGCGAGTGGCAATAAATTCAGTCCATTCCTCTCATTTTCTAATTGCTGGACTTGAAGGCAAATAGGATCAGATTGAGGGCTGATAGCAGAAAGCTGCCCCAATTCAGGGCTCCTGAGGGTAGAGTTGGCTTGCAGTAATAAATGGCTAGGTGTGGGTAGAGCATCCACTTGTTGGGTGGGTTCTGGGTTAAGGTCCATGCTGGGGACAGCTGATGGAAACATTTCTGTAGATTGTTCAGACTCGTGAGCCAGTTGTAACAGGTCATGAACTACAGACTTATCCTCTGAATAATTATGTGAGGTTTGTGATACATGCACTCACCTCTTTTTTTTTTTGTATACTTTTGTTTTGGACTGGAACACCTTTTTTAGTTTATTGGGGATTTTGTACTTCCAGAGGCTGGACTTAACAGCATTTCCACAGAGGAGCAACTAGAAGGAAGAAAGTTTCAGTAGTGGCTGGCTACAGCATAGATTTAACTGTTTCAAGGTTGTTTCAGATCAATGGTTGTTCCTCTGGGGAGAGAGTGGCAAACTGCTGAGTTCAATCTTCCTCATCTTCCAAAAAGTCATCTGAAACCTGAAATCTGAAAGTCATATGATTTGTCTCAAATTTCATTTCTTTATTTTGAGAAATCAACCAGTCATCTTTTTCCTAAAAGACTAAACAATTTATGTTCCCATGAAGTTAATATTTTATTTATTTATTTATTTTAGTTATTTCAAAAACATTATAGCAAAAGTCTTAATATTCCAAATTTATCTGGTCCCTTGGTCCATTTAAAACTTTCTTAAATTAAATTCTTATCCAGCTTTTTGCTGTTAACTTGATATTCTTTAAATTCTTTAAGTTAGTTAATTCTTTTTTTTTTTTTTTTTGAATGAAGGATCACTCACCAGGTAGTTTTTTTTCTGAACTGCTGCTCAGAAAGCCTCTTTTAGCTTTAAAATACTTAAATTCCAAAGGTGTTTAAAAAGTAAGGTTTGATGAACTTAGTGTCCATATAGGCTCTGCTGCAGTTGAGAGCTTGATGGCTTTCCTTATTTCCTGGTGTCCAAACCCACAAGTTGACCACTATTGTGCAGTCTCCTTGCAAGAAGCAGCTATCTGGAGTACAAGTGGGTGATCTCTTGTCCTCTTCTTGTCCGGAGAGATTCTGTTGGACTGGATTTAGTGCCAGTCCATTGGTCTCGGCCACAGTGTCATCCCCACTCCTTTGTAGATATCCTAGCTCACCATTTCCTCACCTGGAAGTCTCACTATTGTCAGGGAAAAAACCACGTTAAACACGGGAGGCAGACATACCATAAAACAAATCACCTCAAAGTTCTAAGTTCTTCTAAAAACTTTATTGAAAATTAGTTCAACAAGAAAGTAAAGTGCAATCAAAACATACAAGGTACTTACTTAGAGACACATTGCAATGTCGTGACCATTTTAATCGAGCCGTCAGGTAGACAGCTTGACCAAAATGGTACCGACCCCCTCAGATGCAATCCTTTTTATCCTCAAAAACCACAAACCACAGACATGACTCCGAGGTTTAGCAACTGATTCGTAATGTCCTTGGTGCTAATTTTACTATACTTTCCTGTTCTATTCGTCCCTGTCACGTCTATTCCCATCAGCAAGTTGCTTAGTCTTGCATTTGACATTTCTTGTCATTGCCCTACAGGTCACAAGAAGCTAATTTGGCTTTATCAAATGCAATCAAAACTAACATTAAAACATATAGAAGGCTACTAAAATTTTCCTCTCACACTATTTCCTACCCAGAAGTCAAAAATTAGTTTCTCCTCAGTGGCTTCTTTAACTGGAAATTTTTATATAGTCCATACAGTGCATGGGTTAGAGGTAAGTTTTGAAACATGAGTTGCTATTTAGTTCCATAACTGATTTGGAAATATATTTTTTCATTAAAGTCTTTAATTCATCTTTTTATTATTGGCATCCAGAAGCTGATCAAATATAGCAATGACTGTTTGAGCTGTTAAAAGGCAATTCTTAGCAACCAAATCCAGGTCTCCATTTAAATTACTACTCATATAGACAGCATCATCCCCTCTATCTCCTATTAGACCCTCATCTTCAGAGGAAGGGCAATCATCCACTTCCCAGTCCAAAGAGGAATAACAATTGTTAATGGAGGTTACAAAGGGAGAGGGAGAAGGAAAAGGAGACTTACATGCAGTGTTCTTAAGCTGGAAGAAGTCCTTTATCTTTGGTTGCCTAGAAGTCATTGTAGCCTTGCCATGTTGGGATTTCCTCTCAGCTGAATCTCAGGCTTATGCTTCTCTTTGAACTTTCTTTTCAGTTCTTGTTTGTTCCTGCTGTATAATTTTGCATCCTTGATTAGCATTTGAAATTGTGTACAACACTCTAGGATTCCAGCAAATCTTATTTCTAATAAATAAATAAATAAAGAGATAAGGAATTGAATAAAACCAGGAAGAATACTGAAACTACTTAATTAAAACTAGATAAAAGAACTTAAATGAATAGAAAATCAGGAGCTCATTAAATAGCTGTCATGCTGTCACCATCTTGAGTGGCCAGATCCTTTAGTTCAGTGTGTATTAAAATAAGCCATTACAAAAATAACCAGAGTAAAGTCTTGCTCCAAATTGGGAGCACAATAGATAATGAAAGGTCAATGCTCCCCTGTCCCCATGTTGAGGTCCTGATTCAGATGCTTCTATGCTTCTATTTGACTAAAAGAAAAAAAGGGGGGGGAATGCTGCCTGCTCTACCTTGAGAGTGATATGTAGAGTGATCTTTAAGAAAAAATCAAGATCTTATTCAACTGATTGCTAAGCAGAGAAACAGATTTTCAAATATTGTTGGAAAAGCTGTTACAAGAACTTTTTATTTTAAGACATTATGAATTAATTGTTTTTGGAATTTCCATACCTCACACCATTCAAGACAGGTGACAATGAAAAGGCTGGTAAAATGTGAAATTATGTTCAAATAAATAAATATGAAATAATGCATCAATTCAAACTTGCCTTAGCAACTCACAGAACCCTGGTTTTGCAAAATCTGCTGGTAACAGGCTTACATGGACTTGGTAGAGGAACTGTCTGAAAGCCTTTTTAGAAATGAATGAACTCAATTAATTTTAAGCTTAAGAACTTAAAGCATTTGGAATAAACAACAAAAATCTACATAAGATTTTGATCTAAGAAAGTTACGAATTAAGGGTCCAGATATATTTAGAATACTGACTGTTATGATAAAATTTTGGAATTAACTATAAAAAAATAAAGAGCTTCTCATGGAAACCAGAACTATATCCTGGCTATTGTAAGTCACAATAAAGATAAGCTATGATTTTAGAAACTGGATATTAGAGGGGACTAAAGATTCTAAGCAGAAATAAAAAAAATACAAGCCTGTTCTTGATGTCAGTTAATATTGGGACTTACAAAATGACACAAAACATTATAACAATGGAAATATTAAGGGAGATCTCTGAAGAATGGAGCCAGAAATTAGTAACTACAGTATCAACACTGTGGCTAATGATGTCTGCTTCTATGGATAGACTATGTCTAAAAGGTATTAATGAAGAAATAACAGATGTGGAACAAATTTTATCTGACAAGACAGAAAAAGTAGCAAAAGTAAAATTACAAATGTCAGGCCAAGAGAATGATTTGGAAAAGGATACTTCATTCATACACAAAAGAAACTAGCTGAAATTTTAAAAATTAAAAGGAAAACACAAATGATAAACCAAGAGAATGATCTGGAAATTTTTTTCTTACTGGATCTACAAAAGAGACTTGTTTTTAAAACCTTGAAGAAATCTGTGCAATGGGATAAGAATTGAAGAGAAATGAAGTCCTGTATTTGATTGAATTAAAGATTAAAACTGTTAGAAGTAAAAGGAAGGAATATAAATTTGATTTATTTGATCAAAGTTAAAACAAGACATGTTTTTTGCAAAGTTCTGGCAACCCTTTATGGACTTTTTGCTGACACCAGGATTGAAAAGTAGATGTTCTATGGATTTGCTTATAGATACAGGATGGGATATGAGATAAAGAAATATCTGTTTGTAACCTTATAGGGGGTGACGAGTTACTGAATTTGTTTATTTGTGTTGTGATGAAGGTTGGAAGTCCGTTCTTTATATATTTCTTTTCTTTTTCTTTATTATAGTCTTTTTCTTTTCTTTTCTTTTTTCTTTTTTCCTGCCCTTTTTATTCTTTTTCTCCATTCTCTTCTTTTTCTCTAAGTTTAGTTTGTATAGTTTTTACTATTGTAATTAAAATTCTGAATAAAAACTATATTCAGAAATGAATGAACGATAAGAAACAAGAGACTCTGTTCTGTCATGGCTATGTAACTCTTTCCTGCATATAAGCTCTCACATGTAACTTTGAATATTAGATAGTGAGTTAATAGAGCGAGTTAACATCTTTCCGTACTTAGGAATAGTCTTCTCTGAGACTGGATCCTGGTTTCCTCATCGTCGAAGGAGCTGACTTACAGCAAGGGCAAGTATGAATTTGTTATTAAAATTAGTTAATCACTGTTATCTGTGTTCCTTAGACCTTATTAATACATATACAAAGCCAAAGTTACGCTGATGCTTTTATATGGAGCTGAAGTTTGGGGCTTAAAACATGACCATTACTAGAGCAAACATAATCACAACACCTGAGGAATAATTTGGGTGTGGATAAAAGGAACCTAGCTGATGAAGTTGCAACCAAGTTATGAATTTATACACTTTGTTCTTTGTCAAAAATTAGGGCATATGGTTCCTGGGGGAAAATCAATTCTATGGAAACTGACAGACTCCCAAAATTGTGTCTGGTAGAACAGACTAAATCTCAGTTTAGATTTAGGTCCTCTTGGACTGTATAATTTACAAATTATATTAGGAGTTTTGTCCTCCCTGTTTCTTGTCCAACTGTCCCTGGACAATAAGTTAAAAAGACTGCTGTGCAAAAAATGTTGGATATAGAAACGCAAAGAGATGTAGACGTAGATGTAGATAGACATATGCCCTCAGTAAAGCTGGCAGATTGAAATGGATGAGCTACTCTAAACGCAGCTTCCAAATTGAAAAACATCTCAGTTTAGAAATGCTCAAACACCTCAGGAAAGTATTTACTCAAGCAAGATTTGAGCAGCTAGATTTAGTGGTTAAATATGGAAGGTTTAACCAAGTTCCATACCATGAATATACATGTGTTTGTGGAGCTCCAGAGATAGAAGACATAGCACATATATTATTTGAATGCCAAATAAGAGAGATCGATATCTTGGACCACACATTATACAAGTGGCCCTCTGGGATTCATAGATGAGAACAACATATTTTATGTGTGGTCAGAACCCAATTATTACATATAATACAGCCTTTTATCTGAATAAAATAGTACAATTGAATTGTGGGTTATGAACTGTATTTTCTTTTCATTCTGCCTTTTACTCTATTTAGTTATATATGGTCTTATTATTGTCTTGTATTTTGTATTTTGATATAGCCTCATTGCTAATCATTATTATTATTATGGGTGGTCGCACAGTCAGCCAGATGTTTAGACTGGATTTGCATTTTTATCCACCTATAGAGTCTTTCCCAAGGACCTGGGATAGGCAGATGTTGTTGTTTAATGGTTTGATGGTGTTAAAGGTATTGTCGCAGGAGATAAACTGTTCCAAGTAAACCTGCCTTTTGCAATTGACTGATGTTGTTGTTGCTGTTATAGCTTTGGAGGGTAGTATTCCTGTTGGTTTGTAAGCATGGTTGTAAGGAAAAATCATTATGGTAATGCTGAAGTTTATCAACCTAGTATGTACTACCCAGTCAGAAAGGATAGCCCTTGTTTCCTGAGTGAGATAAAAAATAGAAGTTTGGTTTGTATTGATGGAAGAAATAATTTCAGGACTGGGAAAGATGGTGAAGTTTTCCAATTTTTCAAATACTGATGTATGCCGACCCATAGTCAAGATAACGCAATAGATCCAGTTAGAATCATTCTTTCATGGATATCAAGCAGCATTTCCTGCAAAGCAGTTATTTGAAAAGAGAAAACAAAAACACTTCCTCCATTTCTTTTTGCTTAAAAAAGAAAGCAACAATGAATTGTTTAGTGAATTACTAAATTCCCTTTTATCTTCAGGTATCATCAGGAAGATAACTTCATTCACACAGAATAAAGCTCAAAGTAAAAATACTATTTGCATTCCTTTTAAAATAAAAAAATTAAGAAACTGGATTAAGCCACTAATCCTTGCCACAGGCCTACATTTACAACTCCAAGAACGTGCTTGACACATTGAAAAAGATGTTTGCATAATCCTCATGTGATAGGATTGCCATTTTGTAGGTTTTCCATGTCATTCTATGTTCTTCTCATTAGCTAGGGAGTGGCAAACTAAAGTGGCCAAAGACACTCATTAGAGACAGGGTGGAGGAGCTATAACTAGAAAACAGATTCTAAAGGATTGACTTATCCATAGTACCTCTTAAAACTCCTCAGTCCCTCTGCAAATTAGGCTGAATTTCCCCAGGAAGATTAAGAACAAAATGGGTGACTTAAGGCTCAAGTTACTTATTTTCCCCGAAACCCCCAAAACAGGAAAAACTAGTCTGAAAATTCTGAGCCAGTGTCCAGTGACATTGCAGTCTTATTGATAGCCCAATATTTTTTTTTTTTTATACCACAGCATTAGCTAAAATTCTTGTTCCCAAGACTTTCTTTTAAAATGTAATTCTACTCATTAATGTTATGAATTTTGAGACTAACTTTGATTTCATTTATATCTAATCATTCTTCCTACCTACTTAAGGTGATAATAAACATGGCTCTCTCTCTCTCTATTCTCATAAGATTACATTGATAGATTGCACTCAGAAGATAGATTACAGTTATCACAAAAGTAGTAAAGTTTATTTAAGGCCAGGAGATAGTCCTATTTGTTTTGTGAAAATGCTTGCTCCTCCCCCTTCCACTGCAACTATGTTATCTTGCATATTTTATAGGCAATGATCTCTCACACACATAGACACAGCCTCTGGAAGAGTCTGAGGTTATAGTTTTCCAGTTTCTGTTCAATTTGAGCCCTACCAGGCTCAAAATGACTGGACAATATCTGCAATTAAATGAAATAATTTGTGGAATCTTCATTGAAAAGACAACTGCTGTGCTCATACAACTCAATGAGCTATGAACCTGTCAATCATATTTTAGTCTAGCATTTTATACACATCTAATCTCATCATCATCATCTGTATTCCATCTATTTTTCAGTATGTCATGCAAATACAGAAAATTGGGTTAACTGAATAATTATTCACCAGTGAACTGTGGTAAGCTGAAGATTAGATGGTGCAAAATGTGAATAATAAGTGGAATAAATTGAATTTCATTTTTAAAAAAACACTGTAGGAATAGTGTTTACATAAGGGCACTTGAAGGCCTAACTGAACTAGAGGCACCAGTGTTTAAACAGAATTAACAGTAATTTTTTTTCTATAATTTTCAAGTACATATGTAAGTATAAAGAGGTATGTGATCTGCCCTTCCTAGTATTTCCAGGTAACAACTGAAAATGTGGAAAGTGTTACTAGTTAATATGGAATGCACACATAATAGTACAGTGGCAGGAGAATATATTTTTAGAAGTTAATATTGAAATAATTTAATCACTCTTAATTTCAGCATCCTTAAACAATTAGGTAGGAATTTCAGGATTAGAAGTATCATTTTCCTTAAATGTGTAATCTGTAACTGAACAATCACTAAATAATAAAAAAATAATTGTTATAAGTAGTCTTGTTTTGCTGATGTGAGTGGTATATCAGCAAGAACCAGAGAAGAGAGTAAAGACCCCAGTGTCAGGTTCAGTCCAAGAAACTCAGCGGGACAATTCAGGAACAGTTCAGTTACTTTATTACTTTACACCTACTAGACAGAATTTCGCCAGACTAACTCTAACCCCCAACAACAGCAACTAAACACTCTGAATTCTTTAGGGTGATGCCAGTCTCCTTCTCTTCACTTTCACACGCTCTGGTTGAGGGCTGAGGAGATGCTTGGGATTCCTCTCCCCCTCCCTATGACCTTGGACCTCCATGCCACGATCCTCCTCGCTCATGTCTTCCATCACACCCAGTCCTCATGAGGGTGAGTTAGTAGCTGTATGGGCCTCCAGTGGCAAATTACATTCACTAAGTACTATATTGAGGGGGAAGCATGATTGGATGAATATTGGTGAGCAACACTAAACATTTTTTTTTTTCTCTCTGTGAATTTCCATGCTCAGCTTCTCCTTTCTAACCTACGCTAACTTGAACATGCAGCCTTCTTAAACCAGGAGAGCAGTGACACATTCCTAGTAGCACCAGCTAGGACAGATGCCTCTCTGTTTATCCCAATGAGAAATTAGTGTGATTGACTGTAGATATCTCTGGGAAGTTTATGCTGGATTTGAGTACACAAATTGTTATTTGGAATCCCCATCTATGGAATAGTTGCTGATCAAATCTTATTGATCTCCAAAGCTGACTGGTTCATAAAGAACCACCATATTCAGTCTTCTTGCTGTATATGAAACATCAAATTTCCTCAGTTTAGAGACAATTAGAAAATGCATTATTCTGGCATTACGGCTTCAGGAAAGCATCACCCACCTTTCTGTCAGGAACAGCATTCCCAGTAGCTTCCAGCTACATGTCAGTGGCAATATATCAGAATCAGTAAATTACCGAACTTTTCAAAATATCATAATTAGGAACAAATGAACGTTATTTTCATGGGGAATCAAAGGATTTAATTTTTAGCAGCATTAAGGAGCATTTCTACACACAAGTAAGGAAAAGAAAAACGAACATGTGTTGGTAACAAACTGGCACTTGGAGAGGAGGGAAATAGAAATAAATTGCTTTAGTCGGGGAAGATAATTATAGTGTGCAGATGGCCAAAAAGGTATCATAAGGTGATAGCTTCAACAAGAGACCTACACATACTTCCTTCAAGTAAAGCCACATCCATCTTTTCACAGCCACCCATTCCACACTGGTATATAATTGTAAGGAGTAATCATTTCTAATTAGACTGACCAATATATCAAGATAAGAAAGAGGCATTTCAAATTTTTAGCAGAGAGGTAATATAGACTTTCTGTGAGGATGGTGATTTGAAACACACACCACTTAAAATTCTCATTGAAAAAGGGGCACATCCACAGAAAGGTGAGGCTAGAAGATCTTTTGATGAATTAGATTTTTGATTTAATATTGAGTTAATCATCATGTGTTTCTTCTCTAGTCACACTGTGTTTTAGAAAACAGAAATCAGGTTTTTTTAAGATAGTGATTCATTATCCCACATGCCAGAAGAAAAGGTATTAAAAAGTCTTGATGAATTAGAAGAAATGGCACACTCCAGAAAAATGGTCGCAGATACAGCACCGATGGGCAGCAGCAATGAACAGATGGAACCATTAGATGTACCAAATCTGTCCTGGCATCAGTGAACTTCAGAATTTTCAAGCAGAATTACTTTTGTTCTGGTTAGGAATTCTAAGGGCTGAAGTTCCCTCTTAGCTGGAGTGCACCAGATTGTAGAAAGCTATTTGAGCACATTCCTGTTTATTATACAAAATGATGTCATTTTTTTTCCTATTTCTTTTTCGTGGTGGCATCATTCCACACAGTTCAAAGTATCAGTTCTCTGATTCAAAATCTCAGATTTCTGATTCAATTTATCCACAAATGTTTTTATCTACATAAGTTCAGTTATTCTGAGTATCTATCTCTATCTCTGTCTGTCTGTCTATCTCCATCCATCCATCCATCCATCCATCCATCCATCCATCCATCCATCTCTATGTATCAGAAGAGAGCTTTTAAAGTGGTAAGAAGTTCAGTTTAATTTTCTTTTTCTGTTGTCTAGACTAAATTCTATTGAAGCTGTCAGTTGGTCTACTGCCAGCTCAGCAAGGGGGAAATGTTTGTTTTCCATTTCTTCTTGATTTCAGACACCACTGGCCAGAAGCTGACAGGAAAACTGTTCTGTTTACCAATTAAGTAATAAAGCAGTCAAAAGATAAGGAAATTACTACTTAGGTCAAGAGTTATCCAGTTATAATTCATGATGTCATCATAACAAACTGGAAGTCACTGTAATTCATACTTTAAGCTTTGATCATGCTAATATGACGTACACTATATTGTAGCTCGTACTCCCCACAGTAAATCTCTGTTCTAAGGTTTCATATTACAGTCATTCTAAAATATAATTAGTTTCAAATGTGGGATTTCTAAATCTCATTTTGAGGGCATGAAATATCAAAACTAAATGAAGAAAGGATGTCATTGTTTCAGCTTTTGAAGGGGAATATAAAAAAGATTTCCTTCTGATTATCCCATAGTATTGCTGGTGGTGGTAACAGTGGTGGCCAGCCATTTAAGAAGCACAATGTGACCTTGCATTTAATTTTGGAAAGAAATTAACCTTCCATGTCGACTGACATGTAGTGCAGCATGTCTTTCTCTCTGTGTGTACGTGTGTGAGTGTGAATGAAAAAAATCTGTGGATTGATGCTCCCTGCAGCTGCTGTTCCTTTCTAATTACTATTTTGATTGACATGTCAGGTCTCTTGACACAAGCAAAAGGCAAGTTATGGACAGCTTTTAATTAGAAATGGGCTTGAAGTACAACTCATGTTGCTTATCTCTTGTGTGCATGAAAGGAGAAGTCAAATTCTATCACCAATCTGAACCCTGCAGCTAGACCTGTATTTATCATGAGGAGAATGTCTTCTCATCTGATACCTCCTCAAAGAGAGAAATAATTACAAAAGAATACTGCAGAGAGAGGACCAAAACAGAAGGGTTTACTTACTGCTTTGCTACTAAGTATTGCCTCTTGAGCTTTCCATGGCAGTAATAGGAAATCATTAATTCAAAACATGAATGACAATAGTTAAAGAGGAGTAGAATGATAAAATGATGATAAAAATCATGATGATGATGAAGAAGAAGAAGAAGAAGATCTGATGGTTTTATACAGTGGTAATAATAGCAATAGTAGGATTATTAATGCATCTGCATATACAGAACATTATTTCTATATGACTTTACTGAACCTGAAAGAACCTGTAAAAATGAGTTAGAATTATCATTTCATTCCCATATTCAAGGTTTTATTTTGAAGCAGAGGAAAGGATATTCATGGCAGAAGCAAAATTTGAATTGGAAACTTCCTAGTAACAATAGCAACAATAAGTTTATCAACAATGAGAAAAACACCTTCAATTTGCCAGTGGGCAATCAGGGATCTTCACCTTTGTAACACATAGATCTGAAAATCTATATCTCTTTGTACCTAGTTGTTTTGCTAGTTTCACTATTTGGAAGCTTTTCTCTTTAAATCTCTTCTTTTTAAACTTCTCATCTGCTCTGTGGAGCCTCCAAATACATAGCAGGCTCATCTCTTTGTATTACACTGCAATATGGGACTGCAGGAATCAGCACCCAATTATCTATATTGGACATTTGTCACTCACCTTTAAGGAATCTAATTGACAGGTGTGTATATCACTGGGATACCACATAGCTGATATAGGCTTAAAGTACAGAAGTCTCTGAAACTCTTCTCAAATGGAACCTCAATGAACCTTGAAGAACCTTGACAAAGACCCGAAATCCTGCTAGTTGTGTTGGCTGCTGGCAGAGATTACTCTGTTGTCACTCCCCAGAAATTCCCAGCAACAAACTTAATTCTCTGTGTTAGTGAATAAGCATTTGATACAGTTTAACCCAATAAACTTTCACCAAATTAGTGTATGTATTGTCACTGAATCCCTGTGAAAGAACAATTGCCCTTTGGCAAAGCAGACATATTTGAAGAAAATCATGTTTTCATATCATTATATGGATCTTTGGGAGGTGGCTGACATGTTAGTCTTTTCACTGTTATAAAAAGTCCCTTTACCTTTCTGTGCTATATGTGTTTACATGCTATACAGCTTAGAGCTGCCAGGGGACAAGGAACTGTTTTAAACCCAAAATATTGATACTAAAAATCCTGTTGTTTTGTAGCTATGATCTAAATCTCTTCTTGATGCTGGAAAGAATGGAAGAACATTGTGCATGATTCCAAAGGATGCTGGAACTCAAGGGGATGAGAGGGAGAGGGAGAGAGAGAATTTGACTATACAGAAAGGACACTGAGCAACCCCAGAAGAAGCAATCATACTTATGTATCCATCTTAATAATGTCCCTACGTAGGACATTTTTTCAGTTTATTTTAACTGCTATCACATCCAATGGGACATCTAACCACAAGCTGATTAAAACTTAAATAATTGTTCCATTTATTGCTATTCTGCAGAGAAAAGTTGTAAAGATGATGAATCTGATACTCTTTTTTATTGAAGCTTTAAGTAAGTTATGACATATGATTATTACCAAAAATCAATAAAAGAACTTCTGGACACAAACCACAATATTTATGCAGAACTGGTTCTCATCTTGTTTTAATTAGGTAACCCCATTCTTTATTATATTCTTATAGTACTCTGAAAGATTTGCCCAAATTTCATCAAACCATCAGCAAGTCTTAAAATGGTAAGATAGATTTTCCTTCCAGCCCCGCACTTGGTCCTGTCCTTAATAAGAAAATGGATTTAATATTTATATTCTTCTTCCAAAATCAAAGTCATTAGCATAACTTCTACAACTTTTTTTCCTGGAGCTAATAGTAATAATATTAATGTTCATAAGATATTCAATTCAGAATAATAATATAATAAAAGAGATTGTGGACAGAATGATGAGAGTTATATATTCTGAAGAATGGCTGAGAATAATTCATTTTGCTAGACTTTAATGAAGGTCCATGATAGCAATCTTTTATGGAGAAAAGGAACATACAGTGAATAATATGGGATTTTATTTGTCCTTCTAGGTCATATTAACTTTTGAATATGCAGTTATATACCGCATCAAACAATTTTTACAGTTGCCATGTTTCAAACATTCAGTGGATCACAATTTATAACTAAGACTCACTGTCGATTTTCAAACTGGAATCCAAGTAGTTCTAATGCAGAGGTGGAAAACTTCTTATGACTAAGAACCATATTTTCATTTTTTAAACCTTTTTGGCCTCTTAGATTTGCAGAGCATATGTCTGGTGTGTGACGCAATTACACTGTTGATGTGGTATCTACATTTTGATCACTTTTTGCAGTGGGGATGTTGAGATGATTAAATTTAAGACACATATTTACACACACACACACACACACACACACACACTTTTTGCCTCTTGTTTTACAATCACCACCACCAAACATGGGGAAAATTGTGCCACTGCCAAATTTCAGTGGCTTATTTTGGAGGGAGCTTTGAGTTGACAAATAAATCACAGGCCATTTAGGCAAATAATAAACAAGGATCAGATCATTGCTTATTTTATTTATTCATTTATTTTATACCACTTTTTCTCTGAGAGCTTATGGTAGCTTATATTGCAGTCCTCCCTAATTTAATGCAACATCAATTCTGTTCCCCAAAACACCAGTTACTTAATTTGTAAGCTGGGAGGGATAAATAAAACTGTGGATTTTGTTTTCACTCTGTTTCCCAATTTTTATAGGCCTAAGTTTAGTTCAACATTTTAGAATTCAACAAGAAAAATGTGTATGCATTCTTATGTGCATTTTAAAGGTATCCTTTTGAACGTACATTTCCTAGAATACAGATTTTTTGCAAGTTAGTGTTTTGTTAGAACTTTATCCTAGTGTGTGTGTGTGTGTGTGTGTGTGTGTGTCTTTTCCTAATATATACATTTTAGTGCATATTTATGACATTAGCAGAAGCAGCAGCACAGAATCAGCTACAAAATATTCCTAAAAGTATGTATCGAGTCTAGTGTTCATGTATTGTAACTATTAAGCCAACAGTGATTTACAATTCTACTATTAGAAGTATAAGAATGGAGAAATAAGACATCAATAGACAATTATATAGCTCTTCAGAAATGATTGCGAGGGAAAAATAATGGTAAAACAATATGTGTTCTGTTACAAAACTGAAGCATTAAAAGTTTTCTTTGCACAGGGGTGGAATGTTACTCCTTTGACAAGATTTATTAACAAAATGTTTGGGTTTCTACCAGCTCCATTTGAAATATTTCATTACAAACCTGCTGCTGAAAGGGCCACTGTGGAAAACATCTTAATATCTAAATTTTAGTAAACTCCTATGCTATCCTCATTTACAAGTGAACAAAATATTCAACACATGTCAGCTAGGAGCAAATGTGTTCTTGATTTACATATTGCTAGTGGAAAGTATACTAATCTTGTAGCCGTGTTGCAGATGGGTAATTGATACTCCTCTTCCCTGACAGTAGGATATAGTACTAATGAGAACAGTACAATTCAACTGGGGACCTTACGTGACAGTCTGAATTATTATTCAGTGATACCTTTCTGTTTCATTTTCTCATATCACTGAGCCTTCTGAGAAAAGAAAAGAAAAGAAAAGAAAAGAAAAGAAAGAAGGAAGGAAGGAAGGAAGGAAGGAAGGAAGGAAGGAAGGAAGGAAGGAAGGAAGGAAAAAGCCATTTTTGGGTTTTTCTGGAATTAATTATGATAAAATGAACACTTTTTGAAGCTCCATCAATGTTGTATTCAAATTCAACAGTAACCTACATCAAGCTAATCTAATCTGCCATGTCCAAAATACAATAATTGATATAGATTGTGAAATTGGGATAAATTATGTTAATGAGAGTTTGTGAAAGTAGCTTCTTCTGACATTGGAATGTTGGAAAGAAAGAAAAGAAACAGACTACTTTATTTCTGCTGTTTAATTCTGTAAGGCTGAAAGATAGGGCTTTTCTATTATTGCTGTACAGAGGTGATCTCATAGTTCTTGCAAAATAGCTTGTTCCTTTAAGAAGGCCATTAAGATCTCCAGCAAACTATTCTGAGAGGAAAGAGAATTGCATAATAAGGTGTTGTGATAACTGCAATATTTTTCTCCACAAATAAAAGAAATAGATAGAACATAGGCAGTAAACGTATTGAACTGGTAGATAGCTTTCAGTACTCAGATTTCATAATTTCACGAGTATAGCTCATAAGGTGCTTATTTGTTTATTTATTAAGTGGATATCCTGCCTTTATTTTGTACAACTCAAGGCAGCCTACTTAATGCTCCCTTCTCCCAATTTCCCCACAACAACAGCTCTGTGAGGTGGGTTGGGCTGAGAGAGGTGGCTGGCCCAAAATCACCATTCATGCTGAAGGGAGGCCTAGAACTCACAGATTCCCAGTTTCTAGCCCAGCACTTTACTACATCAAACTGACTTACAGGAGATGTGCTACAGCAATTAGTCTTTGAAAGCAAACACTCTGTACAGTCCCTGTTTGGTTTCAGGAGGTTGTGCTATGGAGGAAAGCATTCAGTCTAGTGGTTTTATGAGCACATTTTGCAGAATCCAACTGTGTACCTAATGTAGTTCAGTATTTGCAAGCAGGAGTGACATCAGCTGAATACAAAGTTTGGCTTTTAGCCATTAATCTATAGTTAAGAATATTTTCCTTAAAGACAGAAGATTTGATTTGTCTTTCAGTTTTGGACTTATTTGAAAATGTATTGTTAAAATACATCTGTCTCAAGCTACTAATATTTCATTTAGAGCCAATTTATAAACTCACAACAGTTGAGTTAGTAAGGATACAGGTCTAGTGAAACAAGAATATCAAAATAATTTTGCAGTAGCTAAAAGACCATGTTCATAAATTATCAGTTTATTTGGACAATTTGTGAATTTTTAGACTTAGAAAAACTTTTGCTCTAACTCACTGTGATGACATTTCATCTGCAGTTTTGGGAGGCCAGTATGGGAGGAGGGACAGAGAATCATGAACGTATCCTCGCTCAAGTAGAGACAATATCTTATTTCTTACTATAATATGAGGTTTGTAGAGATATGAAGAAAGAGTTTATATTGCTTTCCTTATTGAAACATCCCAGTAGAGATTTCAAATTCTATGAATCATTTTTATTAAAATACTATTTTGGTTTTTTTAATTTTTTTTCCCAGAGTGCCCTACAAAGTATCCATGGAAAGCTATGTAGGTTTAGAAATAAGTGGTTTAGAATTTATGAACTTTGGGAACTCAAAGGCTTGTAATACTTTATATATGCTATTTTTATGACACTGTCATCACTTATCAATTATGCAATAATGAATTTCTCTCATTTGATTTACTGATTCTGAAAATGGCCTGCAGCTAAAGAAACAAATTTCTCCAACTTTTATTTATTATTTCAATGTTTATCTCCACATTTCTACTCATAATTACTCAAGGCGCCTAACAGTAAACATTAGAGTACAAACAATTAGAATATAAGAAGCTAAAATCATGATTGTTCTGACTTAACTGACATAGTCAAAAGTTTTGGCTCTTCTTGTGAAGGTGGAAAGGGGGACGATGAATTTAACTCCAAAGGAAATGTGTTACATACTTTTGGAGTGATGGAAGAGAAGGTCCTCTCCAGCATCCTTGGGCTAGGCGACTGTTGGTAAGGTGGTCAAACTTACTGAAAGAAAAGAAAGGAGGAAGGAAACGCATGGATTTATTATTTGGGATCTGTGCAGGTTGATAGAATTTATTATGTTTATATAATAATAACAGCCTTTCCTAGCCTTTCAGAATTTTGAGACGGGATGAATTGGAATGTGTCAAACTTTGGTATTTAAGAAATAAATAAATTTGCAAATATGTGAAGAAATTGGCTGAAATGAATGTCCTCCTTTGCTCCTGTTTTTCTTGTATTTTGCATCTGTCCCTTGTTTCTTCACTGGCCAATACCTTGGCCAATCATGGCTTCTTTTCCCTAGCTTGGGTTTTCCAGTTATAGCTTGCTGTACCTCTGGCTTTCTCATTATCACAATATTGAAATTATTTCAGGCTGCTCATCTTTTATTCTGGAGTAGCCCCACTGAAACATAATTGATATGGATGCCAGGCAAAGGTTAAGCAGATATCTTTCATTTTATTCTGTGTTAAACTTAAGGAAAGTTCTATTATCCTTCCACAAATATGATTTTTGCCATCTGATGAAATATTGATTCATTATCACTCTACCTTTGAATGCAGAGGCAGCAGAAAGTCTAGGAAACATTTAGGTATCGATTTTCTTACTTTTCTATGCATGGAGTTTGTGAATGATGTGACTCCTTGTCTTGCTTACCACTTAAAAAAAGTTTATAGGCTACTTGAGAGCACCTTGTGGAGATTGATACACTCGTATATCAGACCCTATAATCTTGTACTGAATGGTATCATAATCTGCAACATATCTACTGATTCCCTTTGCAAAATATGATCTAAATATATTTGTCACAAGCAGTCCCATGCTTGATATCTGTTCAAAGCTTAGAAGAATGCAACATGGCAGCAGAATTAGCATGGCCACGTACTTCATTTACCCATGATCTTTTGGTACTTGTTTTCTGTTCATCTTATTTGCTGTGTGGGAGATGTCTTTACATGTTGTTGTTATTAATAGGAGTTGCTAGATTTGCCATTCTGCACAGTTCAGCCCTTAACCAGAGGCCTACAAAAGGTCTATCCCTGGGTGGTTTATGATCACTGTGTGATCATATAATACAACCTGCCATTTTGCAAGCTGTGGTGAGCAAATCTCACTGTAAATATAATGTAGAACTAGATAACCAGTGACCTGTTGGGTCATCGTTCCAGAGATATTTCCTTACCTAAACAGAGAAACAGAATGATCAAGGGCAAAAAAGCAGTTGGAGTGCGAGTGACTTGCAACTTGCGACTTGTTGCTGGCTTCCCCATTGAGTTTGCTAGTGGGAAGCTGACAGAAGTCTTCCTTCCTTCCTTCCTTCCTTCCTTCCTTCCTTCCTTCCTTCCTTCCTTCCTTCCTTCCTTCCTTCCTTCCTTCCTTCCTTCCTTCCTTCCTCCCTCCCTCCCTCCCTCCCTCCCTCCCTCCCTCCCTCCCTTCCTTTCCATATATAATATAGACTTGTGCCATTTGCCCTCCCTTCATGACCCTCCCTTCATGACCCTCAGGATAGCCCCAGTGAGGAGGAGCTGCCTCTTTCCCCTCCCATTCCTCCCCCTCCTCCTTCTCCTCAGCCTGCCACTTTGCTGGAGGGAGGTGGAACCAAGGGAGCCATGGTCTGCAAGGAAAACTGCATCCCTGCTCCACATTCTGGCATGTCCTCAAGGGCCCACTCCCTCAAGCAAGGAAGAGGGCTCATCCACTGACCGCCTGCACCCCCCAGACAGCACTACCTTGCCAACAGACATCCAAGTCACTCCCTCATCTTTCCCTCACTGCCGACTGCCACTAAGAGATTTCAGATTTCTGCCTCAGTTCCAAAGCAGCGAATCACTGCTTGCCTGTCAGGTCTTTCTGCCAGTTGATTGGACACAGGGGACAGAGGGAGGTGGGAAAGAGGTAAGGAATATGCCCATGATGATCACATGACTGGGGCTGAGTGCTGCAGTGCAGTGCTGAAGCAGCCAGAAATTTCCCAAATTTCAATCCCATGGGAGTCATGGATCCTTACATTCTGTAACTTAGCCAATTTGAGGTATCTTTGTTGCCCTCCCACTTACCGTTTTGCCCAGTTAAAGGTTACAGACAAGAGAATTTTAGTAGTATATAGATAATTCTGCAGATGTTAAACTGTATAATCATTGTGTATATTTTATTGTAATGTATTTATTGGTGCTACCTCCTAGCAATATTTGTTTAATTATTACATTTGTTATACTGCCAGCTATTCTGCATTCTAGAATAGCTGTGGCAGTTTTGTATCAGCCTTCCTCTGAGAAACCAAAAAGGGAAGAGGTTGAAACTGCTCGATCCTATTGCCAGACAGCCTGATAGGATGTGGGAAGAGATTATCTTTGGACATAGTCAGCTTTGTCTCAATGGATGGTGACCAGTAGAGGTTTGATATGGTGGAACAAACAGGGATTTCTTATGTGGCCTCTCACTTGATCTGTTTACACATTGGATTTACTACTAAGCACAGAATGGCCATGGAAAAGGTTTGTGATGGCTTTTGGCTATCTCTCCTAAGAAAGGGTGTCTTCCTCATGCCCTAGTTCTTGCTTGAAATGGGGCTTAATTTATTTGGGTAATAAAGTTGCAATCTCTAGCCCAAGATTCTGGGTTATTTTATTGATTGATTAATTGATTGATTGATCATATCTGTATAGCTGCCCATCTCACAAGAGAGTGACTGTGGGCGGTATACCACACTAATTTAAAAAGTATCTATAAATACATATAAAACAGTCATGAAATCTATAAAAAAAAATGGGAGAGGATGATATTAACCTTAGTAAGGGAGCCATAGCAAAATCTCCCCGGTACCCAGGTCTTGAGGGACTTGCAGAATGTTAAGAGGGATGGGGCTAACCTCCCTTATCCTTTCCTCTTGGTGACTAAATCAGGCAAAGTAGGTTACTGTAGTGCCATAGGCAATAAATAGAAAGAGGGCTTCTATTACAGGTGTATGCCATACTAGGGGAAGGATTGCTCAGTTAAAGCTCTTTGAAAACTAGAGATGGAAATGTACATTTTGGTTTCTCGTATTTCTAATAATTTGGTTAATCTCATTTCATATTAGTTTCACATTTAAAAAAATGTTTGCCTCAATCTTCCTATATGTATAGTTTTGGTGCATTCTTCCTGATTTTGTCTAATATGCACCTTTTTGCAAGGAATTTTTCCCACTACAATGGATTTTAGGAAAGGGTTTTTTTGGGGAGTACATTTTCTTCGACATATGCACTGCATTGCAACATTTATATATGTTAAAAAAAAAAAAAGAGAACTGTTTTAAATGTCATTCCTGGATTAAACACACAAAAATAAGAAGATCTGGATTAAAATGCATGTTAAAAAAAAAAAAAAACTCCCCAAGGTCTTACAAAAATGAGCAATTGCACAAGGATAGCGCATATGAAATGCTGGAGGATATACTAGAACACTTTTCCTGATCTCAGATAATAGATTCAAGCACTTTCTCTTTATAGACAAATTAAGAATCAATGCCTTCTCGGTTATTAAAAAAAAGCCAGCAATTGGTTGCATTTAATTAGTTCTTTCAAAAATATGAATTTCAATTATTCTAAGTGTTGAGCATTATCCTATTGTGCTTATAATAATCAGATGTCTATCAAATATTTATAATAGCCACAAAAGATATCTCATAATCAAGTCTGTCATAAATTCAATTTAGTTGTGGATAAAATAAAATGTATTCTAATGCTATGATTTCTGGTTGAACAGCAGATCCTGCAATAACCATATTTTAGCCCTATTTAGAGGCGAAGCCTGTCAGCATTTATTGCTCAAATAAGATCCATATCAGAAAAGGAAAAAAAAAAAAGGCAAGCAACAATCTATAATAATGATCCCAAGAAATGAAAAATAACAGACGACGACAATTCTTGGATAATACTGATTTTTTTTCAGTATAGTAGCAGTGTGCGTTTGACAACATTCATATTTTATAGCAACAAATTTCACTTTTCTAACTGCAATTAACAACTTGTCTTTCTAAAACATGTAAGAAAATAATACACAATAAAAAGGAATCATTTTGACATCAAGCTGTATAGAAGAAATCCCAAGAAACTAATTAAAGGAAATAGATGACATTTTTCCATAGTTACATGGCCAGTAATGAATTCATCAAGTTATCTTAAAATGGACACTGATGATTGAGAAAATGAGCCTGGGTATTTTCAAATGTTTCTTTTTTGCATTGAATCTATTTCCAGAAACTCTTTTATTAAGTCTTCTCCCATGTTCAAACTGGATAACTACACTTGAATAAATATTGTAATGCAAAAAGGAGTTACTTGCTGAAAATTATTGTATCAACGCTTTTCACATTCATCTTTCTTTGCAACCTTTTGCAAATCACAAAATTGGCCCTTTACTGCAATAAATGCAATAGGCTAAGGCAACAGGGGCCTAAGACACCAGGGCAAACAGGGTCATGACTTTGGCTGATGTTGGAAGAGGGGAAAAAGAAAGCTAAGCAGGGTTGGTTAGTACTTGGAAAATCCAAGTACTAACCAGGAAATCCCAGAGGTTCAGGATAGATGAGGAAGTTCAAAATCATCATCATCATCGAAGGCTTTAGGCTACCAAGAAAACTGCATGGCCATAACCATGAAGCACCAGAAACTGAACTCAGGGGACCATTGACCTTTTATATTATCATGAGAGACCTGAGAAATTAATTTCTGTGGTCTACAGGCCTCTTTAGGTATTCTGAAAAAAGCTTTGTGGAGTAGAAAGAAGTACAAATGGAAGTGGAAGAGCCAGAGCATGTATTCCCATTGATCAATGCATTGATCAATGCATTCCCAACTTCAAACAAAACTTTTCTGAAATATAATCATTTAGGTTTAGGCAAATTATCCAAATGTAAGTTGTCATTTGACCATTTGTAAATTATTGATCACTATAGCTTCCAGCATTCTAGTGGGGAATGAGATTTGCCCTCATTGCGATAGTTTCCCAGTGTCGTAGTTTCTCTATAGAAGTAAATGCCAGTTCAGTATTTATATGCAAGATGATTAGGAAGTGCAATTGGAGAAGCACTTGAAAGCAGGCGAAATCTCTTTCACAGTCCTAGTAAATCTAGGAATCCATTAGAAATCAAGGTGAATCTAATTTGCATAGCCGCACTCTTTCATCTGTACAGTCCTGTCTAGATATTATTTCTTGGTGACAGAACCATTAAAACTGTCTTCTTAGACAAGTCCACTTTGTGCCAACAACACATCTTCTGGGAATGCCATTTTTCACCAAACATAAAATAGAATATGATAGATAGATAGATAGATAGATAGATAGATAGATAGATAGATAGATAGATAGATAGATAGATAGATAGATAGATAGATGGATGGATGGATGGATGGATGGATGGATGGATGGATGGATGGATGGATGGATGGATGGATGGATGGATGGCTGGCTGGCTGGCTGGCTGGCTGGCTGGCTGGCTGGCTGGACGGACAGACAGCTTTGAAATGTAATTAAGGTAATAGAATTCCTCAGTACCTGTCTCTTTTTATCTTATATTCTATGGATTTACAGAAGCAATACTGTTATGGCAACTGCAGATTTACAAATTACAGGTTTTTGAATTTCCAAGTACTCATAATTAGAACAAAAAATAAGCAAGAAAATTCTTGGAAATGAAAAAAAATGCAGCTTTTTTGTAAACTTTTAGTTGACTTTTGTTGTTATTTTTATTATTATTATTTTGCCAATCATCACATATGGTATGGCATTTTATATTTGTAAAATAAGGGTCAATATATTTGCTTCATTTTTTTTAGGTGTTTATATCCTGCCCTTTACACATGCAAACGTCCAATTTCCTAGGGCAGCATTATAGTAAAAATAAAACTATAATAGTGTAAAAGAGTGCTGATATTTATACAGTGATTAAAAGAACAGCAATTAAATCCAGAACAGCAGATGGCAGAGCAGGAACTTACAAATAAAGTTTCAAGGAAAGGCATCTTGTGGTTGATAACAACATTGACCCAGTGTGCAGTTGCTATGGAAAAGGAAAGTTCCATGTTACAGATTATTGGGAAATAAATAATAAAAACTAAAACTTCCTGTAGGATACTGCCTTTATCCAGGGATGTGGAACCCGCACCCAACAATCAGCATTTGTCTCCCAGCACTTTTTTGGTATCCTATACCTTTCTCTGCATTTTTCCAGCACCCCACCATTCAGCTGATTGGTGGTCCCCCAGAGTGTGTTATTACACTGGAAGTGCTCACTCATCCAGAAGCTGACCAATCAGCTGCACCACATGAGAACAGAGGAATAACAAGGAGCTATTTTCTTCAGCACTGAAAGGTGGCCGAAGATGAAAAGCCTCCTCTCTTCCCATAATCCTGATCAGAATTACTGTCTTTAGATTGCTAATAACAAAAGAGATGTAAAGATCTGGAGAACAATCAGTGGGAAGATGGGGCATCAAGATTTTCTTCTTCTTCCCAGTACTTTACTCTGGATAGAGTAAAGACTCCCCCTTCCCCTGGAACCAGCTTTTAAATGAATATTTCCCTTTGAACTGGGTCTACCAGACCCAAACAGTTAAGGAGTTTGTGGTGCTAGATTACAAATCAGTAGTGGAGAAATCAAGAAAAAATAATCAATATAAGCAAAATAATCAATAATATATATAGTTTAACTGTAACAAACTATGTAATGCTCACTGGTATCCATGAGGGATAAGTGGGGCAGATGTGATGAAGTCAATACTGTAGGTAAATGTAGGCACCTAACATACTTGCTTCAGAAAACAGGACTCAAATGATGATATATTTATATTACATATAAATCATATATAACTGTGGTATTTGTATCATGTTGTTATCATTATGTCAACATTTTCCCACAATATGCTGTGGGTACCACTGATGAGATCTACATTTCAAAGCCAGCATTCAGTAATCTGTAAACAGTGTGAACCAACAAACAGGGAGACAGAGACAGATGATTGGAGCAGATACAAGATCACCGAAACTCAAATGTGGAGTACTGAACACATTACAACAACCAAACAAACAACTTTTGTGTAACTAAGAAATGCTCCCTGCCAGCTTTATCTTACTGGTTCCCATTCCCCTGAAAGTTTGCTAGAATTTGGGCCTGAATCGTCAGATCCAGTTGCATTAGAAAGGACAGAAGTTGTGATTTGAGGAGGCTTAAAAGTTTCCTGAGCTAGCCCCCAGGCCGCTCAGGTTTTTACACACTTTCAGAAGGTCTTTAAAGGTAGCCAGAAAAGCAAATTACAGGCACCCAGAGGATTGAATGATGAAGTGGGAGAAATCCTGCTTTACCACATGGCCCACTTCATGCCACTGATGGTCACCTACCACCTCATGGGTCTAGCTAGCTGTCTAAACCATCTCTCAATCCCAGCAGTTTTGTAATTGGTGGATGGCTTCTCACTGGATGGTGACACTGAAAAATAAAGGAAGGCACCAAAGATAGATAGTTTAGGTGGCGGCTTTGCATAGCATCCCTGTGTATCCTAAATCAGAACACCGCTATCCAGCACCAGAGACTTTAGAGGCAGGATAGGGCTTCTCAGTGTTGATGTGTTGGGATGCTTTTCTAATAATTTGAAGTTAGGTAGATAGAAATTTAACTTGACAATGGAAAAGGCTCACGGACTTCCTGACCAAAGAAGCAAAATTAGATTGGCATTCCCCCCCCCCCCATTGGTTTTCATACATTCGTTGGTTTTATTGGACCTTTTCCATTCAGACTTCCCTAAGAAACATTTCGAGTCTGCTGTGGAACAAACTTTTGCAGTTTTGTCTAGACTGGACCTTAAAGTCATATAAATTGCATGGCCCAAGGGGCTTTTTAAAAAAAATCTGAAATAATACTATGAAATAGTAGCATAATATTTGGGATCAATCCAATGAAGCAGAATGGTGGGAGACTGAGAAACACACAAATTATTAAACAATGTCTCACTACTGCAAGCAGTAGTGATGGCCATTGTTTAATAATTTGTGTGCTTGGATGACATAAAGCTTGTTCATGTCTTGCTGTGGGTTTCCAATAAATAAATGCTGGACTAAATAGGCCTTGGTTTGATCCAGTACAGCATTTCCTATGCTCCTATGAAATGTCCAAACCTTATGCCAAAATAATACCAAATTAGCTGTCTGGTCAAACACCTTAGAGAAAGCAATCTACAGCTAACTAATGACCTTCAAAAAGGGAAACTTTTTACATTTCTGAAGATAAAATCATAGGAAGGAGAGCTTTACAGTACACACTGTTACCATTTTTAGGAGAGAGAAAATTGCACAATTTTTCTCTGGAAAAAGAGGAATAGATATAGATTTTTTGGATCATATACCCAGTTGTGCTCTGTGTCTTTAAGAATCCAAACTGGATTCTCATTCCAGTGGTGATCTTGATGAAAATAGGATGCTCCAGACATGCAGGCCTTTAATAATAATGATGTCATCAGGAGAAGAAGTTCTGCACATATGGACTGACGTGTTGCTCTGAAGCTAGAACTATGTCGTGCTCATATCTAGAAGTAAAGTCAGAACCTCAGACATGCTGTTAGAATCCTGATTACATATGCAAATGTTAATTCTTCAAAACCATAGAAAGCAAAAATTTAAACAGCAATTTCTATTTCTAATTCAGAGTCCAGATAATTAATTTATTCACTATTATTTTTTGCCTGCTAAAGCAAGATAGGAACTGTTAAAAAAAATTAGCAGCACTTGCAGACATAGTGAAAGGCAATTTTACTATATTTTCAATTCTATAATTGGGAGAAGCCTAACATTTCTCTCTCTGTGTGCACCCTGTAACATTATCACCTCCTTTACAACGTTTTTGTACAGGTTTTTATATGTTTCTTTTATAGGTAAGCCTTAGAGACAACAAGGCAATACAGACAAAGGAGAAGACACAATAGAAACAATGGCACTGGAGTATCTTCATGGGCTAGGAGTAAGGAGGTTGAACTATTAACAGCCATCAGGGACAGGTTAGAATCAATGATTCACGGTATGTAATATAGGAATTTAACAAAAGTCTTGAGGAGTATAAACAGGAAGAATTTTGAACAATATATGTTTGTGGTCAGGTAAAACCCAGTCTTAGCTGAGGTCCATCTGAGAGACTTAATCTCTTCAGCGGTGGGGGAAAGATCCAGTAATACTGAGGATACACTGGAATAACAAGGGAAAAGCAGGGAAGGACATGTAAGAGTAAAGGGACAAGAAGAAAGAAATATGGAGACAGATTTGTCCTTTTCTAAAACCCAATATGACCATGAGTAAAACAAGAGAAAACAAGAGGCTTTTCTTCTTAAAACTACAGTAGCAAGAACAAAATGGTACAAAGTAAAAGACATGGCCATACAAAATTTCTATAACAATAAATTAAAATATATTGAAGAAAGGAAAATCTGGTATTATAGTATGCTTGGTATGACCACTACAATAAAATGGTTACCACCTTTTCCAGATTCACACTATCCAGTTGTTATGTCCTCAGAACTTCAGGAGATTATAACAGTTCAATATTCTTTCAGGCAATAATGATATTTCCATTTCTGGAGAAGGTTTTTTTTTTGTTAATCTCCCTCTTAATGTCATCTTTTTGAAAGCTGTTAAAAAGACAAGAAGTAAACTGAGGACAGACAGAAGGACAGATCCTTTATGGTGTGAAAAATGCTTGTAGAAAAAGTTCTTTAGTTCTCATGTGAAGAAAACAGAAGGGACATCAATCTGCAGTTGACAATCATTTTGCTTCAGGCAGATGCATTTTACCTTCCGATGATATGGCACCTCCGCGTTACAGTTTGATTGAAAAATAAATAGTAAAAGAAATCTAGATGTCTATAAAGCAACTACTTGTCTTCATTTGTCCCTCTGTGCTTTATCAGCATTGTGTGCTATCTTTCATTTTTTATGATGGCCCTCTAATATGCAGTCCTTTATTCTAATATTACAATGAGGTATAAAATATTGTCCCCTTTGAGGAGAAAGCATTAGCAACAAGTTTGACAGGAAACAAAAAATGTTTTCCTCTTAACTATTCATCTCGCCCAGAATGAGCTTTGAAGGAGAACAAATGTTTCCCACAATAGGCTACAGATTTGCTATTTCCCAGATGTTGGCACCTATAAAAACAGGAGTGAAAGGGTTGCAATTATTTTGTTCTTTGTGAACAAAGTGAAGAGGTGCTGCCCACTGTAAGATGCAGACAAAGGAAGGCTGTTGAATAATAGTCTAGAGGAATAAGTATAGAAAAAAAGCAAATGGAGAAAAAGTGAGTGGGAAGAGAAAAATGGCAAATGATCTGGCAGCTGTACAGGACAGAGGACTTACTGCATTGACATAATTAAGTTAAACTTTGCCTCGAAAACTTTGGTTAAGACATGCAGCTTTTTTTGTACAAATGTGGCACTTTTCTTTAGAAAGATCAACAGTTGTCAGTTTGATCACCAGTAAAGCACAATGACTTTGCACAAGTCAGAAGCAAAGTTGCTGCATAGTATTGAGGGAGCAGGAAGAGGAGGGGAGGCATAAAATGTCAAATTCAACAGACAATTTAAAATCTATATATTTATAATCTGGACATTATCAAAAAACATGCAAAATGCAAGGGCTATTGAGCTGCTTCAACACTGCATTTTCCACTGGTCTGGTCTATTTGTTTTTCCTGGGCCTACAACAGCTTTGCTCTGTGTAAAATCAGGGGTATTTTCCCTCTCCTGGCTCAATCTCAAGACCCACCCATCTTTTCAGCAAAACCTTTCATGGACCACTGCATCTTGATCTGTATGTTTAATATCACCTAACATCCCACACTCTCATCCTCAATGTATATTTATTACACCTTGATATGTCCCTACTATTCTGACTTGTATCACCATTGGGAGACTTGAAAGAACAGGTTAGGGATGCACTCATTGCCACCATAACTGAATCCATCTACCTTGCTACCAGTCATCCTCTTCTTCACTTTCCTTCCACCTTACCCAGCATTACAGCCTTCTCCAGAGAGCTAGATCTTTGCTTAATGTGTCCAAAGTAGGATAATTTAAACCTGCTCATTTGCGCCTTGACTGAGAACTCTGGGTTGGATTTCTCAATGATCCATCTGTTTGTTTTTTTGGCTGTCCACAGTATTCTCAGGAATCTTCACCACCACCAAAGTTCAAAAATCTCCATACTCTTTCTATTCTGCTTCTTCAAAGTCCAACTTTCATTTCCCTAGAGTGTCACAGGGAATGCCATGGCTTGCGCAGTTCTGATCTTTGTAGGTATAGACACATCACAGCATCTGAATATCTATTCCAAGGCCTTCATGGCTGCTCTACCAAGTTGATGGTTGAGCCTAAAAGGAAGAAGCTATCCATCACTTCAATATAAGATATGTGTTGTTCCCATAAGGCTTTTCTAGAGCAAGCATGAAAAAACAGCCAATTTGCACATTGTTTTTATTATGAACAACAGCAAGCCTATAATAAACTAACAAAATGCCTTTACCATTAATTATCCCCACGTTCTCATTTAGCTCTGCATTAAACCAATGATGATAGATTAAGCTGGTGTTAGAGCAGGGATGGAAAAACCTGAGGCTCTACAATTGTAGCTGAGCTACAGTTCCCAGTAACCCCAGCAGCATAGTCAATGGACAAAGAAGCTATGGGTTGAAGTTCCTTCACATTGCAGGGCCACAGGTTCTGAACCCAAGGCTCTTGGCATGGGGTTGTTTAAAAAATAGGTGATTCCAGTTTTAAACCTGCAAATCTTATTGACATGAATAGAATACTATGTAAGAAGTTAGCATTATGCAGATCAGTGCCAAATTTCAGGACCAGGCCACTTAAGACTTTTCTAAATCTTGAGACATTATCTAAATCAAAGGGCATGGGAAATTAACTGTAGATACATTCCATTTTAATTAAATGAACCTCAATCCTTTTAAACTATTTATTTTGAGTGTGACTGTTCCAAGAGTATATGCACATGGCAGGGGAGCATATCTTTCAGTAAACACAATAGAAAATAATCAGCTAAAATTCCATCAGACTTACTGATGGATGTAGAGCTATTGAAATTGAAATGCAACATGATTGAAAAGTGACATGGTCTGTATTTTATACTGACAACTTCATCATTTCTTGCTTGTAGAAAACCTGCCTTTTCTATTAGCATATTTGACATGCCTGAATTTGCATAAATATTTGATTCACAAAATGCCTTACAGGCATAAAAGTAACAGGTAAAACATTGGAAAAGAACATAGTACTGCAGCTCAATCACCTTTTCTTCAAAGTCTCTCCCTTTTGGGGGGAAATTAACTCATTTGCTTGTGAGATTTTTTTTTTTAATGGAACTTCAAGCTCATATTTTCAGCTTCTATACATGGTGTAATTATAGCTATTATATAGTAGGCAGAGACTCTTGCAGAATGATACCTTGGTTTTTCTAGCCCTCTGCCATTACAATACTATGTCCCTTTGGAAGTGTGCTAAGTCAGAGATCTCCAGTACATAGTCAATGCTAAAAGCCATTGAAGTCCACTCAGATCACACTGCTAAAGTTTTAAATTGTTGTCCATCAAAAATGGATGAAAACTGCCACGCAAGAGCTGAAAACTGCATTGCAATTTTGAATTTAATTTTTAATGCTCTCGGGTTTTTTGTATGTGTTTTTCATGGGGGGAGTGCTTTTCTAAAGGTGTTTTTCATATTCTCCTCCTTAATGCTGTTTACTATGGTCCTCATCCGGGAAAAAAAAAATCAAGTGTATCCCTCAGCTAATGAAAACTTCATACCCGTACAGCAGGACTGAGATATGAAGGATAGAATTTTAATATAGAGGGCTAGATGCAACAACAATTTCTTCCAAAAATCTCTTTTTAAGGAAAGATGACTAGAAGCATCAGATTTACTTACATGCTTAAACTTGCAACAATTCAGGTAGATAAATTATGAACTTCACTGTGGTTCTGTTCCTTGGCTCATTATGTTAAAGTTATTATCACTGGCTGGATATTATGCCTACCTGCATGCCTTCTTAGATCTGCCGTGTGAACTTTCCTAAAGAGACAAAGAATTATTGTTTTACTTTTTGATTTCAACTGGCACCATGTCTTTTTCTGGCTTTTACTTTTATATGCTTTTAATCTTCACAACAGTTTAGAGACAGAGAGGGTATAAAAGCACAAGGCAAAATGCTGTTATGCTTCATTCACACATACTTACCTGAGGAACAAGAATTAGTACAATTGATTTTTGAGTAATTGAAAAAGCAGTTCAATCTGCCATAGATGCCCATCACTCATCAGACAAATCTTTGTATTCCACATCACATTTTTATAATGCTAACACATGAATTATGCTATGAAATGTGTGTCTTACTGAATAATAACTAGCACAAGAAAACAATTTAAGGATCTGTCTTTGCCTAAAATCTCTCTACAGAGATCTACTTTGATTTGTATTTCCCCCTTGAGGGTTCCATTTCCAAATAGTTTGCATCAATGTGTAAAAATTTTAAAACCAGTAAAGAATTCAGTATGACAATTAAAACATCATTGAAATAAAAATCATTCAAACACATAAAGCTATGTTAAACATTCCTGAACATGATTTGAAAAGACTCCATACTTGTAGTTGTATGTGGGAAAGACCTTGGGAGACTGGGCAAAGAGACGCTGCCTAGGGAATGATCAGATAAAAGACAGCATAGCCTGCAGCTGGTTAGTGGGCAGGACAAGAAGCTCAGAAGAGACCCTCCCTAGTTTCTCGGGCTGTAAAGGAGATGGTGTGTGTGTGTGGGGTGGGGGGGAGGAAGAATTGCACTTTCAGATTTGAAAGATTCTGTCAATGTAGCTTTACAATAAAGTAGAATTAGCTCATCTGGTTGTGATTCCTACCTGATTTATCCCACCAGGCTGACAATACTTTCCAGAAAGATATCAGATTTGAAGCCAAGGCTTTTCCCATCTTTCCCCAAGAGTATTTCATAGGCCTTCTTCTGGTACATGAAGGCTGGGAAATTTGTGACTCCCACAAATATTGCTGAGTAGCAGCCCAAGCCAGCAAGGTAAATGGAAGGGTATTCTAGGAATTGTAGCTCAGCCATTTCTGCAGAACCACAGATTCCATGTCTTAATAGAAGCAGGTTTATCATCAGGATCTAGGCACAGCTTTCAATTCCAAAAGAGACCAGTTTCCATATCATAGCTGGTAAAGCAAGTGTCTTTCAAAGAAAGGTTTTAGAGGAAATAAAATAATTTTCAGGTGTCAGCCTTTCACAGATTGAAGAATGATGTGAAAAGCTCTTGATCCAGTAAAGCATTTTCCCTAGCCCGATCCCTAAAAAAATATGTTCCAGTGGTTGGGTAGCACTTGAAATTTGCATGAAATTGGTACTGAAGACTGCTTTGAAAGAGAGTAAATGGTGAAAATTGCCTCCCACTAGCTGAAGGGTCCTAGGCCAAACTTTGCACAGATGGTTCCCTCTCTGTTTGGAAGAAACCTGGATTCAGTCCAGAGTAACCAGCAAGCAGAATGCCTAAGAGATCTAACAATAAGGTATTTGAATGATAAAACAATTGGTGAGGTACTATGCAGATTACACTGGTGTATTATTTCATTGTGAAAGGTAAATCTAACCGCGAATGGCCTTTTCCAAATAATTACTTCAGCAATTACTTTCAGGCTATTCAAACATGTGGGTCACTGTGGTGTTTGCTGAAACCACAGGCCTAAATTATAGCTATTATATTGCTTAAGTGATTTTGTTTTAATAAATGTGCTACTGTAACTGATCAGACACTTAGTAAAACAAAAGAACCATCCCTCTAGTGTAGTCACTGAAGAGACCCTTCAGTACTATCAATCAATTGTCGTTTTCCTCATTATCCCAATTCTGTGATTTTTCTACATTCCCTTAAGGCACCCATTCTGTTCCTTCTATTTTTTCCTCAGGAGAAAGGACAATTTAAAAGATATAGGAGGCAGGAGGAAGTGGGCAGTGAAAAACCTTGAAATAAGAAAATCATGCTTAAAACTGGCAATTTTTTTCCACACTAAGAGCAATCAATTTCTTTATCCTTGTGATGGAAAGTGATGGTCCCTCACCACTCCCCTAGTCTGGAGAGATGTCTATGAAAAATTTCTTGCCTTGAAAACCCATGGTTAATCACTGTTTTGAAATTTTCTATTACATTTCAACTGTTATTCTGAGTTATTGTTAAATCACAAATGGGAGAGGAGGAAGGTAGAAATGGAATAAAATAGAATATCCTGAATACAGAAACACTCTTATTGCAGATCCCATTTTCAGGTAATGTATACAGGTTTTATCCTTATTTTATGTCTACCATAATGACCTTGTGAGATAAACTGGGCTAAAAAAAATGGTATTTTTCTGAGTCACCCGGTGAGCTTCATAGCAAAATGGAGGAACCTGAATCTCCAAAGTCCAGGTACAATACCTAGACTTTCCATTACACTTGCTATTTCTTAATTATAACTTCATAAATACATTCTGAAGCTGGTGGATCCCTCTTTTCAACTCATCTTGGCTACTAGCAACAACTATTGCAACCTTGAGGTAAAAACCCAGAATTTTTCATTCTCCCAGATGTGTCACCTTAAAATAGCAGTTGGCCTAATCAAGGTGTCACCTGAATAAGAATCTCACATCTGTTATGGTGTTTATTGTAGCTGTTTTAATTACTTCCTATAGGGAAGTGTGGAAGTTTGAGGCATGTTCTCTTATACACTTTCAACTCACCTTACATTACAAAGAATCAATATATTTTTCCCATTCCTTATATATGAATAACTGGCTGCTTGTAATGAAAATGTTTTCATATGGCATAAAACATTGTATGACTGATTTCCATTTCCTTGTTCTGTTTGTAGGTAAAATGACAACATTAAATCAGAACTAGGCATGCACAAAACTGTTTTTAAAATCCCATCATTTGAAAAATATTTCTATCAGTATATTTTGAGTATTAAAAATGCTTTTGGTAAAATATGATTGACACTTTTTGCTGTAGTTCATACTTTTATGAAGATACTTGCACATAATTGTATGCTTAATGTACAAAATGGCATTTACTTTCATTGGACATGCAACATTAAAAGTCATGGCTGCAACCCAGGATATAATTATGTGTGTTTTTAGCTCAAATCTAGCATAGAAATAATGGCTAATAATTCCTGATGCGGCTGGCTAACAATCCATAACACTGCATCTTTCTTTGGGAGGAAAAGTGGTATTTTAACAACTTGCCGAGAATAAATTACTGGAGAAGTCTCTTCCATATTCTGCTTGTCACTTCCAGATGACTGATATTAAAAACAAAATGGTGGACAAACTAAAGTTTGGTCTTCTCTACCAGGGCAGTCTTCTTCTGTACGTTTAAGGAGGTTGCCCAATATTATTACTTTTTTGATACTACTGAGCAAGTTCTGCTTCTCCCCTTTGATATATTCAAACATTGGACTAAGATCTTGTGATGTTCTGTAGTGAATACAAATCCTGATATTTCTACCCTACTGAATTGTTTTCAATATGTATGCACATCATGGTCAGCTGAGATTGTAAAGGAAATTAACTGCAAGTTATTAGTTTAGCTGGTAAAGGTTGCAGTGCATGAGGTAGTGACATAGTAACAAAGCTAAAGTTGGTGGGGAGAACTGAAATTTCTAAGGTTTACCTATTTGAGGGGTAGGTGGGTTTACTTTTAAAGTGCTTTGCCTAAAATAAGTCTCCTCCCTTAAAACTGCCCAAAACTGCAGGAAATTTTGCTTTTGTGCCTCATTGCAATTTCTGAACTTTTGGGGGCTTGTAAAAATAGGAGCCTACAGATTAGCCAACCTTGGAGGAAAGTTCTATTAATTGGTTCCTTTCTCAGCCATTCCCATGCCTGTGGGAATGGGAGTACAGAAATGAATGCGATGGATATGCCCCTTTACAGTGTCTCACCATTCTGAACTCCTGCCGTGAAGCATTGAACCATCATCCAATAAGCTCTCTATGTGATTTAGAATACCGCTGCAAAAATTCTGATGTCCACTAGATGACAGCTGGATATGGAATCCAGAAAACACTACTTCTGTTTTGCCATCTTGTGATTGTATGGAGTTTTTCCAGCCCAGATATGGTAGTCCTAATTTAGAACCCTGATTTTCTGGGCTTCTAAATCATAAGGAGAAACTGCTAGAGTAGAAGAATCTTCCCCATCATAAACCTATAGCTTCCAGTATAAAGGTATCTGCAGAAATAATAGGGACTTGACTCTTTGCATGTGCCCTTGCATAATAGAATGGCAGATAGAAGAAAGATGTTCAAATAGGCCTTAAATGTTCAAGGATTCTAGGCTGATTGAAGTGTGGAGGGGACAATGGTATGAGCTAGCCTCACTGAGTGATGGACATGCAATGAAAATAGGAAAGAAAATATAGGCTGGGTGATGCAATCCGGGAAACGCGGTGGTGCAGTGGCTTAATGACGCTGAAAGTTACCGGCCAGAAATGGTCGACACTTCAGCGGTTCGAGCCCAGCCTTCACGTAGCAGAGTGAGCTCCTGCTTCCTCCCCCAGTTCCTGTCAACCCAACAGTTCGAAAACTTATGTGAGTAGATAAATGGGTACTCTCACTCTGGTGAGAGGAAAAATGCTGGCGGTGCCTTGCAAAAGGAGTTGGGAGCAGTTGCTGGTAGTGCGGAAGCTGGGCTCGCCCGAAAAAGGCACGAAGCAACGGAAACCCCGCCTCCTGCACTCGCCAGCTGAGCTCTGCTGTAGGAAGGAGGCAATGGCAAACCACTTCTGAAACACCTTGCCTTGAAAACTGCAAAGGACTTATCCAAAAAGCACTAACTGCAGAGTCGGTAACGACTGAGCGCAGATTAAAAAAAAAAAAAAAGGCAATCCAGTTTGAGTCTTACTGGCTCAGGTCACTAGAGTCAAAGAAATACATTTAATTACCTGGATATAAGCCCTGTTTCTACTTTGCCAAATATGGAATAGCAGCTCCTTCCCCGAACCCATCCCATGCTTGGTCTCAACAGTGATTCTGTTCATACATTGTGCTCAGCTCAAATCATGATGTGATTTGATTGCTTCAGTAAAAGTACAACAGCCAAAACCAGCCATATGGTTATGAATGAACTAAATCACTATGGCTTGTTCATATATCAGCAGGGCATGCTATATACTGTACATCCATGACTTATCACTGAATGGAAGGGGTGTGAAGGAAAGAGGAGCGAAGGTGAAAGCACCCTCTGTTCTTGGAAGAGGCAGCCCTGAAGATGCCTGACCAGTGAGAATGCTGCCAAGAAACAGCCCTTGCATTCTTCATGAGGCTAGGGTCAGCTTATTCCTGCCCCTCTCCCCCCCATGACTTGAGAGTTTTTGCAGTCCTGACTCTACCAGGGAACCCACTTAATTCCTCCACTCTAGCCTGATGAGAGAGGCAGGCTGACTGGCACAGGCTCACCCACAGGCATCCATGCTGGCATCACAGTTGGCCACATACAACATACACATACACATACATCCACAGCTGGCTAGGTAAGCCATACCTTGGCTTTTTCAAGGATATGCTGATGTCTGTAGGCAGCCAGCTTAGCACTCCACACTCTACCCACACTCTCAGCCAAGAAAAAGGCAAACATAAACAGAGGTATGTAGGAGAATAGGTGAAGAGGAAGAGATGGCAAGCAGACAAGGAAACAGGAAATGATATATGGGCAAGTTCAACAACTCTGGACAAGAAACAGGGCTGACATCCAGTTGCCATGACTACAAGCTACAATAAGTAGCTAATCTTGGTTTGATCCCTGCCTAGAGCTCTACTTGGGAGCTCAGTTTCATGCTCAGCAGCAACTCTGTTAGAACACAGTTTGGAGCTTGGCCCAAAGCTTGGCAGCAACCTTGCTCTGCAACTGGATTTACATAAGGAGCAACCAAGCTGATGCTGCACATAATCCTCCAAAACCTCTGGAGGGAAGCAAGGACTGTATGCCACTGTAAGGACGGAGCCCAAAGACTTGGTTACATGGCTAAGCCAACATGGAGGGTGGAGTTAACTCTGCCCCAAGAGAGAAGGCTTATATTGGGGAATGTGTGGGGTATAGAAAGCACCGCGCAACATTTTCATCCAAGTTGTGGTGAATCCAGCCATAGCAAAAAGAACCCACCACAAGGGAGAAAAATGAAGAAACAGTAACATGAGAATGATTCTATTAAAAGAATGGAGACCTCCTGCTTTTTACCCATTTGATATATAAAATATTAAACGGGAGTTTTAGTTTGCCAGAAGGTAGCACTCTCATGTTTTTGTATTATCACATTCTGTTTTATGACATTTCTTGCCATGACTTTTTTTCCCTTTCATGATGCACACTGATGATGAGTTTGCTCTTTGGAGAGGTGATGGCAATATTAATATGCATTTACTTTGCAGATTTTTATCATTACTATTAAAAAGACATTTAAAAAGTACAGAGGCATGGTTGAAATCCAATCTTCTGTTCAATCAGCAACAGCTACCACTTTTATTTGCAGATGTTCTAGAAGCCCTGGCTGATTGTTTCTTTTGGAAATGCAGACTTGCAAAGACTGAAAACTAGTGTTGCAATGAAATTCATGGAAATATACACAACATCAAGGCGTAATCTGCTGAAAGTCTTCTGCTGTTGACATTTTCAAGCATTCTATCAAAACTATTTATAATCTGATTTGCCTAGCTTTGCAGTAGTTCCCATATTTTGACACTGAGATCAATGAGGCTGTCATAAGCATCCTTTAGCTTACCAAAAGAAAAAATCCATGCCTCTGCCTTGGGAAACATGAAGTTAGATCTCAATAACCCAAATCAACTGCAGCTTTATTTCCATATCAAAAGCAGAGAAGTTTTAGTCTGTCAGAAAGAAAGCTTTCTTATTCTGCATTGATTCCATTGTTCCTTTATTTTTTTTCCATAGATTTTATTTCTAAATCACCCAGTGCTGTTCTCTTTATGCTTTACAAATATGAAAACAATGTCAAGTAGCAGGAATTTAAGTAATTAAAACAACATTAAAAGGATAAGGATAAAGCAGGAATAGACACAGGATCATTTGAAAAATGAACAGTGATAGAGCTATTCAAATTTCAGAAGATTATGCACCCATTATAAAACAGCCAAAACCAGGATTCAAATATACGATTTTAATTCCACTGCTAATAAAAAGGTATTATTCTGGTACTGAGAAAATATTAGCACTGGTACAAGTACAGGAATGTACTTAATAAACAAGAAATCATTGCTTAGCATACTTAAGTTATGCATCTAAGCTCTCTATCTCAGGTTGTAAGAGAAAGGCCTCCACTGATGATTTTAAGTTACAGGTAGGCATACCAAATGCCACAGAATATGTATTTCTTTCAAAATCAAACAATTCCTCCACCACTTTATTTGCTTATGTGTGTCCTTATGTTTATTAAAATAGTGTGATGGAAGATTTTACTTATTTATTTGGTTATAAAGAGATGGCTGGTACATACGTTCACAATAGCAGAGAGACTGCTGTAATTCCATAATCCTCTCACACATTCTTTCAAAGACTGGGGAAGTTCAAGTGAATGCCCCACCTGTTCTTGTCTTAAGCAGCCTATCCCAACCAAAGCAGACTCCTGATGTGGGATTCATCTCCCAGAATTCCCCAGCCAGCTTGCCCACTGCTGAGAATTCTGGGATATAAAACCTCCATATCTAGAGGAGATCCAGGTCAGGGTAGGCTGTCCTTGAATGTCCAAAGACAAAGATGAGTGAGACTCAGTATCTTTAGGGATTGATCAATAAGATAAATTTAGAGAGGTTTAGCCTGTCAGTCTGTAATACAAATAATAAAAGGAGAGCATCACTGTCTTCTTTTACATTGGATCATCTGCTCTTCATGTGCGGTTTTATGAACAAGCAATGTCTGCTTCCCCATAGTGCTCAAGCCATGCCTTTGAAGCATGAAGCATGATCTTATCCTTTGAGCCTCACACTAAAAGCCATTGCTCTATGCTTCAGTGGCAAGATACTATGCAACAGCTGCCAATAGGAATAAGGTAACTTAGCCCCTCAGAGGGCTTTCTGTTTCCTGCTTCCTGTCCTTCTCCCTTCTGATGCTTTCAGTCCCAAAGTTGGGTACAGTAAGATGAAAAAGGAAATCAGGATTCTACTTACTTTGCTCTCAGCTTCTTCTAAACAAATAAAATCGAAGAAGGTGTCCGCTAATGCAAAGAAGTTACTATTTCCTCCCTTTCCTACCATCTTAATATGTATGGTATATCATTTCCAATCACCCCAAATCAGTTCTTCGGTTGCTTTACCTACATTTTAAGCCCCTCTCCCCAGATCTTGTTACTTCTTTGCTGCACTTAAGAAAGGAGAATGATTCTGCCTTCAGGTGGAGAATCCAAAAATACACAGCAAATCAAGGGAAAAGGATGGGGGAGGGAAAAGGAGAACAAGAATACACAGGTTAAGTAAAGTTTTCTTTGAGTTCAGATCAATTGCTGGTGACTTTTTGGACACATCCATATAGTTTCCTTCACAACAATATTGAACTTGTTTTTCCATTGCCTTTTTCTGTATTTGTTTTCTTTTACTTCTGATCTTGCTTGGGATTTCATGGTATTAATCAAGTCTGACCCTGATTAGCTTTTTTAGATCAGCCAAGATCAGCTAGGTGCAGCCAGATGAATCTTTATCATGTTATCATTATCATTCATAACATAAACTGAGATGGGGCCTTCCATCCAGGAAATGGAGGAGAGAGTTTTTCTTATTGTGAGATGACAGGGTGGTTGATAATTAGGCTGATTCAATCAATCCTCCTCCTCCTCCTCCTCCAAACAGCAAACAGTTGAAAGTAGACACCGGATTCACCCAATGTTCCCTGCTGCCCAGGCCAATATACCTTTGTTGTCCACCATCTGCTGTTGCCTGCCATGTATAAATTGGAACCTCAGCTATCTATGGTGAAAGAAATGCCACCATGATAAAAGAAATAGCATGACTTCCCTCTCAGGAACACCCCAAGACCTAGCAAAACAGTAGCAGTCTGGAGTCCTCAGCTGATCAGATGTAGCCAATGCTTTCCAAGACAGGGGAAGCAGAAGAGCAGTACAACAGGTGGCAGACGGGATGATTCTTCCCTTGGGTCCCTGGGAGGCCTCAGTTTCACTTGCTGATGGTATCTACCATGTATTGGAAAGCAAACCTAGTCTGCTTAAATTAGTGTTGTCCAAACTTGGCCACTTTAAGATGAGTGGACTTCAACTCCCAGAATTCCCCAGCCAGCATGTCTGGCTAGGGAATTCTGGGAGTTGAAGTCCACTCATCTTAAAGTGGCCAAGTTTGGACAACACTGACTTAAAGGATAATTTGTCCCCTTTTCCGAAACAGGTGGAGAAAGTTAGATGGAAAGCTAAAGAAAACCCAACAAACTTGGTGCTTCTGAGTTACTCTTGACAGTTGCTCTGAGCCCTTTGTGATAGAAGTGAGTGTACACATTCTTCTTCCTGAGTGGTGGGGTATACTTCACAAACAATTGGCTTCCAAAGGGCCCCTTCTGCTCAAGGGAGCAACAAACAAGCAAAAGATTATATTATTAAAATGTAACTTGTCAATGTGGGGGTGGAAGTAGTACCCAGTATGTCAAATTTCTCTTCTGAGATGATAAATTAAGGTTGCTTTGTCCCATTATTGGTTTAGCTCTTTTTATGTCTGCCTCTCTGCTCTCCTGTTGAGGCTTTCAGCGTATTTTATATTCATACTTCTCTCTCTCTCTCTCTCTCTCTCTCGTGCTGTTTCTTGTTTATCCTTGTGGAAGTCTTTGTTGTGGCTTCCCTGCTGTTTGCCTTCTTTAGGTGCATTCTCATGCTGTGATGTTTCCGTTATTTCCCCCCCCAAAAAAAGTGCCCGTGGACAGTTAACATAACTTTTGGATCCTGGCACTAATAGCTAACCAAAGGCATCCCCCTCCCCCCGCCCTTCCAGCTATATTTAAGTGTATTTGTAATTTGCTCTGCACTTTCCTTGCCTATTATCTGTCAGCACCTATGACTTGAAGTCAAAATGGAGGGTAAAAGTTAGAGTTGGTTTTTCAAGTATAGCAGCATTAAATCCTGAGATGGGAAATGTTTCATTGGTAAAATATCATCTCTTTGAAGTAGTTCTCTCTGTCTCTAAGCTTGATAGGATTTATTCAGCTGGACATGGAACAAATGTTATTTTCCTGACAGGTTGAAGACTACCCTCATGGGGCCAAAAAGGTTGCAAGTTGGATGGCTATTCATGTATCACTCCCCCCTACACAAAAAAAAAGAGGGGGGAGGGGATGAAAGACACAAGAATGGCTTCAAGTGTGTACATGCATGAAACACACTGTGAGGTGATTCACATTGCTTCCTAGCCTCCACCTGCAGTTTCAGTGTTATTTATTATTTATTATTATTATTTATTCAATCTTGATGTTGCCTGACTCCAGCTGACACTGCATATGTGCAGAAATCTCTTCTAGCTACCGGAACTGGCAGAGGAGACCTCAGAAATGAGGCCAAGCAAAGCAACATGGCTTGTTTGCTTCACTGTTACAAGGAGTGGGGGAGGGCAGTGCATTGCTTTACAAAGCCACTTCAAAGGCACACTTCCCTCAAAGTGCCATTGAAGCAAAGCATCCCTTTGAATCTGCACAAATCTAGAAATAAGTAACATCCTTTCAACAGAAACACCTTGGTGAGGGTGATCTTCAACCTTTGGTGATCTCTGTGCCTGCCCAATTTGTGACTAGGTGCTCAATTCTCTTTCTCTTTAAGTTGAATTTGAATGACAGGCCTTAAAACAGGACTTCGTCATCTTTTTGATGACTAGAAACTGCATGTCCTTTAAAAAAAAAAGTCTCTGGGTACTATAGTGTATGTGACTGAAGTCCAAGTGACCAAAGGTGTTTTGTTTTTTAAATTATTGTAGGAAAAATTCCTGAGCTCTTATGCCATGAAAGAGTCTGCCCAGAATAGTGGTGGGCTCCCCTTCACTGCAGGTATTCAGATAGGGGCTGGATGGCCACTTCTTGGAGGTGGCTTCATGAATTCCTCAACAGAGTAAGAGGAAGGAGTAGATGACCCATAAATCCTACCAATGCATAGTTTCTATGATTCTATCACTTTGGGGGCTTTGGAAAGTGGCTTGAGGGGCAAAATAGGTACATGAATTCTTGTGATAATGTAATGCTATCATTTTGCCTTTCAGAAATGAAAAGAGAAAAATGGCATCCCCCACAATCAGTGGTTTTGCCATCCAATTTCTGGAGCACAACCTAGAAATCCTTTATGGGCCACATATGACCAATGGGCTGTGGGTTGTATCCACCCTTTATATCGAGCATGGATAAATGCATGGCTGCAAAAGAGGCTCTTTGCATGTGAGCAGAGGGAGGATACAGGCTGGGGGAGGTGTGGTTTTTAGGTTGTGGGGGGGGAGGGGTTGGAATTAGTTGAGCAAGCCTACAAAGAGGTTTCTGGGTGATGGCTTGTATCTTTGGAGGCACTGATCTGAAAGTAGTGCTACAAACCATGGACATGTTATGAACTAAAGTTAAGCAGATATTAGAAACCAGAGATATTCAGCATTGAAGAGAACTGCTTGTATGCTATCATCATAACGTTTTTTGGCTAAAGGTATAAGGGGAAAAAATCATATCTTATTCACCTCAGCTCCTTACAGGTATTTTTCCTGAGTTCCTAGGACAGACCAACTTTTATTTCAATTCCATATTTGGATAAAATATGGTGGTGGTGTTAGTCATCTCCATCTCAAGGAAATGGGGTGAATTAAAGAATTCTATACTATTTAAAAATGCAGCTACAAAAATCCATGCAATTTTATTTCCAAATCCAAAATGCTGGCTGGAAGCCAGGACAGAAGATAGGTAGAAGCTATTTGTTTTTCTTATAAGTTCATTATTAAACTAAGTATAGGGGAATGTTTATGCTGGCTCCAGGACTGTTGAAATACAGGGTTTGAGGGAGAAAGGTGCTGCAAATTCATTACTTTTCTGTCCTGCATTCAAGTTATACCTCTTATTTTCAGGGACATCATATTATTCTGCTGCCTTTAGAGGAAGTCCTCCAGAAGCCCTCAAGAGGCAAATTTCTTTTGTTCCCATGAAAAAAGAGTTTGCTGTCATCAAACTGACCCCAGTGCTACCACCCTCACTGTAGTAAAAGGATGACAAACAATTAGCTTTCAGTTTGAGCGTATTACATTTTCAGTTTATTGCCATGCATCATTCTGTTATTATTTTCTGTTCCCACCTGAATTTGTTTATTAAAATTTGCATTCTCTTTCATTATTAGATGCTGCCAATTTGGATATTATAATACTAATGTTCAAAAATCATCTTACATTTTGATTTTTCATCTTATACTTGTTATATTTATTGTTTCATCCTGCTATCTAGAGACCATTTCTCTTGAGGACTCCACTGACCTTATTAAAATCATTCAGTGTTAAACAGGTTGAGATGCAGTAAGCTTTATTTATTGAAACTGCATAATCCAGAGTACTGGTGAATGGGGCATTCCATTCAGGTTGAGTTTAAAAATGAGCCCATGGCTAAACTGAGAAAGTAGAGACACTGGAAGACCTTGAAAAAATTTAATTAAACATGATGTGATTAATATCACTTAGCTGATATTAATCACATAGAGACTGACAGCTTCAGGATAATGATTAGAAATGTTTAAATGTGTAATGTGTATAAATGAAACAATGCAGGATGTTTATGCAATAATTCAATATTCCTGCTTCTAAGCTGTGCATATTTCATTGCTCAAAAAGACTCAAAAACAGCATATGTTTATGCCATATACCATTCCAAAAACAACCATAAAGGCTTTGGCAACTTCCATGTAGGGATAATTCTAGGTTTCACAAGAGTCAAATTTGTTTTATGCAAGAGCTGGCATTTCATTCCCATCATCCAATTACATGTTAAAACCTCAAATGATAAGCTTCCAACCAACTCTAACAATTGTTCTTTTGGATGTTGCCATGGATATCTTCCACTCATCATATCCACATGATGCTTCATGTACAGCTGCAGTCATTGGCCTGAAGCAGCTTCTAACTCCAACTTTTGCAATGCGAGAAATATTGAGACTGTCAATCCACGTATCAGTTTGGAACTGAAATGAAGGATTAATGCAAGCAATTTATTTATTTTTTACACATTTTGAAATATATCTCCAAATAGCACACTGTGAATGTAACAGATTCGATTCCTTTCTGGATAGAAAAACATCACACAGTACTTAAAGTTGTAACAGATCCACACTTTCCACTCACTGACTCCCTATGTTGTAGCCAATTAAAAAGAGTGGCTAAGGATACCAATACTAACTTCAAGAGGGCTAATTTGAGAATCAATATCCCATGACTGAGTCTGGTGCTTTGTTTGGAAGAGGTGCAAGGCTGCAGAGAGGGCAATCTAATGATGTAATCAGAAAGTACAGTTCGCTGTTTATATAGCACTACAGTTTGCAGCAGTACATTAGCATTTCCTCATTTCTTGAGAAAGTAACTCAAATGGAGTTCATTAGGGATGCTTGAGGAAGTCGATATTTGCTCACTGTAATATAAACTGATGTGCTTGCGCATCTCAGATCTTTGTGTATGTCAGAAATTAGTTGGCATCAAGCCTTGAACCCATTACAATGCTATTTTCCATTCAAAAAGGAAAAAAAAAAGATCAAAATACTTTTTTAAAAGCATTGAGGGACTATACTTTTAAATGGCTGAAAATCTGGCCTAATTACTGGACATTTTTCCTCTAGTTTTTTCCCCCCATCCCTTAATTTTTGTAACTGATGGAAGAGATGTGGAAAACCTGAAAGTTCACACATTCTTTGGGGTCATCCAAATAAACCATGGAAGCTGGATTTCTTTTTTCCTCATAGACCAAGACAGCTATCATTGTTCTTTTCTCTAACTAGCCCATAATTTTTCAACTTGAGACTTTCCATGTTGCTAATCACACTAGTAGAGCTACCACCAAATTTGTTTACTGGGTGCCAACTAAGGCCAACATCTTACAGCCATTAAAACAACAGCAAATTAACCAAACCACAAAATGAAGTGTCTGGTTCCATACACACACATGCACACACACATACACACAGAGAGCAAAACAAAACAAAACACAGTCGCCAACATCTTCTCATTGCTATCTTCAGGCCACCAACCCTTCCCAAGTGATATTTCGGTGTAAATGCCCTATGCAGTTTTGTTGTCAGAACACAAAATGTATATAGTATGTATTCTGTAATCTGTACACAGCTGTTAATTCAGGAAAAAGATTGGAAGGCAGGCTTCAGGGTTTCATGCTTAGGAACATGTTTCTTCCTCCACACCCCACAAAATGACACTTTTAAGATATCAAGAAGAATGAAAAAGGGAAGGGTGAAATTTTGAATACTTTCAAACAGCAGGAAGCCTTTTTTTAAGAAAAGAAGTTTTCTTAAAGTTTTCTTCTGAACTGTACAGGTTTCCTATGATGCAACTTTGTATTTTTGCTTTAGGTGGCACTTGACAACTTTTTTGCTACCTTTTCACATGGTTATTTTCTGCAGGGTTCCCAGTTAGAGATGTTTCCACCAAGAGAAACTAGTGTTGTCATTTTTAAAAAGCTGGATTTAATTCTGTTGGAAAAAGGCAACACAGATGTCTTCCTGAGCTTAAATGTTGTTACTGTCCTGCTCAAGTCTACTGGGAGCAGAAGAGTTCTGTATAACTTGGTTGTCATAGATAGACCATTCTTTAAGCAGGTTGCTGATAGGAACTTTTGCAGGCATGGTAGGACAATTAAAATGACTTGCCTCATGGACCTAATGCATCTGAATGGCTTTCTGAATCCCCTTGGGGAATTTCTTGTTTTATCTGTTGGTGACGTTGCTACCATGCTTCCACAGCGTGGAAGCGGTTCAGGCAAAAGACACATTTGCCTTGTCTTATCTGCCTTCTTCCCTTTTTCAGAGCCAGGTCAATCCCCTGGTTTAGTAGGGTGCTGAGAGTAATTTGAATGCAAATTCAGTGTTACTCAGACTTGAATATGAATCTGAGTGTGAAAAACAGAGCACAGACTGAAGTTCCTTTGGATCAATGTTCCATGGCAGTGGAGATAGCAAAGAATACTTAGTTCTGTGTTTGCAATTAATAGGCTGATGATGCTATCTATCTATCTATCTATCTATCTATCTATCTATCTATCTATCTATCTATCTATCTATCTATCTATCTATCTATTGCAAGATCTCCCCGGTCCCCAGGGAGAGTTGCTTTGCTACACTGTGCAGGGTTTCCTCCGCTGCAAGGAGGGGAGGAGCCAGAGCAGTTGCTGATTCACTGTGAGCAATTTGTAACCTTTTTTTAAGAATAAAATTACTCCAATCTGCCTTGGCTTGAACTCCAGTGCTGAGGTAAAAAAGAAAAAAGGAATGTGATGGTGGCATCTCTTCTTAGACTGTTATTTTGGATTCTTTTCAGTTTGTGGAGCTCAAAGATACCAATTTGATGAGGTCTGCAACATGTTTGCTCAACTCTTGCACATCCTGACTGATTAAATAACCTTGTGGAGGACTGGCTGCATGGTTAATAGAGATAATTGGGGTTCTTTGCTAGAGAGATGTGTCCCTCTGTGCCTAAAGAAGGCAGTGCTAATATTACTGTTACAGCCAATAGTGTACAGCCAGATGAACCAGGAAACTATTAGACAGTCCCAGATGTATCATTTCTGGTTAAGATGGTTGAGAATGCGGGTGCTTCCCAACTCAGATCTTATCTGAAAGACCATTTCAATTGGGTTTATGACCAGAATAAGTGAATGAGAGTACTTTGGTTAATTTGATGGATGATCTCTGTGGGGAACTGGCTTTGGGGATTGCAGTCTCACTAGTTTTTTTTAACCTTTCAGTACCATTTGTTATGGGATCCTTCTAATATGCCTAGCAGGACTGTTTTACCATTGACAGTCCATGTGATGAAGGTCATGCTGGAAAACTACTGGTTAGCATCTAAGCTATTGGCCTGTAATGTTTTACTGGGTTCCATTTTGTCATTTATGCTGCAGAATATTTTCATGAAACTATGAAGAGAGGATCTGGAGCTTTGGGGTCAGGTGTCATCCACATGCTGTTTAGATCCACCATTGCTCTTTGCCATCCAACTCCAGGAAGGCAGGTGATGCCATAAACAGATGTCTTAGATTTCACAATAGATTGTGGGAGGATAAACTGAAATTAAATCCAGGCAAGACAGAGAAGTTGTTCTTCAATAGGAAGTTCACTCCTCCAAGATGCAGTCTGTAACTATTAACCCTAAGCTCATACAGTATATGTTTAATCAGATCTCATTTTCTTTAAAGGAACTTACGTAACTGTACATAATTCATGAAATTTTGACAGTATGAAAATTTAACTGTTTGGAAATGTTACCAGTTAATTGAAAAACAAAATCCAGAAATGAATCAACTAAGAAATAATAATTGATGCACACAGTTTCTCCCTTTCCCATCATATGAAAATATGGGTATAATTACAGGAACTATCATATCTGAAACTGCCCATTGAAACTAACTGTGCAAATGAATAGGAGAGGAGTAATTAATGGCATCCTGATAGAAAACACTCACTACATCAGTGTATTTTGCATTAGTTTCTGAAGATACCTATAGGGATAATTATGTGCATCAGTGACAATGAAATAATACTTAATCATTTTATACAGGTGCAAATAAAAGACCAAGTCAATGCTATAAGAAGAAAATAGTTTTCTTCTTTAGTTCTTGCATACATCTTTGTTTACCCTGACTCACTTTTAGGATGTATGTGCATGTTTTATTTTTGCGTCTACTGTGGCTATTTCATATCTCTATGTTAATACTACACAATGGCAGGAAAAGGAATCCAAGGTGGGCTGACCTGAACAGGTCAGGCCTCCATGATCCACCCCCTGTAAGGTAGCATAAGCAGTGGAAGCTAGAACTTGCAGAAGGTGGATCAGGGAGGCCTCCAACCCACACTTCACTTTCAATCCCATTGACCTTCTTTTCCCCCTATAATAAGGGATGTTCCCAACATATCACAGACTCTCTTATGGAAAACAACTAAGGACTTTCCCTTAAATCTCAGAATGTCCAAAATCAGATGTGAATCAGCATTACTTCTTATTGCAAAATTTCTTCTGGATATGGTTTTTTTCCTTGCCATAAAAAATCATGTCAACGGTGATTCCCTTTTTTCCTTACAGTTTCTACCCACTTTAGGACAGTGGGTAGGGTCTTTTCCTACCCCCAGCTAACTTGCATTTGGAATGATTACCCTTCCCTTGGATTCTTCATGGCACTCTGAGCAACAGCCTTGGAATCTGAAAGTAATAACAAGGCTAGCACTCTTATTTCTTCAGTGTCAGTTCTAGCAAAAGCAAATGCCTTTTTGTCTTTCAACATAATAAGAGCTGTGATGAATGAGCTCTGGAAGTTAAAATTAAACCTTTTATTTTAACCAAAATCAATGTCCTTGCAGCAATTGTGTTACAAGATCCTTTATTCATAAGACCTGAGATGGAGGTCAGCTTTAGAACATGAAAGAAAGATAAAAAGTATATTGGGGCGGGGAGTTCTTCAAAATAAGACAATAGATGTTCCTCTCTGGTATGTCACAGCTGAATATATATATATTCCAGTGCTTGATTTCCAAAGCAATCCTATAAACTGAGGTGTTATTAGACTTGCCAATCTCACCCCATAGACCCACAATTGCTCCCATAGAAATCTCCAAGGGCAAGTGATGTTGATGGTGTTTCTGCCAGTGGCAGGACCCAAAAGAGCATTGCATGGGAATGTGGGAGGCACATTAAATGTGCTGGATTTAAAACCTCATTCCTTTCCCTGATACACCCATGGATTGGACCTACACAATGTGCCAGTTGGGCTGGAGCTGGTCTCAATGGGAAAGAAAATAGCTGGGAAAAACATGATGAAAAAGAAAACCCACACACAAATTCACCCCACACAGGTAGCTGGAACTTAGCTACCTTTTAAACTGTTGCAGTGGTAAAATCTTACATACTGTATATCAAAGGATACTAATGACTACATTAGAATATTGGACCAAGCTAGATATACAGTATATTAAATGCATCTTTGGCTTGATTTTCATATGTTATTAAATGCCATTAATTTACTTTTAATGTAAAAACAGCTGTTAGAGTGGTTGCTAAAGTTGCTACCAGACTCTTCCTGATTTTTTGCCACCATTGGCTAACACTGCTCTCCTTCTGAAATGTACATAGCACAGTTCAATGTTTACAGCACAGTCTAATTTTGGAACTCTGATTAATGCAGGGATTGGGATTGTGTGGGAGATTCACATCTAACACTCAACATGCAAAGATTTTCTTGTTGCAGACAATCACATTCAACTGTAAGCAACCAAGAGTATGGAACAACAACAGTTGTTAGTACATGGATAGAAGCCTACCAGGAATCCCAAGACCTGGGAAGTTTAAAAAATAAATCAGGAAAGGGGCAATGGCACATATATCAAGTCGTTTTCAACTCCTAGTGACCACTTAGGTAGGTTTTCTCCATGATGAACTATCCCTAACCTGTTCTTTCAGGTCTCCCAACAGTGCACCCATCACCATTGTAACTGAGTTCATCCACCTTACTGTTGGTCATCCTCTTCTCTTTCCTTCCACTTTTCCAGCATTAAGGTCTTTTCCAGAGAGCTGGGTCTTTGCATAATGTGTCCAAAGTAGAATATTTTTTAGCCTGTTCATTTGTGCCTCGAATAAGAACTCTGGGTTGAACTGATGATCCATCGGTTTGTCTTCTTGGCTGTCCAGGATATTCTCAGGAGTTTTCTCCAACACCAAGTTCAAGGGCATCAATACTCTTCTTATCCTGCTTCTTCAAAGTCCAACTTTCACTTTTATAGAGTGTCACAGGGAATACCATGGCTTGTGCGATTCTGATCTTTGTAGGTATAGACACATCATGGCATTTGAATATCTTTTCCAAAGGCTTCATGGCTGCTCTACCAAGTGCTAGTCTGTGGCATATTTCTTGACAGCCTATTCCTTTACTGTTGATGGTTGATCCTAAAAGGAAGAAGCTATCCACCACTTCAACATAAGATATATGTTCTTCCCATGCTACCGATAAAGAAATTTGCTGATTTTGATAAATTGCTCCCAAAATCTGAACACAATGAAAGTCTCTCCTTTCTGTTGAATTAATTGGAGTGATTATATGCAAGTGAAGACTAATGGTCCTTGGGGTTAGACAGCCCAGTGTTAAACCATTCAAGTTGGGAATATGTGTTGCTGAGTTGCTACTCTGATCATACAGATGGTTGGGGAGTTCCTCCTGCAGATATGCCAGGCTGTCAATCAATCTCAGACCATTCAGCATCATAGACTCATAAAGGCTTAACAACACAACACTCCTGTAGCCTGATTCTCAGCAACCCTGATTCTTACTTGGGTGGAAATCCAACATCACAGTCTGTGTTTTCTCAGAAATATCAGTAATTTTTAGAAATTTGTTTTTGTAGGGATAGCCTGAAAAAACAGCCACTTTTTCCTTTGTTTTTAATATGAACAACAGCAGGTGCATTTGCTTAGGTTCTGCTTTGGAGCATCTGAAAATAGCAGACATGAGAGATTCTCAGTAAATTGCCTTGTTTTTCCAGGCTTGCTTAGAACCAGCAAGATTTTGGGATATTATTTTAGTTATTTGTTGTCACTTCTTGTAATATCTAGTACTCATTTTCAGCTTTCAAACCAGAAACCTTTCTGTTTACAAGGCAACAATTAGAGTCTTTGTGCTATTGTAGCACTCATGATGAATAATGGTCTTTAGGCCATTAGAAAGAAGCAGATCAACATGAAGGTGTTTTTTTTTTAAATCTGCTTTTGGATGCATATGTATTTTGGTGCCTTAACTTTGCATATATGAATTCAGTTTAATTTTCTGTTATACACACATAAAGACATCTCTCTCTCTCTCTTTCTCCCTCTCCCTCTCCCTCTCTCCAGGATGATGTGCCCACAGAAAGGAAGGTGATTGGTAATTGTGTTCCTAGAACAAAAAGTGGGAGGGCGTAGAACAGGGGAATTGTCCATTGGGAGGACCTGGTACCCGCACTCCAGCCTGAATACCTTACAAGCTGTTGCTTAAGTATCTCAGTCCAGAGAGGATTTTCTTAAACTGGCTTAGACAAAGTCAGCATGAGCACATGAGAAGCAGTAAGTCTGTTACACCCTTAATTATACTCAGATTTGGGATTATTCTAGCTTTATTTGTAGGATTATGCTCACTATTTCAAGGAGTTACTGGTAAAGCGATTTTGAAAATGCATTGGCTGTGTCTGGTCAGCAAGAAGGCAAGTCAGTTGTTTGCCAGACTTGGTTGTGATAAAATAAGAGGTTTTGAATCCTGAATAATGTTATTAAGTGTAACTGCTAGATTTATCCATGCTTTTGGATAAATGCTTTCAGCTTCCACACACGGTCTTTATTTTCTCCTCTCCAGAAGCATTCCCACTTCTGAGAGTTTTGATATCTCTACAGACTTTTGTTAGTAAAATGCCCATATGCATATTATTGCTACCCTTACTTTTAGCAATTATGATAGGAAGTCACACAGAATTTACAGTATGATCCAGTGGCCTAGTATAGGTATACTTTCAGTAGTTTTAGCTGTTTTTTTTTTTTTTATTTAGCAGTTTCTGTTTCTAGAGAATGAAATACTATATTTTTGCCTTCTTTTGGCAGACTACTGTAGAATTGTTTTTTGTCTGATATTATATATTTTTTTTGTTGTTTGCCAAACTCTTATTATATGCTTTATGTATTGATAAAATGCAGTTTTACAGATTTTGAATTTCTGTTGTCATATGGCAAGATACTCGGTTAATACTGCTTTAAAATTAAATGTATACAGAACAAAATTATACTTTTTAATTATAACAAATAATATTTCTAAGAAAATATATGTACACATAATGTCATAAATGTCAACATGTAAACTAGTTGTTTACACTGTCAACATTGTTAACATGACTCCCTGTTTTATTCCTTTTCAACTTAAAATCTTCAGCTTTGCTAAGGATGATAGCATAGGGTTAGAAGAATTCTTTTCATCTTTGCCTTTCAGATGAAACGCTGTGATAACATTTACAGGTTTTATTTCAGCCATTTGATAAATCTCTTTACCCTTTACAGACTTGCAATGCCAGCCCTACTATTACCCAGTTGCTTTAGGCAGCTTATATTGGGTGTCACAGAAGAACAGTGCATTATTAGTCATTTAATTAATTATGACAGTGCTTTACTCCCAGGATGAAGCACTTGTGGGATTTGATTTTAATGTAGAGGTAGTCCTCACTTAACAACCACAATTGGGACTGGCAACTCCATTACTAATTAATATGGTCATTAAGCAAGATACCATGTGACCATGACAGATTTATAACCTCATTTCCACTGCAGTAGTTAAGCAAATCACCCACAGTCATTAAGCAAGATTTCATGTGACCACAACTTGTAATTTTACTGCTGGCTTCTCCATTGACTCTGCTTGTCGGAAGTGTACAAATGGCGATCACATGACCGCAGGATGCTGTGATGATTGTAAACACGTGCTGGTTGCAAAGCCCCTGAATCACATGACTGCAAGGCTGCTGCAATGGCCATAAGTGTGAGGACTGGATATAAAGTTACTTTTTCAGTATCATTGTAACTTTAAATGGTTGGTAACAGGGCAGTTTTTAAACAAGATCTACCTTGTTTTTGCCCCGGGTATCAAAATAAATTCTAGGTCATACCATCGGGTAGAATGAGAGAACTGCTTCAGACAACTAATACAGGATAATAGAAAACATTGGCAAGGAGTTGGATGTCAGCCTTGAATGCCATCAACTTGCCATATGTGCTCTAAGCTAGTTCTCAGGTTCAGTGGAGGATACTATCACAACACCAATCATGAGATAAAGCAGAGGTTGGCAACCTGGCACCTTTCAAAATTTTAATAGCTGTGCCCATAACTTCTAACATATTTTAATGTCAGTTGGCATTAATAGGCACTGTAGTTCATATTAACTGGAAGGTTTCCTACTCTAACATATAGCCTTCAAAAAAAAAAAAAAGTGTACTTGTGTTTCCACTTTGATTTGAGACCATTGTTACTTACTAATGCCCTGTCCACTTTCTCTTTTCTTAAGTTCTCTTTCTTCACTAATGATCAAAACTAGTAAAGGATCATGTAGTGAACATGTCCATCCACTTGTATGGCTGGATTAGACAGCATGTGTAGGAACAATTTTGTATGCAGGAACAATTTTGTTTCCCTTTCCCTAAGTAGGGAAAGAAGGAAGGCTGTGACATCTGCAAGGGGAGTTTAAACAGGTGAGAAGGCAGTTGTAAGAACACTATCAAAGTTGTACATGCATGCAACTTTAACATATGTAAAATGGGGTGAAGCTTCAATAGTGTTGCTGTGATGACATCTTCTTAAAAAACACTTTATTTTTGAAGAAAGAGTACAAAATATATACAAAGTACCAAGATAAATTACAATAACAAAGTTAAACTAAACAATCCTTAAAGTTAACAATAATTTAAAAACAGAGAAAGAAAACAGAGAAAGAAAAAGAAAAACAGACAGACTAGAAAAATCTACCTTATATATTAAACTCAGTCACTGGATACTGTGACTGACATCTTGCCTGTTTTGACCCCCTATGGAACTGCTGCCTCCCTACTGTTTCCTGAATTTGCACTTGTCAAAGGGTATAAATTGTTCCTACACAGAGAATCATGTTCTCAGAATAAAAATGCTCACAAAATGCATTGAGCTTTGGCTCAATTCTCATTCTTCTGATACTATCTATGGAGATACTCTTTCAAGTCAATTGTTGTGTATTAAATCATTTAAAACCTAAAGCTAAATCGGTTGGTCAAACATGCTTTAAACCTCAATTTTCATTTATTATTATTTTTTTAAAAAACAGCAGAAGAGATTTATTTATTTTCCTGAGAGTGGAGGGACTGAAGGCAGTATTCCATCAATCGTATCATTTGCCATCAACTTCTAACCATCAAATAAATCATCCGCAATTTGGCATAAAAACATATTCTCAGTATGTCCCTTGATAATTTGCTAGAGCAAGACTTCTTAAAATTATTACATGTCAAAAGTCTTCCTCTGGCTTACTAATACAAGGAGGAATTAAAATTACATGCATGGGAAAAACATTAAAAATTGACCAAACTGTTGACAGTCATCAGGAGCATCCTATCTCAATATTTACACCATTAAACAAAGCAATTGTTTCTATAGCAACAGTAAATATACCATGAAAGCAATAGAAGGATTGGGTGGAATGGAGACAGCAAATGTTACATCAGAAACACTCAAAAGATGAGAAATAATCTGTTCTCAGCCTCTCTCGCAAAAGTCTACAGATCAAAATTGTGCAGATTTATTGACAGAGAAGCAAAACACTTTACTTTAAAAGGACAACATTACAGCTGCAGTGGAAGAAATAGATTAGGAGGTGAAAGAGAGCTCTGTCTGTTGCATTTAATAATAGATGTTTCCAAATTCCAACAAGTCATGCTGGCTGGAAATTCTGAAGACTAAATTTCAGCCCATTCTGGAGTAGACCACATTGTGTAACATTAATTTACAACAACAACATCAGCAGTTCTGAATGTCTCTTGAAGCTAAAGGAATTTAATGCATGCTGTTTAGAACTGTATGTGCTTTTTACATATTCACAACCCATTCATTTTTTTCTGCTATATAACTTCATCTGTTATGCATGCTAAAAAAAGAAAAAAAACATCCACCAGCTTTTCCAGCACTGAAGAAAGAGGTTTTAAGAAGCCAGAAATAGGCCCAATGTGAGATCTTGTGGATGGTGAACAGCAGGGACTTTTGTAAGAGCTTTTAAACGCTTGTTACAATGAGTAAGTAGAAGTTCATATTAATATGTCTCATACTGAGCACTATTTATCAGCATACATTTTTAATGGAACATTAAAAGCATATTGTACCAATATGGCTGCATATTAACCAAGTTTTACATTCTGGCTCATGTATGTCTGTGTGAGAGAGAGACAGAGACAGAGACAGACAGACAGACAGACAGAGACTAGATCCAACTTAAAATAACTGGATGACTGCCAGATTGTAGTTCCTTTGCCCTATTTAGACTCAAAAATGAAAGTGATCAACATAATGAAAGGCAAACAATAAAACAGCTGAAATATTAAAACAGGAAAAAAACAGCATTAAAACATTAAAATGGCTTTACATTGGTATCATAATGGAAGTATTCTGCAGCTGGTGCACCACTGCATCTTATTTAGAAGCACACAAACTCTGTTCAACACAAAGCATTTGGACTCGTCTATTCATACTCACAGATATACCAACTCAAGTGAGTTCACAAAGTCTCAGAGTACACTGCAGAAACTGACTCCATTGGCAACTCTCTTAGCTTCTCTCTCATCTTACCTGCTCAAAAATATTCTACATTTTTGTACAGCTTTTTTTATTTTTGCAATTAAAAACTAAGGAATTTAATTAGAGTTGGAATAAAATGCAGAACACAGTGAAAGTCAAACTAGTTTGATTTACCTGCCCCTGCAGCTTACCATAGTAGAATCTTATAGTTATAGTGCTTCCACAGATCTTTAGGACCCTTACCCAGGGTCCCATAAGCTATAATAAGAATTCCCCTTACATGTCAAATGTAATCCCTATATATTGTTTGTACTTTCAAGAACTTTGGCCAGATATTTTGAGTTGATATTCCATCTCTATTTTTATATAAACCATCCTTAGTGGCAAGATCTGAAAATTCTTTTACCCATTCATTCATATTCGAAGGACCTGGTGGCTTCCCATTTCTACATGAGATGTTTGGTTATGAACTGTACATACCTATTATAATAGCTCATAAAAGGGTTCTCTCTTCTTTACATAGTGCCTATATTAGAAGCATGCACTTTAATTGTCTGGATAAGTTGGAGAGAGTAGGATTTGTTTAAGATTATGTCAATGATTTTTTTTAAAAAAACAACCAATTTTTATGCATTTTTTAAAAAATCACAGATTAATACAGAAGGAGAATGAATGAATGTAGGAATATACACATCCAGACCTAATGCAAAGTGGAAACAGATTGCTCCATATGCTCTTCCTACACACAGAAAGATACAGAGAGACAGAAGACAGATACCATAGTTTCCCAGTTGATAGTCCTCTTTTTCTCTAATTCCATGTGAGATTGCAAGCAGAAGGAGTTCTTTTCCAGTCCTTTTTCTCACTTTTTCTCATTGCCCCCCATCTTTTCATGTTGGCCCATAAGCTGAAAGAAGAAACATATATCACACATACCTGATATCTGATCAGTTGCCCAACACTTTTGAAATTAGGCCAAGGATTTATCGCACCCCTATGGCATGGATACCTAAAAATGGAATTCCTGAAATATGTACCAACTATTCCATGATACAGTTCGGTGACATACAGTATACGCTGGAGATGCAACAAACAAAGCAAGGAGTCTTGCTTTATTCCATTGAGTACTAGGGGTATTAGATGTACAGATGGCAAGCAAAGGACATGCTTTTCATGCTGTTCTTATCTCTGTTTTGCCTTTCTCTGATTGGAAGACTGACACCTTTAGGTTTGTCTATTCAATCTATTTCTCACAGGAAGAATCAAGTATTTCCTTTTCTTCCCCGGCACAAGGAGAGAAAGCTCTGAGACAGAAATGTGTTATTGGGACATGTGATTTTCTTATTGCATGTGCTGTTTTCAGTCTTAATATCTGTCTGTTGATATTTGTAATAGGCTTGGTTCTACCCACACAGATGTGCTAAATCCAGTCCCAGAAGTATGAACTGAAGGATTCCAAACACTTACCACAAATTTTCACCTACAATATAAATCAATTCTTTCTTTTCTACATTTAGAAAATGGCCCCAAACAGCTTATTTGCATGGGCTTTCTACATGGCCATGTAGAAAAGAATAGGATATGCATGAATATGTATGTATGTGTATGTATGTGTATCTCTCTATGTCTCCATCTATCTCTCCATATCCATCTATCCATCTATCCATCTATCCATCTATCCATCTATCCATCTATCCATCTATCCATCCATCCATCCATCCATCCATCCATCCATCCATCCATCCATCCATCCATCCATCCATCTATCTATCTATCTATCTATCTATCTATCTATCTATCTATCTATCTATCTATCTATCTATCTATCTATCTCCCCCAAGAATAGCCTTATACCTTGCCAAGTGAGAAACAATTGCTTTGCATAAATTTCAAAATCCTTTAAGACAATAAAATGTTTTCTGAAAGATTTCATTTTCTGCTTTAGTGAAATTCTATGTATTTAGAAGTAGAAAGAATTATTTGGTGGGAGGTGTTTGTTTTAAATAGATTTCTAGTTAACTTTTCAGGTGAAAGCCTTTATAATGTGAAATGCAACATATTAACAACATATTATTTAAATAGCATAACCTAGGAAGCAAGAACATTACCCACTATTTCTACATCTCCAGAGTTCCCTCACTTTTTAATCCTTTAGTAATCTCTCTCTCCTAGCTCAGCCTCTGTGTAATACAATCAAGAATTTGTTTGACTTCAATTTAGAGATCACAGTACAATTCTCTGTATGATTATGAAAATAGATAGAACTGAGGTCTGTGGGGCTTAACCCAGATATAAAAGGCAGCCCTTAGAAATTCAGTATTACAGTTCTCAAAATCATATTATATAGGCATGGTAAACCCTCTTGAAATCATTGGAACTCAGTTCGAAATAACTTAGCTTCTGAGTGCAACCCTTGGGCCACTTAAGCTACCTCAAACCAAGTGGGTGACTTAGAAAAGAAGCATTTGTTTGTGGAGTCAGAAACTGATGGGGTAATCCAGCATTTAAATGTATACCTTGTTTACAGAGACTCAAAATGTCTTACAATAAATAAGGTGTACAACTGTAGGTGTAAATGGAACTTAAAACCTATGCATATTCCTCTGCTACTAATGGAGTATTCTGTTCTTGTTTTGGCTGCCTGTTTCATTTATATTTGTGAAGCAACTTCAAATAATCAATTTTCTATCTTGTCATTGTCCCAGGGTTTACCATAAAATATTTATGGGAGATCCCATTGTTGCTCTGTATTCCAGATAAGGGTAGAGCTCCGTGCAGCTGACTTGATTTTTAACCCAGATTCTGAGCTGCTAAATTTAGTTTGGTATCTGGCCCAAGTATAGATCCAGGCCTTATGGAATACTGCATAGAAAATGCTGTCTCATTCCTATAGAATCATAGTTAAATCATTCCTTGAACATAAGCAACCAATCTGAAATAAGATTGCTGTACGTCTTCTTCAATTTATACTAGACTCCTGGTAACATCCACATAATTTTCTTCGTGACAGTATGGAAGTAATTAGCCATTGTCTTCTTCCAGGGTTCTTTTATCAACTTCCCAATTTAGCTACAATATAGACAGTTCCTAGACAGTTCTAGACAGTTTCCCATCAAAGTAATAATCAGTTCCAACTCTGTTTAGGTTTTTTTTTTTTTCCCCAAAATCAGACAAAGTAGGCTGGGTGCATCTATAGTGGGGTAAGCCAGCTAACCTATGAAGAGCTGCTGCTGAAGACTTCCAGGATAAACAGAAACTATGTACTTAGTAATCACATTGCCACAGCAGCAACTACACTGGCACTGTGGAAATTATTATGCTAATAATAAACTTAATAATAAATAAGAGTACGTTTCAACTATGTGTGTGTTTAAGGCTTAGACATTAAAATGCAGGATCCTCCTAATTACCCTTGAATTTACATGCTAATCATTAGCCTTGAATTGTTGTTGTATAACAACTAAGAACATGAAATCTTACTCCCTTTTAAATTTGATTAAAGTATGATATAATTAATTAAAAAAACATATTTATAGTTGAGAGGAAAGGCAAGTGGGGTCTAGCCATTATGAAAATTTGATTCATTTTGCTTGATGGCTTAATCAAGCAGAACATTAAAAAATTGCAATTGTTTGATAAAGGACTCTAGAATAAATGTTGTATTTCATGTTCTCCTGGCAGACTGGTAGATTAAGATTCAAGAAAACATCCTCCTCCTTTCAAGCAGATGACCTTATTTGAAACCTGACCAAGAAATTCACTGATTGATCTCAGCAATAAACTCTTGTTCCATCTGTCCCAAATTTCCTTATGACTAATGAGTTCCCTCAGTGTCCTTTTTGCAGTTTTGATTTTCTATTTGGGCTTAACTTTGTTAAGAGTGTACACTGCAGTTTGCTGATTAGCAAATTCTGATAATAATATTTGCACTGTTCATAATTTTGCATATCTTCACTGTCTCAAAAACATACTGAATAACAAAATAAAGTCTATCAAAAAGGTTTTGTGACTTTATTTCAACAATGCAGAAATCACTTTTTTAAATGTTACAGATATAATCAAATTCTATCTATTCTAAGTCAAATTTCCACTAAAAATCTAGAAAATTGTATTTTGGAAAGGCTGCAGGGACTTTTCTTTCAGAAGACCTATTCACCTAAAAATGGTTGAAGTTTCCATGAGGGTATGGAATGATTACTACCTAAATTTACATTTATAACTAGATAAGCCACTAAGAATATAAGTTAGCCTCCTTATACAGATGCACTTCGACTGAAGCTTCAGTTTTGTATCCTATAGTATATTTGGCCTTTTATTGCTTAAAATATTCTATTTAATAGAAGATGGAGATATCTGAATATTTTAATTGCAATGTACTTTAAACACAAATTCCCAATTCAGCTATGGAGATCACTGGGACTCTGTTCACCAACCCAAGTAGCCATAGTTCACTTGATTATTGATTGATTATGTGCCAACAAGTCATTACTGACTCCTAGCAACTAAATAGATAAATCCTCTCCATAACAATCTGTCCCCAACCTGGTCCTTTAGGTCTTCCACGGCCACTGTAACTGAATCTACCCACCTTGCTGCTGGTCATTCTCTTCTTTATTCCACTTGTCCCAATGATAGGGCCTTCTCCAGAGAGCTAGGTCTTCACATAATATTTCCAAAGTAGGCTAATTTGAGCCTGTTCATTTGTGCCTCTATTGAGAACTCTGGGTTGATTTGTTCAATGATCCATTTACTTGTTTTCTTGGATATCCACAGTATTCTCAGCAGTCTTCTCCAACACCAAAGTCCAAAAGCATCAATATTCTTCCTATCCTGCTTTTTCAGAGTCCAATTTTCACTTCCATAGAGTGTCATGGGGAATACTGTAGCTTGCACAGTTCTGATCTTTGTAGGTATAGACACACCATGACATTTGAATATCTTTTCCAAGGCCTTCATGACTACTTTGCCAAGTGCTAGTCTGTGGCATATTTCTTAACTGCGTGTTCCTTTACTTTTGAAGGTTGATTCTAAAAGGCAGAAGCTCTCCACGAGTTCAATATCTTCATTGTCAATTCTAAGGCTGACTGTTCTATCTGTGGTCATTAGTTTGGTCTTCTTTATGTTTTATTTAAGTCCCATCTTTTTACTGTGCTCTTTGACTTTTATTACTAGAACTGTTTCTTCCTCCAATTTTAAAACCACACATCTTCTTCCAATCCAGCTTCCCTTAATATGTAGTCAGCGTATAGATTGAATAAATAAGGGGAGATTTACAGGCTTGTCTCACTCCTTTGCCAACCTGGAGCCAGTCTTTCTAACCACGATTTATTGGATAAATCATAATTATTTGCATTCATGCAACATACTAAAACATAAACCATACTTCATGAACCATACTGGCTGGGCTTATACAGTATAATGAACCACCATTAAGCAGAACACATTATGGTTTAGTATTTAATATGAATATAGCCATGGTATTTGGGACCAATTCCCTGCTCCCCCTAATTCTCAGCCTGACCTTCTTAATAAAGGTATTGCTTTGGGGATAAAACAGGTGAGTCCCCTATGTGTCCTGCTTCATGATCCTAAGAAAAAGTGGGATGTGAATTTAATTAATTCATTAAAAGATATAAAATATAATTTTAATGAGTGAAAAATTCATTAAAATAATTCTAATATTTCTTTTTACTGAAAAGGGATAGTCGATAAACAATTTACAACAAAACTTTAAAGCCATATTATTAAGAGAGAAACTGAAAATGTTAATCCCATGAAAAAACAGGAAAAAAAATAAAACAGGTAATATGGTTTTTTGAAAGCTAAGCAAAGATACTGTTGATCTCTGTAAGGAGAATACTGCATAATGAAAGTGCTGACAGGGGAAAAGCCCTGTTCTGGGATCCACCACCATCTCTAGATGAAGGTAGCTACAGTTTATGAAAGTAACACCTTGAAACAGAAAAGCTAAGTTTTATAAAGCAATATATTTTTCTTATAATGGAAATGTTCAATGAGAATTCTTTGAAACACAAAATATTTACTTCAATTAACATTTGTCTTAATTTCTTCTTTTGTTTCCTTACTATAAACCCAGGGGATATTATTGAATATGGCTCCACATTTTCATTCAACTGGTCTATACAGTTTTAAAGATCAGGTTTTAAAGATGGGCAGATGAAGCTGCTAGACAAAAGCCCTATACTATGGCAAAATATTATATTAAAGTAAACTGCATTGACTGGTAAACGTGAATATCTATGTGTGTGTGTTTGCATAGGTTGGAGTTGAATACAGAAATTAGATTTATAACGAATTCAGTAGGATATGCACAACAACCTAGGAACTCCATTCTCCCCGACAGCGTGCCTAACAGTAGGATTAAACTGGTTAGATGGTAAAGAGATTTTTAAGAGTGTGCTAGAAACTACTCCAGAATCAGGACAGCTGAAATGGACAGAACAGCATGCCATCATAATTGCTAGCAGGGAAGTATGTTTGCACAATTGGTAGCACAGCATAGACCTGCACGATGACAACAGCAAAGGTGAATCTGTTGTTTGTAACAGCTTGAGGCTCTGTTTATTGTTGCCTGCATTGCTTACCTCTGCCTGTTCTTTGGGGAATGTCTCAGGAGCAAGACATTGCCGTATAATATGCATAGCCAGCCTGACGTGTAGCCAGAGAGCATATCCAAACTGCCAGGTTGCTTGGTCATGAGTATGACCCACCAAACCTTTCTGGAGGACAGGAACAGGTAGCATTATCCTCTACTTGACTCCAGTCCATCACAAATGTGACCTCCACCTGTATTTTCTGCTCTGCTGTAGAGAGTAAAGAGGATGACCTTGAGAGAAGATCTGTTACCAGTGCTTAAGTCCAAACAATAAGGGAGGATTTCTTGATCTGGTCTGCCTTGCAGGGCTGACATCTGCATTAAAAATGTTTTTGGGCTTGCACCAGTTTAGGCATTCCTGTCCAGTTGGCCTGCTGTGCTTTACTTTGTTTTAGGCAGACCTCTGCACTTTGATTGGCTGCTATGCACAGTGGCAGGAATGACCCCTCATCTGGGTCAGTGGCTGCTGCCCTGCAGCTCTCTAATCTTTACTGTGGATATTGTTACAAATGGTGTTTCAGCGACACTGTGGTTATAATATTTGCCTGAAATATAGAAGGTGACTGGTTCTTTTCCAGTGGGCTTAGAAAACAACAATTCTGCAACTCCCTTCTCCTTCTTTTCCTCCTCCCTCCAAATCTACTTCCTAAAGTAGAAGCAAATTAGTTCTCTTACAGTACTTATTAATATGGACCATTTGGGTGCCAGGGTGCAACTCTTCTGCCTGACATGATAGGAAAAACAATGAAAGAATGCACTGGTGAACTTGTTTGTTCTTTAAAAAAAAAAAAAAGCAATAAAGTGAGTAACTCAGGAAATGAAAAATAGTAATAATCCTCCCACCCACTCATCCCCATTTCTGCTGGGTTTTGCGCTGGTAACATTTTGCATGTCAGGCAAATGTAATAACCACTATGCTATTAAGAGAATGCTATAACAGTAGCTGCAGCAGATGTTATTCAGGGGAAATTAAAGAAAGTTATTTTTCTTTTAAACTAAGTGCGGTGTCTGCATTTATGTGCCTTTTGGTGCTTTAATTTAACTTTGTATACAAATATTATTACAGATTTGTGTATGTATGCACATAACTGAAGTCACCGAAGACAAATTCCTTGTATATATTTTATACTTGGTCATTAAAGTATTTTGTATTGTATTGTATTTGTATAAATCCAATAAGAGCTGCTCCCCAAAAGTTAAACAAGAAAAAAAAAAAACATTGGCAATTGCTTTCCTGCCACAGAAAGTTGGGAGGCACACTGCAGGGAAACTATCAAGGTTGGGTGTGGGGTGTGGGGAGGTATAATCAGCAATCTGGACTGAACACTTGGCAAGTTGCTACCAAATTGTAATAAGATGGCTTAGAGTTAAGCAAGCATCAGTTCAAGACAGTTTACAGGTGCAGTGTGTGTATGTAGAGAGCGAAGTGGTGTAAATCTTTCTCATCATCTTCATGTCAGCTACACTTCCTGCAGTAATATGAGTTCATGATGCTTGCCTCTCAAGGCATTCTGGAGGTTGACAGGAATGTACTTGAACAGTTGTTTGGTTATCTTAAAAAGAAAAGTTTTAAAAAGTCAGAGAAATCCTTGGCTATCTCCAAAATTTAAGTTAGGTCAGAAGCAATCTTGCCAAAAAACCTTGGCAAGATTTTTCATTTCCCCCAAAGACTTGGAATGAAATAGTTCACAGGGGACTGATATTTTCAGGATCCGGGAAAGATGAAAAGGGCATTTTTTTAAGGAAATAGAAATAGGAATTTTATTACCACCTCACTGAAGAGATTGCAAAGTTGGCTGACAATCCGTGATCATGTTTCTCCATGGTCATGTTTTCTCAGGATAATTCATTGCTTTTTTTTCCCCCATAAGCAAAGATTTGCATATATAGTATACATACTTTAAATTCCTTAAATTCCATTGTTTGCCATAGTGAACAGAATAAAGCTCCCCCCCCCCCCCCTTCAATAGTCTAGTAGTAGCTCAGCCCTGCAGTTAACTTTTGGAATGAAATAGAATACATGTCATGTTGATTTTCTTATTCTGGTTATCCAAATGCCATTCAGTGTCTGAATTTCAGGAGTACTTGTCATATGCAGCTGAGGTCATAACTCTGACGTGCTTTGAATAAACTGAAGAGCATACTGTGGAACAAACAAGTATCAAGAGTTTGCTGCCAAACCACATAGGGAATTCACTCTCAAAAGTGTTTACATTTGTAGCAAGACAGAAAAATAATAATTTGAAGTGAAAGAATTGATCTGTACGGTGTTTGTAAGCAATGTTGTGGTCATTTGGTCAGTCCTACCACAGAAGCAGAGCATTGCTGAATTTTCTTGAGCCTCCATGAAACAAAGAAAGGGGGAGGGAGCTATTATTAGTTGAAAATAGGTATTCCAGATCACTCTTCTGATGTATTATTTGTATGTCCCCTTTAATTATTAAGACATCAGCCAGTTTTATTTTACATCCAGTGTAACATCATTTTCCATATCATTCTTGTAGCCTGACATTTTTAAATACATTTTCAGATCCACACTGAAATCAGCTGCAGTCTCCGTTTTATCCAGTAAAATCTGTTCCTCTTCCATAACTTTTTTTGAATCCGTTTTTATAATAGCAGACATTCTTAAGAGTAATTTCTGAGTTCAAATATCCTAACTATAATCTTTCATTATCTCTGGTTCCCTCTAGTCAACCTTCAAGGTCCCCTCTTACATTTTTTTTTTCCTAATCAACAACACTTTCCCACAGGAAGATTTCTTACAGTTAATTTCAAAATCTTCATATATATATTTTTGTAAAATTTTAAACAACCCACAGGAAGAATTCTTGTAATTAATCTCAAAAACTTATTTCAAGTCCATCTGGCCCCTTAATCATTTATAACTTTCCAGAATCAACATTCTAGTCACCCTTTTCCTGTTTATTTGAAAATATTTTAAAAATTAAAATCCTTAAACTTACATGAAACTTCTTTCATCAAGAATAGAAGGAAACTCAGCCAGTGTAATGAAATTTGCCCTTCTGAAGGTTCTTAACATCCAAAAAGCTATTAACAAGCAATTTCCTAAAGTGGTTAAGAGAGGAAATATGCAAACCCAGTGCCTTTTGAAGGCACCGAACAGCAGCTTAGGCAAGTTGACTATCCCCCGGCTCCCAGAGCTCTAGAACTCACTGGGGACCACTGTATGGAGTGCTTGTGGGTGATCATGGACCTCTCCTTGCTCCAGAGAGGAATTCTGAGGAGGTGATCCATTCACCGGCTCCTCTTCCTGCAATGGCTGTCAGCTCCACTCTCTCAGAGCCGTCTGCCACTGCTTTGAACAGAGTATAGCTAGCACAGATGTGACCATATATTTCATTTTTCTTTAAAGTAACCATCAATCAAATAGTAACTTGTAGCGCTACTGTAAAAAACAACTGTTGGTAAGCCCAGTTTTACTAAATAGACACACACACACATATATATACACACATATACATACATACATACCTACATATACATACACACACACACACACACACACACACACATATAGTATATATATTTAAGTCCTCTCTCTTATTTTAAACAATGAATCCTTCATTAAACTCATACATATTGTGTGTTAAAAAAATAAAATTTGATTAGAATGTAGAAATATACAGAGGGGGGAACCATTTGGAAATGCCTGCTTCTCATTGTAGTCAAAGAAACTGAAGATTAAGTAACACTTTTACGACATGAAAATACAGATATGACTGTGTGTGTGTGTGTGTGTACACACATACATACATACATATTGTGTGTGTGTATGTGTGTGTATTTCACCAAACCTGTTGTATTTCTTCATGTAAGTCATCTGGTGACACTATAATAGCCTAGAGATAAAAAAAATTGAGAGATAAAGAGGAGGAGGAAGAGCAAGAGATGGAGGGGATGAATTATTTTATATTTTATGTTATTTATGTTTATTTTTTGTTATTTGTATTTGTATTTACATAAATACACATAAATTTGTATTTATGTTATGTTGCTATTTTATTATTTTATTGGCAGTTAGGTCCTAAAAAGCAGGGAAGACTTTCCCACAATTGAATTAATGTTAAAAAAATTGAATTGCAGGGGTATTTCATGGACAAAGATGTTCTTGAGTCAGGAACGCATCATAACAATGTATTAGGAAGAATGACTGGAAAAAAATGTATCCTTTAGGTAAAATAATTGTGTAAATTGGGGGGGAAATGTAGAAACAAATTTAAGACTAGAAAATGAGAAATTGAAAACAAATGATATTGTCAGCTCCATCCATCTCTGGTGTCTTAGCTCATTCTTAATTATTTTCTTTTTTCTGTGGTCCATAGACACCATAATTATTATTGCCTGTCTGGCTGTATTTCACCACCACCCCATTCTCACACACATTATAATTATGAATATGATTGCATTTAGGAGATTCAAAGGAAGATCAAGAACTATTTAAGTTTTTTGCAGTTCTGCTCCTGTAGCAGGACTGACCAAATGGCCCACAATATTGTTTACAGAAGACTGGATCATGTCCCAGTATTAGCCTTCCAGTAAAATGTCACTGCCTTAAGATGGATAAAAAAGATTGAAGATATGAAAAGGTTATACTTCTACAGAACCCCGATTAAATTTAGTGTGCCCAGCACAAAAACCTGATAGATTAAGAAAGTTCATTTATTTTTCTTATCAGTGATCTGCAGCAGCAAGCAAAAGTTGTTCATGTCCCATTTGATGACCTTCCACAGGCAGTCAACACAATAAATAATGTGTTAATTATATCCATATTAGTAGTACCAACCTTGCAAGGCAATTTTTGTCATGCTGTTAATATTCAGAAGGGTAACCTAGGGTTAGTTCCATCAAATTCAAAGGGAAACAATGTGAACTGGCATTTATTAATTGGCCCGCTGGTCTCTAATGAACTTCTTTTAGAGTACTTCACCAAATAACTGTTCTGTATATAGTTGCCTTGGGTAGCTAATGCTTCTGTATTAACAAGAGCTTTTTAATGAGGAAATACTGATAGATGCCCCAGTCCTGTACTGAGACTCCAAAGAACACAGGGATGGGACAAGTCCACATGCCAAAAAATGCCTAGACTTGCTCAGTCAATTAAAGTGAATGAAAAATACTTACCCACGTGAGCATTTCCTGTGCACTTTGCAGCATGTGCTGAACTCCTCTTCAGTCTGTTATCAGGACATGCTGCACTATTTGTCTATCACACCTAATTGGATTTGTTTAAATGACCTTGGTGGGTTTTTCTTTTTCCTCTTCTCTTAGCTGGTTATTAGCGAGGGGAAAAGAATCATAATTTTGAAAGTGGCGACCACATTGTGTGTTGTGAGTTGTGCAGCAAAGTTCAACCCCAGCATTACGTACAGCATAAATATCCATTTCCAATTCTTTGTTTCCTCCCCTTCCTTTTTGGTTCACAAGGTGAGTTTGTGACCCAGAAATAACACAGTGCCAGGCAATGAAGGCTTCCAATCAAGAACAACAACTGCCTATTATATATGAATTGCTCTAGTGTATGCTATCTTTGAAGTGCTTTATGGCAGCCAAAGACATAATCGGCTCTACTTATAGTAAAAGCAAGTTCAGCATATTGAGCAGAAACGTGTCTAGCCCTTTGACAGCCAATGCATTCTATCTCTATCTCTATCTCTATCTCTATCTCTATCTCTATCTCTATCTCTATCTCTATCTCTATCTCTATCTCTATCTCTATCTCTATCTCTATCTCTATCTCTATCTCTTTAAAGTCTGAGGAAGGAAAAAAAGAATATCCTTAGGGTTGTTTCTGCAATCCAAATGACATGTTGATAGATTGGGGAAAATAACTGACTTTGGGAAATCTTTCTGTTGGGTGGGGGGAGCAGGGGAGTTTCTTGATTTGAGGATACCCATTAAGATGTTCCTTCTCACTACTGACATTTCTTGGCTGAATTTTGTCATAGACAGCTTACATTTTAATGCCACAAAACACTACCTTGCCTCCATTTTATTGTTTCCCTACAAGCACTTTAGACCCAAAGATTCCATTGGAAAGAAAAATTGTAATACTCTTACAAGAGGCCAAAATACACTTAAATGTTCATGCTGATGTTTAGTGAAAAAAAGTGAAAATATTTTCCATTCTCTTCCTCTTCTTCTGTATTAATATCCAGTCTTCTCTGAGAATTCAAGATGGCTTACACAAGGGTGAGGTAATTGATCTGAGAGACAATGACAGAGACATACTCAGTGAGTTCTGTGGTCATGTAGCAATTTGAATCTAGGACTCCCTAGTCCAAATCCAAAACTTAATCATTACTCAGACTTTGATCAATGTAATCAAAGCAACACTGCAGTTTTATTTTTTAGTCCTTTAAATTCTCCCTAATGTCCTGATCCACTGCTCCTTCATTTAACAGGAAAACTAAATAAGCCATTCCAGAATTACCTTGTATTCTCTTCATTCTTTGTAATCAAAAGCTATAGGCTCTGGAAGAAAAGTGGGGTGAGCATAACCAAGGCCTGGATGAGCTCAGAGAGAGGTGATCCCCTCTCTAAGATATCCCTTCTCTAAGTTTGGCACCTGTGTGTGACTCTGTATGTGTGTGTGCGTGGGTGGGGGGTGGCAGTTGTTATCCAGGCTGCCTTAATGGCTTTCAGAGGGTCTGCACCACAGATAACTATATGTGAGACCCTGTGGTTGAAGCTGGGCTCTAGCCAGCAACCAGGTCTGTTGCTGCTATACCAGCTTCTCTTCTGCACTGTGACATTCCCAAGTCTACATTAACAGTGAAATCCCCAAGACTGATGATTCTGGGACACTTTAACTTTCTTTCATAAAGTCTAGAGTCTGGTATAGCTGAGGAGTTCATGGCCACCATGACAACCACAGATCTGACCCAAATTACTGAGGCCCAACACATAGCTGTACATCTTGACCCATGTTGCTGAGGTTAGGATTCAGTGTTCACACTTATGTCTCAGTGCCTGAAGGCTGTTCAGGTCTGGATGGGGAGGAACAGGCTTAAACTCACATTTGAAAAGTTGAGGGTATGTGGGTGCATGATTCTTCTAGCTATGGTGATTTTTCAACCTTGGTTCAGAATGGGGTTGCACTTCCCCATTCAGACCTGATGTGCAATTTGGGGGCCTCCCCGGACTCACAGCTCTCACTCAATAAGCAGATGGCAACTGTGTCCAAGAGGGTCTTTGCACAGGTTCATCTAGTGGGCCAATTATCCCCTTACCTGGACCTGGAGTCTCTTCTCATGGTCACTTATACCTTCTTTATCTCACATGTGGACTTCTGTAATGGACTGTACATGGGGCTTTCCTTGAAGACACTCAGAAGCTACATCTAGTTCAGAATGCAGTGCTATAAGCAGTTATGGGTACACCATGATACATGTCTTCCACAGTGACACCATGATACATTTCTACGGTGCAACCTCTGTCTTCTACAGAAGCTGTGCTGTTTACCAGCTGCAGTTTAGGGTGCTGGGTATCACCTATAAAGTCCTTCATGGTACTGGAGCTAGTTATCTGAGGGATCACCTTATCTCCCGTCATTTCTGCCCACCCCATAAGATCCAATAGATTAGGCATGCTTCGTGTCCCATCCATTAAGCAATATCATCTCATGGGACCTAGAAAGCATGCTTTGTCTGCCGCAGCATCTGCTCTTTGGAAAAAACATCCCTCTAGATGTTCAGATCATCAAGACTCTGCAAATGTTCAGACAATTTTTAAATACTTGCCTTTTTCTCCAAGTTCTGGGACAGGTTGATGATATGCCCATTTGATGTGCATTGTTTGTTCCAGTTGTGATATGTGTTTTAAGTGAGGGTTTGGGGTTTTGAGGGGCAGTGGGCTATTGCAGTGGTTTTTGATTGCACACCACCCAGGGTTGGTTTGGAGTTTGGACATCCTTACAAATCAAACTTAGAAATAAATAATAAACAGTAGATCGCATTGGATTGTCCATGGTAGGGGACCAGGGGGGCTCAGATTAACACCAGCAGCCCTATGGTGCTGAAATGCAAGCCTTACCCCTTTTCTATGTACATTATGACATTACACCCACACCCAAAATGGCTGGCACTGCAGCAAGTTCCCGTTGATGCATTGGATGACATAATATGCTGAACAATCTAGGCAGCTACATTTTTAGTCTAGAATGTTATGCAGATCCACCTCTTGTGATTAGTATGGTTTAGTACATCAAATAAACCTAGGACATTGGATTAATTGAGAAAACTATGGTTAGGGTAACTATGGATAAGCATGTTGGAGGTGTTGGTGGTTGAAGCATTCTGTGCGTGTGAAGGAGAGTGTGTCCCTAAGAGTGGGAATTTAGCATAAGCAATGATTAGCAAAGCAGGTTTTAAAACTCCTAACATAAAGAAGATTTATTCACAGGAAAGATGCTACAGAGATAGGGAAAGTCTAGCACTCGCTAAAGGGTATCCTACCAGGAAGTGAGAAAAAGAGCATATGCTCTGTGCATGTGTCTCTGAGAAGCAAAGGGTGAGAGAAGTGCCTTGAGATCTCATAAAACAATTAGTAGGCAGAGTGATAAAGAGGAGACACCTACTAAATTATCAATTGTCCTCCTATTCCTCCCTTTCCTTTATGATCAGTAGGTCTCGAGAAGCTGCCATTAGATTCATACCGTCGACAATAGGAACATAGTCTTTTTCTCTCACCAGGTTTTCAATTCCTACTGCAAGTTTCTTCCACTTTCCCCTTCTCCAAGTTACCATTGTTTTACAGAAGTTCTGATACTTTCTTTTTCCCTGATGCTTCTTCAAGGATCTTATGGTAGGGTTGAGCAAAGTTATCTACCCAGCCTTGCTATGCTGGCCAGTAGTACTCTATTCTCTGGCAGAACAAAGTCAACGTGAGGACTTATTTCTTAAATATTAAGAATTTTTTGTAGACTTATGTATTCAGAAGGTATGAACAAAAATTATACAAATAATAATAATAATAATAGTATGTGTGTGTGTGTGTATGTATGTGTGTATGTATGTATGTGTGTGTGTGTGTGTGTGTGTGTGTATATATATATATATATATATATATATATATATATATATATATATATACACTGTGTTTTTTAAAGGCATATTGGAATGTGCCCATGGATTAGGCAGAATATTCTCTCTATTGTAGGTGTGGAAATACCAGATTTTCTTATATATTTTATAGCTCTGCACATACACATGCACACACACACAGTAAATACACCAGCATTGCCATTTAGCCAATACCCAGCGCATCTGGTTTTGTTTTTGTTTTTTTGCATTGTTTTTGTACCACAAGGTGATATAAACAAAATTCTTTCCAACAAGTCACTTTAATGAGCAGCAATTGTTGTAAAAGAATAGATTACTCATTAAAATGACTGACAGTGCTCCAATACAAAGGAAACCTCCCATTTCTTTGACAAATGACGTGTAGAAAGCTCCCAAGTGAGCAGCAAGATAAAGTATGGGTCCCACTTTTTCCTTTGATATAGGTTTTTGTAGAGAATGCTTAGCACAATTAGCAAGCAACATCATGAGCAGTAGCAAAGTTCAATAACATTCTTAATCATCTAAGAGTTATTTTTATAGTGAGCGGAAGAGTTATGGAGACAATGAGCCATCTTGGTGAGCAATTATTTGATGCATTCTGTACTATTAAGACAAGGCACAGGCTGCTTCTGCCAAAAATTGTGTGTAATCTTTATGAATGTAGAAGACCATTAACTGCAATTATTTCATTACATTACATATGATCTAGACCTTAAAATCAGGGCAGCGACCAGGACAAGCTCAAGATAGTCTACTGATGGTAATAATGATGGTACTATTCCTATTCAAAAATCTGAATCTTTATTTCATATTGGTGATGGGAAATTACTTCTACGGCATTTGAAGGCAACATTATCAGCTGGACCTGGTACTAGTTAACTATGTACTAGCTGCCACTACCAAACTCTTTTAAAAAACAAACATGTTGAAGAATCAGATAGGGTGAAGGATTTATCAAGTCTGGGGTTTGTTTCCAGATAACTTTTAAAATTCACACCCCAAAGAAAAAAAGTAAGTCCTATTCCATGGTTTTGATTGTAGGCTAGAGTTAAGGATGCTCAGAAATTATTTTAAAAAAGAAAAGTAACATGATTCATACTTTCTGGACTCAAGCCCCACTGAGGAACACAGTCATTTATCAAAATTTGTAATATAGTTCTTGACCCAGGAGAGTAAAAAAAAAAAAACAAATGCAGAATTTAGGTAAAAATACATATTCAATTTTTATTTTACAATAAAATGTCTTCAGAAATTGTGTATTTTAGGATTCAGTGTATAAAATTATGTCTATTTTATGAATACACTATTTAAAATAATCTAAAACCTCTTGCTGTTGCTATATAAGAATAAATGTGGCCCCTAAGAGGCTGTATGTATGTTAGTTTCTGTGCTGGTCATTTGTGCTTTTCTGCTGTTTTCTGTGTTGAATATAGGGATAGCAAACAATGGTGTAGAAGGAACAGAAAGGAAGAGGGCTTAAGGAGTTACAATCAGGAGAGAACTGACAATATAAGGAACAGTAGAGAGGGCTGGAAACACTAGTGAGGATTGAGAGGATAGGTGTGAAGACAAGCTGTGAAGATCTTGTTGCCCAGGGAAGGTGAAAGCCAGTGCTGTAGTCAGATATGCTGAGCTACCAGAGCTCTGGGGACTGTGTTGTGAGTGCTGAGGGGGCTGTGAAAGTTGCCCCAGAGACTGATGGGGGGGTGTCATGGAGTTACAAGGACTGCTGCCTGAGATTTGTCTGGTCAGCCCTTCAAGGAATAGAGGGGGTCACAGTAAGGGGTTAGAGTGGCTCCCACATCATCTGAGCTGGAACAAAGAGAGGGAGGGAGGGAAGGAAGGGAAAAGAATGAAGGGAAGAGGAGGTAGAAGAAAAAAGAGTGACAGAAGATATAAGAAAGCAAGGTGATGGCAGTAGAATTATACCAAGCTGCCAAGTTTCTGTCAGGCAAGTTGGGTATAGAAGAAGTCTATGGGATTGACTCTGAAAAACCTGACAAGCGGCCTTGGCTTGTTTTGGTTCTGGATTTTATGTCCATGGAAGGGGGAAATGATAAAAGAACAAGCAGAGCAACCAGCAGACAAAGAAGATAAAACGGCTTGAGTAAAAGGAAGAAAGCCCCCTTTTGGGAGTGAAAGGAAGCCCATTTTTGACCCAAGTAGGTGAGAGCCAGGCAGGGACAGGAAGGAGTACTTAGAAATAACAAAGAGAAGTAGATGGTTTACTGTTGGGACTGTTATGTTTAGGTCTGGTTAATTGAATATGGCTGTAGGCAGAGGTGTTTTTTATTGCAGCTGAAGTTGAATTGGAAGTGAGACTGTTTCTCTGGCACATGAGTTGACTGGGAGAGGGAATTGGATAGCTGAGGGGACACAGAGATGGAGAAGAAGTTAATGATAGTCAGGGGGACGTGTGATAGGAGAGGGGGGTGATCTTTTCCAGGGGAAGAGAGATTGGACATTTGGTTCCATTCTCTACATCCAACCTCTGAATCTCTACTTGTCAGCCAAGCATCAAGCATGTTTGGTATACCAGGCTCAAACTGATGGCTGACCATCAGACCTGTCTGCAGTAAATCCGCATAATCCACAATTTAATTTAACTGTGGATGAGAAGGCAGACCTGGTATGCATCAGACTGGATAGACAAAGAACGAGGAGCTCCCTGCATTGAGATCTGTGCAGTCAGGTTTTGTGTATGGTTTAGTATCAATAAATCATCAATAGGACTAGAATGCAAAGTATGAATACATACACTTTTGAAAGCAACTGTCATACACAACTGTGTTTGGCCATATAGACATTCACTTTCTGAATCAGATAAGTCTGGTGACTATGGGTGTAATCAAAAGTGGTTATTTCTTTGGACTTAAAGAACCATCTCCTATACATTTTTATGACTTTCCAAATAACTAAATTAGGATATGCATTTTTATTTGATATTTATGAATATTCTAAATAGACAGCATTAACAGCTAAGGCAATTAAGTATAAGAAACAGAAGCAACATACCTTTAAACAAATGCTGTAATTATGATTGCTTCTCTTTTCCTTCCATTTTGTGTTGCTATGGGAACATTCATGATTATCTTTTAATAAACATCTTACATGTTGTGCCTGCATTTGTAATTCAACAACAGTTTTAATTCACCAATATCTGTTGAAGTGTGTAATAGAGGATATTTTGGAGGAGGGCATATTTTCAGAGAATTATGCCATATATTAACCATGACAGAGGAACAACTTTCAAATTAGGTTTAAGTAGAGTTGAAGATATTTTGATTTATTAGAATCCAAATCCATATGTTAGGGTGGCTTTATTTTAGGTTCTTGCATTGATCAGTTGATGAACTTAATGGCCTTAATGTCCCTTTATCTAATATTCTGTGAGTGCCAGGGTTGTGATTATACAGCTAACATATAGACACTTACATTTTTGTTAGATGATAGCTTACATTTTTGTTTTGCCAAGTGGAAATAAAGACTTGAGGACATGAATTAGCAGCTTCACCAGTTAAAATACACATCATCAGCTGCCAGCTAATTTCTTTTACTGATGCATTTGAAATGGCTAGAACACAAAGTTTCATAGGTTACATTTGCACCCATGGCCAGAAATGGTTGCACAAGTATGTAGTTCACAACATCTAATGTTACTAAGAGAATATCATTAGGTCCAGTGCACACAAAACTGATTCACATGACAAAGAAGAGATGAGCCATTTTAGATTTAGGTGGTTTCCTAAATCATGGCTTAATAGAACTAGAGCAGTTTTGGTACATTCCCACCTTCTTTCCTGTCTTTTTATTCCTCTTGGGTCTCAACGCTTCCAGGATTTCTTAAACCACATTTTATTTAATTATATCTAACTGAGTAACTACAGCTTTATCTTGGATTACAAATCAATATATCAGATTGGAACTGGATTTATTAGATTATACATTGGAATTGCTGAGTGTGTCATGAACACAGAGAAAGAACCAATACGTTGGAGTCATCTAGAATGATGTCTGCAGAACAGATAGATCCAGAGGTTTTCAGAAAGTGAACCAAGCTATTCAGAGTCACTTAATCCCATTTCAATTCAATTCTGGGGAAACAATGTTTAAACTATTAAAAGTGTCTCAACCTGTGATGTTTTTCCTTGCTTACATATGGATCTATGTATATATATGGCAGGACATGCCAATACCTCTTAGTTAAGCCTGACTTGTTGGTTGGTTCTAAGTCCAGAGCAAGGCACTCTTGTGCCTTGTTTTTACTTAGTTGTTTAAACCACTTTCCCATTAGTGACTTACAGTATCTTGTACTGTCACCTAACCATCATTGAACTGATATAAAGGTTGTCCTCATATTATCATGTCCTCATAAAGGTGCATGGATGAATCTAGAACAGCAGTTCTCAAGCATTTTGGTCTTAGGACCCTTTTACATTCTTAAAAATGATTGCGAATCCCAAAGAGCTTTGGTTTATGTGGGTTATATCTATGATATTTACTGTATTAGAAATTAAAACTGAGAAATTTTAAAATATTTGTTTACTGACTTCATGGACCCCCTGAAAAGGTCTTGGGGTCCCCCAGGAGTCCCCAGACCACACTTTGAGAACCACTGCTCTAGAAGAACCTACACAGTAAATAACTAGTAAGTTATTAACCTTAATATGTATCATAATCAGGAAGTGTGTTAGGAATCTGGGATGCTCAATAAATATGTCTAACATTCCTGGCAGTAATTGAGGGGTTGCTTTGTGCCCAGCTGGGAATCATACTAGGGATTCAGGTAAAGATAGGGACACCTTCCATGCATTCTGAGACACAACAGAGAATGGTAGAATTATACTCTTTATTGTTAAGTTCCCTTTAATAGGCATGGGCTTAAACATCTATGAAGTCTTATCTAATAGGCTTTGGATCAAGGGCTTATAAAATGTGCTGTATTCATATTCCAGATAGCCAACATTCTAGTTCAGCAAATCCTTTCAACACCAAATTCCCCTCCTTCACTATCTTCATTTTCTATTTAGCTGACAAACGCCTTTCTCCACTTTGACCCCCATCTGAGTTTTGCTTCCCCAGCTATCAGCAATAAAATGGCATGTATAACTAAAGTAGAAGCACTTTAAAATAAGAATCCCATCCTCCCATCTATTGCTTTTTAAAAAAAAAGTGGTTTGATTCAAGTCGTTAGCTCTTAGCCAATTAAACTTAATAGCTGCCTTCCTAGTGGGCTTTGAAATCAACATGTTATGGATCTATCTCTCTGGCTGGCAATCTCTAGCATATGCTAGTGAAAATACTTTTCAGAGATGACACTCCAGGGCAAACATACCTACTGTGAGCAGCAGGCCTGCAATGATCTACTGGTATATTTTATTTAGCTGTTAAGCTGAATGATTATACCTGGTACATTCTGCTTTCATTTTATCAGAATCAAGTGGGCCAGCAGTGCAATGTCACTTGCCATCTTTCGGAGGCTTTCCCTTTGAGGCCCATCTATTGAGGGTGGCTGATGATTAATAGCCATGTCATTGTTCTTGGTATGGTGTTCAGTGAGGAAACCATGCTGCTCCTGAGTAAGATTATTTTGCAAGATTACCTCCCTATGGACCTGAGCTGCAGTTTGACGTTGTTGGCAGCAAGCCTATCTGGAATGTAACTTTACTCAACATTTCAGAAAGTTTGTAATAACTTCATGATATCCATTGGGTTTTAGATAGCTAGTGCAGCAGGTAAACAGATGCTCTTAGAGGAACTAAGAGATTAACATCAGCTTTCTCCCCAGTTGCACTAGATGATGAAATGCATTTTGGGCTCCTCTAGTTTTAGATGTGATTCACTCTGTGAAAGCAAAACAAAAACAAAACCCCAAACTATTAGCAATAAGAATTCCATTTTTGAGTAAGTCTGCTTACAGATGACCTCTTAGATACTTTATAGCAGCCTTAAACACAAAAGTACCCAGAACTGGTTTTGAACTGGCTTGAGGGAAACATGCTGGTTTGTTTATTTATTTAAATTATTTATATGGCCACCCAACTCACAAAAAGGGACCCTAGGCAGCTTACATAGGGTTAAAAACATAACACAAGAGAACCAATAACAAAACATACCACAATGCTGCATAACTGAGGCCGTGCTACAACATATTCCAATTCTAAAATCATTTCAAGATAGGTTCATCTAATACTGTGACCCAATTATCAGAGGAAAAAACAGGTTTTCCAGATCTTGTGATAGGCCAAGCAGGTTGTCATCATCCAGATCTCAGGGGGAGTACTGTTCCAAAGGCAGGCACTGTGGCAGAGAAGGGCCTGAAATGTCCTCATGCTGCTGGATCTCATGGAATGGCAAAGACAATTGGAGATGGGTGGTCCTGCTAATAACCCAGCCCTGTTAATAGTTAATACTTAATAGGTGATAACCAGGTCCTTGAAAACCAGCTGGGTGACTTTGGACCATTGCTGTCCCAACCCACATCACAAAGTTGTCATGGGGAAATTAGGAGGCACGATCATTATGTACACTGCCTTAAGTTGTACAAAATGAAGGCAGGGCATAAATCTGTAAGCATATAAATAAATAAGAATCCTTTCCCCAATAAACTACCAAGTCATGGTACAGTTGCACAGTTTGCCCTAGAATCAATTGCATTCCATTTCACAAAAAAAAAAAAAGGTTTTGTTCCTTCCCCAATTAGATAAGAAACAATGGTCTTGGAATTCAAATGTGGTCATGCCTCCTGCATCTAGGTCACTGTAAAACAAATATAAGCTGTATTCTGCAGCTATAAATATGCTGACATTTGTTAACAATTTGCTGCCAAAAGTCTGTTGTGGATGATAAATGCCCTAAATGAATTCTCTGTATGCTATAGACTCTCTGTGTACTGTTGCAATTGTTTTGGGTGCATAATTCTCTTGCTTTGTATAGAACAAAATACAGAAAAAATAGAATTTGTGATCTTTTTTCTCTAAAATCCAAATTTTAATGGAAGGAAATTCCATTTTGTTACTGAAAGCTAAAATAAGGCCTATGAAGTTTCTCATTCTCCATTAACCTGACTTAACTCTTCTGTAAATTGAATGGTTGGAAAATTTGCATTGGTTCACTTTAGAAAGATGGATTTGTCTTTTTGTGTGTGTTATTCTCAAAAGGCAACTGTGGCTGTGAAAACTGCTAGTTGCAATGGAGAGGCATTCTGACATTGGGCTTGCTTATAAATCAAATTTTCTCTTGGATATTGATGCATAGCATACCCTCATTTGATGACTTTTAACAAATATTACAAATAGGGCCATGGGAAAAAGTATTAAATCAACAATCTTTGTTTTCACTGGAATATTTCCCATTTAATCTAAATCCCAATTTGCACTCTTGTGATACTAGGCCAACTCCCCAAACAAAACCCCTACCTATCATCCCCAAGGAACAATTATTGTTTTAGCCAGAAATTACAGAATTTGTAGTCCAACACATTCATGCTGGTTGAGGAAAGTGTACTACAGCCACGGGAGATGATTTTGGCTGCCAACTTACTTTTTGTAAGCTGTGGAAGAAACCTGGCAGAATTCAGAATCTACCAGATTTTCACTTTCAGATGAAACAGGGTGGGTTTGCAAATTCTGCCCATGAGTGACAGGTTTGGGGTTGAGTCACACATCTATAGAAGGGGGCCAGGGCCTGCCCCTGCAACTATGGATGCCTCTTCAGAAGACCATGTAAACAGGGTATAAGTTATCATCCAATTTAGTAAGATTGAAGTGGATTTGGGATGTTCCTGCAGAATTTGTGTAGAAATTCCTATGGGAGTTCAAAGAGTTTAAATCAATGTACAGCATTTCTGGGGCTGTACAAATGCTTCAAGAGAGGCACTTTGCATGGGAGCATGAATGAAGCACCTCTTTTGCAGAGCACTAGAGCAGCCACATCTTTTCAGGCTCACATGGCTGTTTTGGAAGCTGTCTCTGCATGTATGTAACTGCCAACAAAGTGAGGGAGCTATGCATGCACACACACATGAAGACAAGTGGAGGAATTCTGAAGTAGCTACCTGAAAAAAGGCATGTGCTTGACCAAGTTAAAGAGCAGTGCTTTGCATATTTTCTTACATGTTCCAAAATAATTTGGATACAACTCTTGATGTTACCCTATGTTATTCAGTTTCCCAGGCATTGCTTCTCACCATGAGAATGCAAATAGAAGAGTCCCATTTCACACATGTTTCTTTAAGAAGGAAGGGCCATGTTAGCTCAGCTGCAAACTGTGTGCTTTACATGTAGACTCCCACACCTTCAATCTCTAGAGCAGCATTTCTCAACCTTGGCAGCTTGAAGATGTGTGGACTTCAACTCCCAGAATTCTGGGAGTTGAAGTCCACACATCTTCAAGCTGCCAAGGTTGAGAAACACTGCTCTGGAGTTTGTAAATAAAAGGAAAAAGCTGTTGACCTTTGTACAACCCAGTTGGTTTCAGTAGAGTTGGTGTGGTGTAAGCTAGGAAGGGGTAAAATGTTAAGCTAAATAGCCAGAATGTAGCTGATATAAAAAGAGCAGGATTGCCCTTCCTGGAGACCTGTTGGCTGCACCTTACAGTTTAACCAAATAGGACTGATTAAAGTAGTGGGATGGGGAAAGGATGGATGGAAAGGATGCTAATGAGTAGACAGAGGATTAGGAATAAGAGGTACAGGGGATAAAGCACAAGGCTTTTTTATTATTGCTATTTTGCTGCACTGCTGGAACTCCATTCTGGGTAGCTACAAGGGGAATGGAGGTGGCTTGGGGGTGCAAAAGATTTTGATTAGTTAGCAGGGAGAAGGAGAAGCTCTCTGTGGAGGTCACCCAGTGGATTTGGCTGTGGGTGAGTTGTGGTTTGGAGGGCCAAGAGGAGGAGAAGCCATGGGGAGATCTGGCTCAAAAGAAGGGAGCCAGGAAGAGAATGAGAGGAGCACTGATAAGTGACACTCTATGCAATGCCAGTTCCAGCGAACATATTTGCCAAGGGAGGGGAGGATTGGATTGTTTGAATATGTCTGATGCTTTTGAGGTGTGCTACACTTGTAAGGAGATTTCAGATGAAAATACACGCTATAAGAGCTGAAAGAGATGGAGCTCAGGAGGTTTTCCAGGGGAATCAAATTTCAAACTCAGGACCCACTTCTGTATCCCAGCAGAGGCTACATCTGCATAAGAGTAGCAAGGCTAGCTATGCTATAAGATGTGCATGATACAGAATAACTTGTAAGATATCCAACACAGATAGAAAAACTCAGGATCATGATGTTTTATTGTTTGTTCACTTGTTCACTACATTTTTATAACACTTATTATCCCTAGGTTGACTGCAAGCTAAAATTAAAAAGTAGGTAACATTTTCAAAATAAATAATTTAACAATGATTAAAACAGTCTGAAATTCTAGCGACAGAAAATACTTTTAGGTATGTTTTTTTGTTTGTTTGTTTCCCTTAAAGGCCAACAAAAGCATTAAACCTATTATCTCAATAGGGAAGCCATTTCAAAGGTTAGGGACAGTCACCATAGTCATAATTAGGCAAACCAGTGGCTCTCACGTAGATGGACCTTAGTGATGTTGAGAATCATGCAGAAGAACTTGCACCTTAGGTGATCTGGGCTTTATCATCACTTTGTATTTTATCTTAAAGTAACTTTGTTGCAATGATGCAATAGATCTTTCTGAGATACAACTGGCTGCCAACATTTGAACCAACTACTTACAAAGACAGTCCCATGAGCACATTGTAGTAGTCAATCTAGAGGTCAGAACTAAAGATGATAATTTAGTTGCTGCAGGTTTGCATCAGGCGTAATGGCTAGTTCCAGTGTAAACCTTACAATGAAAGGCAACATGCATAATATAATGCTATGTAGTGATGGTCTATGTAGTGGTCTCATTGAATTCAACAAGGCTTACTTTCAAGTATCTTGGTATAAGATTATAGCCTAAGGCTGGCCAATCTTAATTCTTCTTACTTGGGAGGAAACCTCAGTTAAATCAATTTAACGTACTTTTGAGTGTATTTTGAACATGTATTGGGCTGTATTATAAATGGACTATTCAAATTTATGGATCATATTTAAATGTTCACTTTCTTATCTCATTTCTTACTCAAATACTTTGGAGAACATTTTTTAAGAAAATCATTGCAATAATAAAGGAGATCAAGTTCCTTCTCCAACTGCAAAGAATTCATCTATATTTAATTTTTCATAAATTACTCAGTTTTCCTAAAGTGCAGGTGGGAGGGGGAAATCCACTCTTCATTAAGATCTGTAAATTGTTCAAGGTAATCCAATACAGCCTAATGTAATGGTTGCTATAACATATTCTAGAAACGGCAAGGAATTAAATGTTTTTGATAGAATAGATAAGCATTTGTACAAATAACAGAAAGTTTTTGGATTGAAATGTCTGGATATAAGTAAAGCACTTATCTCTTTGAATGTTCCCCAGACACTTACCGTGTTCACATGCACTTGTCATGTATAAAATGCTAACATGGGTAGTCATGTTATTGGCATATTCTAGTGACTGATTATGATTGATATGGAGATGCGAAGGAACCATGGAAGTCCTAAGTGTATTGGAATGTAGGTGGGTGCCCACAAATTGTTTACCAGGTAAATGCTTTACCTATTATCCACATCAAGTAAAACTCCCTCCCCTTGTAGAATGTGTTCTATACCTGCCAACATAGAAGTAGAACCCACAAAGGACACAACCAAGTCATAAGCCAATCTCAAAAGATAGTTTACATTCCCACAATGCTAAGCTTAGATGGTTAAAATCATGGCTTGCTGAAGAAGCTAAAATGGATGTGTTTATATGCCACATTAAGGCAAAATCTAATAATTTGTGGCATGTGATTTATGAACTCAGCCAATGTATTTGTCCACCTTTTCTAAGGGTGACAATTTCTTCTTATTTTTTTTTTAAGACTTATTGAGCCAGATGTTGATGTGATCAGGTGTCAGCATGGAAAACACACAGGTCATATTTGACAATATCTCTGAGTGGGGTGAAGAGGAAAACACTAACTCCAACTTTGAATGGGTAACATAGAAGAGGAAGTTGCATTTAAGAGCCTATAAGCAGAAGCTGCAGAGCCCATTTCTTCAGTTTCTTTTGAAGATTCAGAAAGTTCACTGGTCCTTACTCCAAGGGAGTATTGTATGATGTGATAGCACATGAACATTGCAAAAGTGCAAGACTGTAAGGCCAGACACTTTGTGAGATGATGAGCACCAGCTGAAAGCTAATCTATGCTGGCTGCATCTTGCTGAACCGTTGAAAATAATCTTTGACCATCTGTTTTGTTGTTTTGTATCCAGGAACTATAACCTTGCTCTGAATATCCAGACCTCTCAACTCTGTTCTGCCTTACAATAACACTTTCTCCCTGAGCTTTCTGCTACTATACTGCTGGAGATACAGCATCAGATGCACCAAGGTACTATTTGTACCTTTTATCATTCTTGCCTCTGGGAGTACTACTGATAGTGAGCAAGAGTTTTTTTTCCCCTTGATTCCCCTCCTTGGCCACATCCACACAATGCTTAGCAATGTTCCCTTCATATCCTGGAGCTTGTATGAAATCATGCTGTCCCCACTGTGTGCCATTCCTGCACGGTCATCAGTCAGTGCTACACTTTAGGCACCTTTAACACATGACCTTCCAAGCACTATGATTGGTGGTTCCCTTGGCTAAAATTCCAGCCCTGCCTGATGTCATCCAGTGTATGGAAAGCCTTCTCCATTTGGCATGCACAGCACTCTAGTTATTCTGTGCATTGCATTTCTTTATTTTTCTTTTTCTTTCCATCTGACTGATTCTCGTCCCCATTAACAGTATAGTAGTTGACCTTTTGATTGTTAGGTGGCAGTGAAGAGTTAAGTTCTTTGCTATCTAATGGTCATCCAGATTTGCTCAGCCCAGATGCAACTGCTGGTTAAGTGCTGTTGAAGAGCTGGAGTTTAAGAAAGGGGTTTTGCTGTGAGAAACATTGTGGCTATACTAGTTAAGAACATAATGTGAAAAGTGGAAGCAAGGAGCTAAGCCTTCCTTGGGGGGCAGGGGCCCATTGGAGAAAGAATGGGAGCTGACTCTTTTCAACTGTATGAATTTAACTAGGGATAAGCTAATCAATTTCAGGGCTTTCATTCTCTAGATGGAATTATCAACTAACCTCTCTCTTTTCTTTTTTTTAAGTTGTTGTGGAAGTCAGGGTTCCAGTCTCACTCATAGCCACATCAGAACGTCAGGACAGAGGCCAAACCCAGGGATGAGACAGAAGGGGCTAGTTCTACAGTAGACCTGCTAGTCCAATGCAGGTTTCTGCCTCAAGTTGCAACCTCAGATCTCTTCCATATGCCATGGATTGTCTAGATGGAAGGTCTTGAGCCATAAAGAGGGAAGACACAACTTCCGGAATGAGCACCTAAAGCTGTCTTTCGGCTGCTTCAGCTGATGAGATACGGGCACTGGCATGAAGACATGTCCTCTGGGAATGGATGGCGAGTCATCTTCATGCTGAGGGAAGGAGGTTGTGTGGATAGGGCCTTTGTCTCTGCTCTGCTTTTCCTTGATTGGAAAACTAAGGCAATCACAGCTAACGACTTACAGTATCTTTGAGATTCCATCCAACTCCCCCCCCCCTTTTTCTTCTTCTTCTTCAGTACAACATTTAAGTGTTACATCACCTCAACAGCACTTTCCAGGTATGTTAGGATGATAACTCTGGAAATATAATTCCAACACAATTGTGGGGTGCCAAGCTGGGGAAGTTACTTAAAAAAGGGAATCATTTTCATCATTATTCAGAGTCAGATAAGTAAATGAGTTGGGAAAGACAGAAGAGAAATCAAGCAAAATGCATATCTCATGTTAGAAAAATGATTTCATGAAATATTCAGAAGCTGTTCAAACAAGTTCATAAATTGCATAAACAATGGAGAGAGATAATTGCATGTATTTGGCTGAAAATAAATGCCCAGGATGAATTATTGAACTGATTCTAATCCTAATATCAAGTGCTTGTTTAAAATTTTGCTTATCTCTCTCTTTTTTTCTTATTATGTGAATTGAGGCACATAACTCTTAATCCAGAGGAAAAGCTATTATTTCTAGAACTCACTAGGAATATACATCCATGGATTCATGTGAATCCATGCACCAATACACACACCTCTTTTCATCTTCCAGAATGTATTTATATTGATGGTCTCCAGAAATAAAGCAAAGTTAACCAGAGAATCAAATACCTTTTGTAGATTACAAGTCTTGATTAATGAAACTAATTTTGGTTGTCCCTGCTCCTCACGAGCACCTGCTTTAGTGCCAGCTTTGGAAAACTGGATCTTATCTTGCTGTTTCTAAGGGAAAAATCACACATCAAAACACTGATAGTAAATAAACATCAACCATTTGATAAGCAGAGACGCAGCTGGAATGGAGGGCTTTGATCAAACAGTATGTGTGAAGCATTTGGAGTTACCTATAAAATGAATCTCAAATATCTACAATTGCACCAAGCAGCTTTTTGGCAAGAACTGGAGGTGTTAAGGCTAGTACTGATTAGCTCTGTCTCCAAATGTCCATCATGGATATAGGAACATTCCTGCCAGTTGGATCTAGTGATGAAATTCGATTTTGGAAAACCCTTAACAAGCTAAGCAAAAAATGTCAGTTATTTTCTCAGCTGCTGATACATATCTATTTTGTTTTAATTGAGATTTAATTTTCATGTCTTAAAGACAAAAATGTCTGGTGGTTTATCCTATTTTGAGAGTTAATTTAATTTTATACTAGTCATCTGAAGAGAAAAAAAAAAAGGTTCCCAGTGAAGTTCATTAGCAGTGCAGTATAACTAAAGTGTTATAAAATGTTATTTGAAGATGCAATAGAAACTAACAAACATGTCTGTAGATTTTGTAAATCCTGATATGGATGGGGCTAGGATGATTTTCATAGTACATGACCCAGATCTAAATACAAATGCATATCCAGGCCCAAAATAATTTTTATCTTTTAGCTCTGAATCTAGCTTTGTTGGCTGTTCACTTCCCTGCATTGTAACTCTCCCACAATATCTCAATATAGGTGGTTCACTTATTGAAACAATTAACAAGAGTGTCCCTTTGCCTATTTATCAGTGACTGGAAACCCCTTGTGGACTTTTTGCTGAAAAAAGAGAAAAATGAACTTGTGATTTATGGACTGGGTGATTAGAAAGAGTAGACGATGGAAAGAAGGAAATTATGTTATAACCTTAGAGAGGGTACAATATAAATGTATTTATAACTATTGTCAAGAAGATCAGAAGCTGCTTCTTTATAATCTTTTCCTTTTCTTTTTCTTTCTCTCTCTCTCTCTTTTTGCTATTTACTATTTTTCTTTACTATCTTTATTATCTTTTATGGATTTTACTTTGTTAAAATTTCTTCAATAAAAATTATTAAAAAAAAAAAAGAGTGTCCCTTTGTCTATTCAGTACAGCTTACAATGAAAGATGAAAGTTTTTCCTGTCTATCAAGTTTGTTTCATACCTGTTAAGGGAGAAATGAAAAGGAGTGAGGGGAAGTGGCATCATGTCATACAGGAACAGAGAAGTGACAGAAGCAAAGGGGCTAGCTTTTGCTTTTCAGATTAATAAACCTCTTGATAGAATTTGCTGCATATTCAAAGTCTGCATTCACATGTGTTTTTTTTTAGTTTCACTGTGAATATATATTTTTTTTTATCTCAGAAACACATAAAAGCAAATTAAATAAAAGAGGATCCAGGAATACGATGGAACCAATTTTGAAAGACACAGGCAAGGACAGGAGATTATTTATAATGCAAAATGTGTTGCATTGTTGTTGTTTTTAGAATAATCATGTACGCTGGCTAGGAAATCTGGAAGTTGCATTCCCATGGAATATAAGTTAGACATAGGTGTAATATTGCATATGCACCAGACTTATAGAATTGAGATTTGGGAGACAGACTGGAACTGTAATGGAGTGTGGACCCTTTACTCTCCAGGTAACTTCCCCACCATTTATTTTGTCTATCTGGATCTCCTATTCCTTTTCCTATCCAAGCTAGTTAAAATGAATTCATAGCCAGATGTATTACATTCTTGGGTGCAAAATTGGAGATGATCACAAAAACCACTCTCTGTACATATTGAGAACTTTGGAGGACTAACAAGGTCTCAGGATGACAAAGCAGAGAAATATCATCCTCATCTCTAAAAGGAGGAGGAGGAAGACCTGGAAAATACAGAACTATCATCTTGATGCTTTTACTGGACATATTTGGAAAAGCTTGCTGCAGTTAACAGAAGCCAGCATGGGTTTGTCACAAGCACATTATGCCAGACTAACATTATTTCTCCTTCTTTGATAGACGTACTACTCTAATTGATTAGGAAGAATACCATAGTGTATTTGTACTTCAGCAAAGCCTTCAAAAGAGGGCTTCATGATATATTCTTCACAAACTGGTAAAGAATTGGTCTAATTTATTTTTTCATGGACTCACAATTGGCTGGATGACTGCACCACAAGAGTGCTTGTTAATGGTTCCAGTTCAGCTTGGAGGGAGGTCTCAAGTGGAGTGTCACAGGACTCTGTGTCCTGGGTCTTGTGATGTTCAACATTTATAAATGATTTGGATGAAGGAGTTATTAAGTTTGCAGATGACATAAAGCTGGATAAGGGGACCAATATCTTATAGAAAAGAGAAAAGATTTTAAAATATCCAGACAGGGTTGAGTAATGGGGTCCAATTAATAGGATGAAATGTAAAGTTCTGCAACAGAGTAGGGAAAAAAAGAAAGACACAAGTCAAGGATAGGGAGATGTGGCTTGACAGTAGAACACGTGAAAAGAATGTTCTTGCTGACCACAAGTTAAAGATAAGCTAGCAAAATGATACAGTTGCTAAAAAGGCCAATGCTATTTTGGGGTGCACTAACAAGAGCACAGAGTCCAGATTACAGGAGGTAATTGTTCCACTCTATCCTGGCCAACTTGGAATATTGTGTCAGGTTCTGGGTACCACCACAGTCAAAATAGGACAATGACAAATTAGAGCAAATTCAGAGAAGGGCTACTGAGATCATGAGGGATCGTCTGGAATTCAAGTTGTATAAGAAATAGCTAAGGTATTTGGTTATGTAAATCTACTATTGGAGCCAACTGAGGAGAGACATGATAGTAATTTTACAATATCTGAAGGGCTGTCACATAGAAGAGGGGGTGGACTTATTATTTATTGACCTAGAGGGCAGACCCAGAACCAGTGCATGAAAACTACAAGGAAGGAATTTCCTGGCTGTATAAACTGTTAGTCAGTGGCTGCCACATGGAGTGATATGTTCTCCTTTGCCGGAAGTCTTCAAACAGAAACTGGATATTAATCTAGTCCTCCACTGAGCAGATGGATGGACTGGATGACTTCTAAGATTACTTCTCATCTTGACTCTATAAGTTTATATGAGAAATAAAGATGGCCATCTTCATGGCTGAGAAGAAATTTAAGCTCACCATGTCTGCTTGATTTAGGTCTAATACTTGCTACTATATCACATCATAGTAGCAACCTGGGAGAGTGTGGCAGGGTAAACAAGACTGTAATTCTTTTCAATCAATCATCCCCAAGATTAAAAATAAAATTAGACAGCAAAAGTTATAATCCTATTCTACTGTTGCGTTTGATTCTCAGTTTGGGAAAGCATTCATACATCTCTTTATCAAACAATCCAACTACAGTACATCTGAGGTGAAGTGGTAGGGTGGAAAAAAATCTAAGCAAATATCTATGTGGATACATACACAGAGAGAGAGAGAGAGATACAAAGAGGGAGAGAGAGAGAATCTGGCATAAAATTAATCAAAGGGCCTCAAAGCTAAATCAGTAACTCACTTTTTGACACAAGCATAAATTGACAGCAGCTTTTTCACACATTTTATGAAAACTGCAATATTGCTCATTCATTAGCAACAACCTGCTACATTAGGGTTTTTTTTTTCTTTTTCAATCTCTTTTTACTAATTCATCTCCATGTCAATGACTTGGCTTCTTTTCCCTGTGCAGCTGCTAGAGTTATGCCCCTCCCCCCCAAAAATCCTAAAAACATTGGCTAGCTCATATTAAACACCTTACAAATAAGGAGCACCTTTGATTATTAGATATTAATGCATTTTAAAGGTTATTTTGTGCTTGTAGTCATGATTCCAGCATGGCTGATCTGAACTTGAGAAAGAGAAGGGAACACAATAGCTATCTGCAAAATTAATGGTAGAAAAGGTCTAGAGAGCAGAAGCAAAGCAGTTCCAACTAGGTTTCAGCACACTCCTCTTCAGAAATAATTTGTAATAGAGGAACACTTAAAACACTGGAATTAATTACAACCAATTGCACCCATATCTCTGGTTATGATCAGGCACTCTAATTTCAGAGATACTACCAGAATTCTGCCATGCAGATGCATTTCTATTTTATTGGATATTCATAGGAAGTAGCCATAATACATCCCAAGCCACCGCCAAATTTTAATTTTATCTTTGTCACAGAATTGGAAGGGACACTGGAATATCTAGCCTGTGTAACGTAGGTAACAAAGTACACTCCAAAGTGTTTGGATGCCAGTTCCTGTCAGACACATACAAGGCAGCCAGGGTCAAGGAATTAAAATTGGGTAAAAAAACACACCAGAACATTTGATTGAAATCAGATCCCTCCTTAATACAATCAAATAAATCTAGGGAGGAGGGAAGCCCATCTTCCCATGTAAAAAAATGCCACAGGTTTTTTCTCAGTTGGCTTTTAAAAACATGTATAAAGGAGAAATGGTCTGCTTTAATCAGTCAATCAAATAATCTGTAATCTGGATTCTATATTCCACATACAAGCAAAATGGAAAGAATGTGATTTGTCTAGTCTTAAGGCTGGTTTAGGGCAAAGATAGGAAAACCAAAGAACTGAGATGTCTTTTATGCATAAACACAAAAATACAGTTCATCACATTTGTGGCAAGAGGAATGCAAACTCTTTATAATAATCCAAAGACTTTCCTCTATCCGAGCATGAAGATGAAAAAGATACTGGTAGATAAAATATGCCATATACATTTTATTACTCTGGTCATTAGTGTTCCAAGTTGAAATGGCTGCTTTATTACCAAGAAATTCATTTCATTTGCATTTTAACTGGGTTACTGTCACATTTCTTTTTTCCATCTGCAATACCGTTTCACAACTGCAGCAGAATGGGAAGCAGAGACAACTGAATCAAGTTGGTTCCTATCACAGAACTTCATTGCATCATTTCCTCCTGGGTTAAATCTACAAGACACAGAGGACTTTATGTTACATGACCCTGACAGAGTTGATCTGCCTGCTAAGATGTGGTGTCTGTTAGTCTTTAGGCAGTTCAGTTCATTCATCTTATTGATTGAAGCTTTGTTCTTCAGTGTTAGCTCCAAAGAAAAACAGCACCTCAATCTCACGAGCCATTGCAGAGACAACACATACAAAAATTGCCATTTTATTAAGCAGCTAGCATCTCAATAAAGCTACAAGCAAGCTGTAAAATGTCTCAGTATATTTTGGAAAAGTAGGATATGAAGCAGTCTTTTATTTCACCACATCAGCATTCATACCATTTGTACAGAAGGGGAAATGACCTGAAATAAATTTTCAAAGGCAGTAGCATTTTCCCTGAACTGGATCATAATGAGTCCACTTGCATTGCTTTTAAACATAATCAATGCCTGCTAATATGATGCTCCTCAGTTTGTAACTGGTATTTCCAATAATATCAGTCTGAGACTCAGAATTATGCGCTATGCATGCGACAAGATCAAACCCACCGTGTCAAAAGCCATCTTAGTCCCTTCTAAGCTTTTGCATTCAGTTACATAGGACTACTGACTAATTAATGAAAGATATTTAGTAAAATATACAATGTAGGAGCTTTTTAGGTCCCAGATAGGCCTTTAAAAACCTAATTAAGGATACAAATGAGTCTTCATTCAACTCTGATTTTGAAATACTAACGTTGTTAAACTACAAATTAAAATCTGGTGTCGCACAAGCAGACTTCTGCTTGTGTTCTGGAATTTCCTGTTATGTAACTTGTAGGCTTTGTATATGTACCCTCAAATCTGTTGCAGAAGATTTCTTAACCTTCCAGATCAGATACTGCACACATGCTGCAGAATAGGGTAGATGAAAAATTGACTTTATATTCTTTTTGTTTTTATAGATAGAACCATTGGATTCTACACATAACTACTATTCCTTTTATTATTTGTTTGTTAAATTTACATCCTGCATTTCTTCTAGGAGCTAAAAGGGGCATTCATAATTTCCCTCCTCCAATTTTTGCTTCTTATAATAGCCCAGTGAAATAATGGCCCAAAGTCACAGCTAATTCATCTTCTACATTTAGTCCAACAACTTAATCACTTTGTTCATATACTACTAGCCTTGACAGATACAGCATGTATACATAATAGTGTGTGTGTATATAAAATTATGTTAAAAGCCTTATTTCTGGTAACTTTGGGAACAATCGTTCCTTTGGTTTTGTCACAATTGTTATGTCTGATACAATTAAATAATTCAGTACAGACTGTGAAGCCTTCAAAAAGTGAGCTCAGCTCTGTTAGCATTATTATTTCAATGATAATGAATGAATGATCTGATTTTCAAATTGCAGTTGGTTTGGACCCTGAGCTGAATCTAAAACAATCAAATGAGAAGTGACTTATTTTTCAAATCACCAAACTTGAATTGAAATGGAAGCTAATGTAATATGCTTCTGATGCAGTATATCACCATAAACTTTTATGGATTGTGCATCATTTGATGAAAAGCATAATATAACTTTTTGGAAGAAGAAACAGAGTCATTGGTATATATTGAGAGGGGCGGAAGAAGCAGTCATCAAGATGTCACTTTCTGAGGGGAAAGTTGTTTGTACTTTGACAGTGCCAAGATATAAATTTCTTGTGTATTTTTCCAAGTGTTTTTGCCATGGTGACAGGAAGTCAATAATCTGATGTTGCGGTGACCAAAGGAATGGGTGTCCTGATATAAGACATACCTGAAACAACCTTGAGGAAAACAAACAAACAAATCCTGATTCTCCATTTCAATAGTTATCTTGTCACATCAATCTTCTGCAGCCATATTGTGAAAAATCTATAAATCTAACCTCTAGGGCCACTGGAATCTGACTTGTTCTTAGTTTCAGGTTTAAAACTTCAGTTGTAATAATAGCAGAAAACACACATAGTATGAAGTGCCAGTCAATCATAAACTCTCACTCTCATGAAATAATCCCAACAAGACCCTTCTTATTGAAAGCAGATTTTGTTTCTTCTTCTAAAAGCAAAATAATTTCACCTTACTTTACATTGATCCATCTATTAAGTTTTTGTCTATCCATCCATACATTCTACCATTTTACATCTTAAAGGGGTCCTGTGCATGAGCACAACCTTCTTGTCAATGCAGGTAAAAAAAAAAAAAAAAGTCAAAATGGTGGTTGCAACTGTGTGATCAAAACCTGACCCTTATTTTACATGCACCATACTGCATGCAAGTACAAAAGGCTGAGGCTTTGATCACGTGGCTTTGACTGGCATCTAGACTGCCCTCCCCCTGCAGAAGTCCTGCATAAACATTGCCCAGGAGAAGCTATGAAGAGAGTCTAGGAGAACAGTGGGGTCTATGCAATCAAGAATCAAATATGCCACTTGCAGAAAATGGGAACCAAAAGTAACGGGAAAACAAATAAGTAGGTATTTATTTCTCCAAACGTAAACTAAAATCGCTCTATTACACATTTGAAGGAATCTGCAAACTTTGGTAATTTTTTCCCAGAGATAGCCTGAATGAAATTCTCATTAATGAACTGCAAAAACCAAAACAAATATATATATATATATATATATATATATATATATATATACACACACACACACACACACACACACACATACTATTGGTACATTAAGGCCATATTTACCTGCCAAATATACAGCTTTTAAAGGAGAACAAAAATGCAGGTGGGGGGAGGACAACCCTAATTCAACAGCATAAACATAACTGAATACACAAAGATAAGTCCAGACTTTTGAAACAATGTCCTCAAAGTCTTGATGGGCAAACTCCTCAGTTCTACTTGCTTCTGTAGTGCATTCATTTTGCCTCCTGTTGATATTAGTAAATTCTTCTGAAAACTACATATAAACAAAATAAAATGTCTACCTATCCCTGCCCTAAGGTTCATATGGGCAAATGCATTCAGAAAGGGGTGGCGAAGCAGTAAAACAAGTCATACACAACACCGCAAATCAAATAACAACAATAAAGATATTATGACTATATTGCATTTATATCATTCAGTAAACTTTGGTCCAATATTCTCTTTTCTCATCACTGAAGAAAAAGTTGTTCCGACAAAGCACATTGACATGTCCATTATCACTGAAAGTTTGGAAAGGCTGTGAAAATTAACTTAATACCTGCAATTTTATATAAGCATAGCTGAGAGCATTCTTGCCCATTGAGTATACTAAACATAAATCTATGGCTAGAGTCAATGTAACAATGCTCTAAGCCAGGGACCCCCAAACTCTTCAGCTCATAGACCCCTTCATGAAGTTTCAGATTGTTCATTGACCCCCAAACATTTATTATATGAAAATTATTTAATAAATACTACTTTAACTAATCCCCTTCATGTATCAGTGCCTTGTTGTGGCGAAGAACTGGGGAAGAGTGGAGGGCAATTCCAAGTAGCTCCAGAAAGAGTAAAGCGGCTGGGCCAAAGCCAAAAGGACGTTCAGCTGTGGATGCATCTGGAAGCGAAAAGAAGGTCCGATGCTGTAAAGAACAATATTGTATAGGTACCTGGAATGTAAGATCTATGAACCAAGGCAAGCTGGATGTGGTCAAACATGAGATGACAAGATTGAACATCGACATCTTGGGAATCAGTGAACTGAAATGGACGGGAATGGGTGAATTTAATTCGGGTGACCATTATATCTACTACTGTGGGCAAGAAACCCTTAGAAGAAATGGAGTAGCACTCATAGTCAATAAGAGAGTGGGAAAGGCAGTAATGGGGTACAACCTCAAAAACGACAGAATGATCTCAGTGGGTATCCAAGGCAAACCATTCAACATCACAGTCATCCAAGTCTATGCCCCAACCACTGATGCTGAAGAAGCTGAAGTTGACCGCTTCGATGAAGACCTACAACACCTTCTAGAACTAGCACCAAAAAAAGATGTCCTTTTCATCATAGGGGATTGGAATGCTAAAGTAGGAAGTCAAGGAGTAATCGGAATAACAGGCAAGTTTGGCCTTGGAGTACAAAATGAAGCAGGGCAAAGGCTAATAGAGTTCTGTCAAGAGAACAAGCTAGTCATAGCAAACACTCTTTTCCAACAACACAAGAGACGACTCTACACATGGACATCACCAGATGGTCAATACCGAAACCAAATTGATTATATACTTTGCAGCCAAAAATGGAGAAGCTCTATACAGACAGCAAAAACAAGACCAGGAGCTGACTGTGGCTCAGATCATGAGCTTCTTACTGCAAAATTTAGGCTTAAATTGAAGAATGTAGGGAAAACCACTAGACCACTCAGGTATGACTTAGATCATATTCCTTGTGAGTACACAGTGAAGGTGATGAATAGATTTAGAGGATTAGATTTGGTAGACAGAGTGCCTGAAGAACTATGGACGGAGGTCCGTAACATTGTACAGGAGGCGGCAACTAAAACCATCCCAAAGAAAAAGAAATGCAAGAAAGCAAAATGGCTGTCTGATGAGGCTTTACAAATAGCTGTGAAAAGAAGGAATGCGAAAAGCAAGGGTGAAAGGGAAAGATATAAGCAACTGAATGCAGATTTCCAGAGAATAGCAAGGAGAGATAAGAAGGCCTTCTTAAATGAACAATGCAAAGAAATCGAGGAAAACAATAGAATGGGGAAGACTAGAGATCTCTACAAGAAAATTGGAGATATGAAAGGAACGTTTAGTGCAAAGATGGGCATGATAAAGGACAAAAAAGGCAGGGACCTAACAGAAGCAGAAGAGATTAAGAAGAGGTGGCAAGAATACACAGAAGAACTATACAAGAAAGATCTTAATGTCCCTGATGTCCACGCTGCTGTGATCACTGACCTTGAGCCAGACATCCTAGAGAGTGAAGTCAAGTGGGCCTTAGGAAGCATTGCTAACAACAAAGCTAGTGGAGATGACAGTATTCCAGCTGAATTATTTAAAATACTAAAAGACGATGGTGTTAAAGTGCTGCACTCCATATGCCAGCAAGTTTGGAAAATGCAACAGTGGCCACAGGATTGGAAAAGGTCAGTTTATGTTCCAATTCCAAAGAAGGGCAATGCCAAAGAATGCTCAAACTATCGCACAATTGTACTCATTTCACATGCTAGCAAGGTTATGCTCAAAATCCTACAAGCCAGGCTTCAGCAATACATGAACCGAGAACTACCGGATGTACAAGCTGGGTTTCGAAGAGGCAGAGGAACTAGAGATCAAATCGCCAACATTCGCTGGATCATGAAGAAAGCATGAGAGTTCCAGAAAAATATATACTTCTGCTTCATTGACTATGCAAAAGCCTTTGATTGTGTGGATCACAACAAACTGTGGCAAATTCTTAAAGAGATGGGAGTACCAGACCACCTTACCTGTCTCCTGAGAAATCTGTATGCGGGCTGAGAAGCAACAGTTAGAACCGGTCATGGAACAACCGATTGGTTCAAAATAGGGAAAGGAGTATGACAAGGGTGTATACTGTCACCCTGCTTATTTAACTTATATGCAGAGTACATCATGAGAAATGCCAGGCTGGAAGAATCACAAGCTGAAATTAAGATTGCAGGGAGAAACATCAACAACCTCAGATATGCAGACGATACCACCCTAATGGCAGAAAGTGAAGAAGAACTAAAGAGCCTCTTGATGAGGGTAAAAGAGGAGAGTGCAAAAGCTGGCTTGAAACTCAACATTAAAAAAACTAAGATCATGGCATCTGGACCCATCAATTCCTGGCAAATAGAAGGGGTAGAAATGGAAGCAGTAACAGACTTCATTTATTTGGGCTCCAAGATCACCGCAGACAGAGACTGCAGCCATGAAATTAAAAGACGCTTGCTCCTTGGGAGGAAAGCTATGGCAAGCCTAGATAGCATATTAAAAAGCAGAGACGTCACCTTGCCGACAAAGATCCGTATAGTCACAGCTATGGTTTTTCCAGTAGTAATGTATGGCTGTGAGAGCTGGACCATAAAGAAGGCTGAGCGCTGAAGAATTGATGCCTTTGAAATTTGGTGCTGGAGAAGATTCTTGAGAGTCCCCTGGACTGCTAGGAGGTCAAACCAGTCAATCTTAAAGGAAATCAACCCTGACTGCTCATTGGAAGGATTGATAATGAAGCTCAAGCTCAGATACTTTGGTCACCTAACGCGAAGAGAGATCTCTTTGGAGAAGACCCTGATGCTGGGAAAGATTGAAGGCAAAAGGAGAAGAGGACGGCAGAGGATGAGATGGTTAGATAGCATCACTGAAGCTATGAGCATGAAACTGAGCAAACTCAGGGAGGCAGTGAAGGACAGGAAGGCCTGGCGCAATATGGTTCATGGGGTCACGAAGAGTCGGACACGACTTAACGACTAAACAACAACTTTAATAGTACTATGAGTAACCACAACAACAACCCTTTTGATAGTCCCATCAATCCTTGGGGGTCAATATTGATCACTTTAAGAACCCTGCTCTAGGCCAGTAAGAAAATAAACTGGTTACAGAAACCAGTGCCACAGAGACTCATGCCCACATACCCGCCCACTTGCGTTACTGCAACGTGCTCTACAAGAGACTCCCTTTGAAGAAAATTTGAAAATTGCAGTTGATCCAAAATGCAGAATCATCCCAGTCCTGTTTTATGGTGACTGTTTTGGTTACCAGTGAGTGTCTGGATGCAATTCAAAATGTTGTTTGTGATTATACAGGTGTATACAGCTTGCCACCTAGGTCCTTACAAGACCATTTTCTCCACACAAAAGCAGCTACTTGACCTATCCAGTCCTGTTAACATGGTTCAATGATGTTATTATGGGGTTCTGTTGGTCATATTTATTCTGTTTTGGTGAAATGCCATTGTGAGCCACCTAGGGTGATCATGTATAAGATAGGCAGCTATAGAAACGCTGATGATACCATTATTCAGGCACATAATTGGTAATATCATATCTTAGGGAAGACGGTCAGAAACTATTTTCCATGACTATAGAAGTAGGACCAGAAATACTGCATATAAGTTAGGAATCTCCTTGAGGCAAATGCCTTACAAACCTCACTGCTGTAGGAGGGATGGGAGAGAAAGCTTCATTGGTCAGTTTCCGGGGCAAAGGCTTTGCCTACCACTTTGATGAGCTGCTACTTGATTTTATTTATTTATTTATTTATACATTTGATTTATTCTACATTATTTACATTTATTTATTCTACATTATTTACATTTATTTATTCCCCATTTCCCCCCAATGGGGAACTCTGGGTGGCTCACAAAGTATATATAGTCCTAACAGTGACAAATCTTACAATTACAAATCCTACAGTGCTATATATATTACACTATGTGACCAGCAGTGGTCGCTAGGGGGTCATCCGGGCTTTTTCCTCCTCTGAAGATCTTCCTCGCCACTCACACTGATCGTCGCTTGTGCCGGTTGCATTCGGAGTTCGGCCAGCACCGGTATTTTGCTCCCCCGCGCAGCACCGCCAGTTCCTTCCATCTAAACGGGAGTCCCCATTTATCTACTCGCAGATGGAATAGCTTTCGAGCTGCTGGGTGAGCAGAAGCTAGGAGAAGGGATGGGAGCTCACCCCGTCCCGCGGAGCCAGGCCCAAACTGCTGGAGTGCCGACCATTTCTGACTGGCAAACTCCAGCGTCATTAAGCCCTGTGCCACCGCGTCCCATATTCATCTGGGAAGATAGTAAAATTCATTACTTTTATTATCCTCAATTTCCAATTAGGAAGAGAAAAAACCCCAACATCCAACAAACTGGCAAGTAGGTGAACTGTGTCCTGCAAGTTTGAAGGTTGGCAGTTTTTGGTGGAGATCCCACTGCATTCTTGTAGTCACTACTCCTGCAATAGCTTGTGTCAGCTGGCATCCACTCATTCACGTGAATCCTTGAGAACCAACATGGAAAGTTAATGCAGAGGAATATGCGGAGTTTGGAGACCACAAGGTGAAGATAGCAGTTACCGAAAGAATGGTGAAGGTCAGAGCAGCACATCTGAGTGCAGAGCATTTGCCTTCTTCATTCCCCAAGGGCCTTGTTAAGGTCTTGATTGGTACATTGTGCTCAATATTAATCTATAGCTATTTATAACATACAATATGCATCTAAGTCACAACTACCTAGACTTTGTTTAAGAAAAAACAATCCTGATGGTAAGATCTGTACAAACATGGGATAATTCACTTACAGAAGTTGTGGGCTCTCCATCTCTGGAGATTTTTAAGAAGAGGCTGGATATCCACCTTTCAAGGATGGTTTAATGAATTGTAAGGGTTAGGTTAGATTGTGCTGTCAGTTGTGCTCCCCATTATTAAGGAATAGTCTATCTTTTGAAGTTAAACTACAGCCCTCTTTGCTGGCCTTCTACAAGCTACTAGAGATTGAATCGTTCCAGACAACAATGAGGAAGTCATTGTTGCACTTATGTGTATTCTGTCTTCTCTTCTCATCATTTTATGTTGCTTTTCTATTTTGATAATCTTTCCTATTTTCCAATGTAAATTACCAGGAATCATTTTTAGAGTCTGGCAGTATAAAAAGGCATCAGATCAAATCAACCGATAACATGAATATACTAACCATTAAAAAACGATGAATGAGACCTGCTCATTAACATTTGTTTTATAGGGATGAACTTCCAAACTGAATGGAGCAAAATAAATAATTAGTGACAGAACTGAGGATGCAACAATCATCATGCATGTCCACACTGTTATTCGTCAACACAGTAGCTGAAGAGAACTTGCAATCCCAAAAGCCTGTAGACATTGCCAACTATTTTATCTTGCTTGTTTTAGAGAATTTGTATTGTTTTCCATCTGAATCTGTTTAGGCAGGTATTAGATTAGTGGGAGTCAGGACACCATCCTGAAAACTCTCAGCACCCCAATTTTAAAGATACAGCTGCATTAGCTCTGGAAGCATTATTTTGCCAGAGAATTCAGCAGCAATGGTCTCAAGAAATAGTGTTTTTCCAAGTAAATTACCAAAAAAAAAAAAAAAAAAAGTCCCCTGTTGAGTTCATTATAAACTTTCTCTACGCCGGATTGATTAAACATTTTAAGTCATCCTGAACAAGGAGGGAGAAAAAGAGAATGCAGCAAGATAAAGCATGTGTATATATGTCACAAGTGTTTATGAGCATTTGAATAAAAAACCCTGTGAAGGGTGATTTCCCTAATGTTTACCAATCAAGAAGGATTCCTGCATTGCCCCTTTACTTACTATTTATATGAACAAGAACAGGCTATTAGGAAAGCAACACTTTCTTTAGGCTGCACTGAAATGCATAACTTGGTAAACTTTAAATCAGAGTTAGCCTCCACAGAGAGATATTCCTTACTCACCAATAGTACCTTCAACCTGCATGCATGAATTTTTTATTATGCTGAAATTTCCTTGTCTATCATATTAAATCAAATGTATACGAGGAAACTCATTCCTCATATGCTCAAAAACACTCTTCCTTTCATGAATAATAGAAATGGAGAAAAGCTGAGCACAAAATTAGAAGCAGCAGAACATAGTCCCGTGAGCCACGCTATAAGGTAAAGGTTTTGATTATTTTCTTTTCCCCCAAATGTATGCCCCAATCATATAATACATCATCCAAAATTCATGGAATGGCCAAATATCTTCTGCAATGGGGATGCACGGCCATTTGAAGTGGGGCAATTGTGACATACAATTAATTGGTTTCAGAGACGTAATATGCACTGATTGTTTAAAATGGTTGTTCTTGGCATGCTTCAGCTTTCAAACATTTATTGCAGTTAGCCAGGAAAAGACTATACATGTTCACTCAGCCACCAGCTAACTCTTCTATAATTTGGGATGCCAGTGGCACTTGGAAGAGTCCATCTCTTTTAATTGTCCTGCCTGGTTTTAGACATCTTCAACCACAGAAAAAATGTTCAGCAGCGAGGCCTGATTCTGCTGCACAACCAAACATAAAACACCAGGACATAAGGGAAAAGAAATTATATAGAAGGAAGTAAATCACATTATTCAGTCCTATTATTTAAAAGAGAGAGGGGTCCCCCCCCCCCAATAGCCAAAGCTTTCTTAGTTCTATTTATGCCTTGCTGAACACTAACATTTTACTTGGGGAACATTTCTCTGCCAATTTCTTTGGGACAGTTTCTTCTCGTATTATTTCACAACCTAGCATTTCTCAGACAGAACTAAGAAAACACAGAACCAACTATTATATAAAACTCCACAATATTCCTCTAAAACTGCCTGATTGGAGAATTCCTACTAAATGATTCTCCGTGATTAGAAGATGTGCCAATCACTCAGCCCCACCCCTCTTTCTACGCTGGTATTTTGCATGTGTGGAAAAGCAAAAATTAAGCTGCATTTCTTTTATTTTTCAGGCCTACTTTCTGCTTCTTGGTAGCCCGCTGAAGCACTGAAGTGCTCATGAAGCTTCAGAAAGATCCAGAGTAAATTCTACTTACCTTAGAGTAAATATAACTTCACTTCAAAGTACCTCAGCATATTTCCAAAGCCCCACAACTCAGGATTCATCCGAAACTTAAACACACAATTTATGGCCATAGTTTTCTAGCTATAAAGCACTGGATTGCATTCAAAAGATAATTAAAATCAAGACTTCACCAAGTTTGGGATCAGATGATTAACTGTTCCTAGGAGCCATGAGTCTTTCATTTGATACCATATATACTCACACATAAGCCCATCCACGGATAAGCCAACCTGCGAAACCAAAATACTGGTTATATATTTAATATATTTTTAAAAATGGAAAAACAGAATCTGTTCATTCTCCTCAAATTTTTCTGGCAGCAACAGAATTGTTTGTCTCCTCCACTCTACTAATAACTTTTAGCTTGAAAGCTGCATCATATGCTAACCATTGGTGATTTCCAGACATGGAGATTACCTACCTACCAGAAATGTGTGCAGGAAAGGCAGGAAACTGCAAACTTTTATGTTATCCTTTTAAACCCTTTTCTTTTCTTTTTTAATCAGCTGTGGTCTGCGGATAAGCTGAAGCTGATTTTTAGGGTGCATTTTGGAGCCAAAAATTCTTGGCTTATACATGAGTATATAAGGTATTTTATTTTCAGTTCAATCAGTCAGAATGGTCATTTGCAAAAGCTTTGATTCCTAAATTCTCTAAAGATTAGCTGCAGCTTGCAAGAATTCCTTTTCCCATTTCCATAATGGCTTTATTTTAAAATATTCACATAATTATTAAAATTACATTTCTAAAGTACAGACAGACCATCTGATATAGCAAACTGTGTTCAGGGAGAGACAATTGCCTTTCAAAACACATTGAAATCTGTCAGCTCTCAACTTGAACTGTCTCTTTATTGATGGAGACGAAAAATCAGACAATATGTCTCTGTGTGATCAAGATTCAATTTGTGTAACATCTCAGAAGTCACTTACATATAATTACTATTTTTGTAGACAACATTTTCTTTTTCTTTTTCTTCTCACACATACAGTTTTCTTTGAATTTATTGCCAGGTTTTGCATTTTCTTCTTTCTTCTCATTTTTAGCTGTTAAGAAAATTAATCAAATTATTATAAAAGCATTTCATGACACATTCTTTTCTTTATAAGGTCATTTTGGAAATGCTACAATGCTTGAGTATAGTCTCAATCTGTAGTTCTAGTTGGAAGCATACTTTTACAGTAGTCTACAATCTATTCTGTACAAGGGGATTTGCCTTGGTTTGTGAGCTCTTCTACCTAGTCCACAAATACCTTTTAACTGTTCATGTTATGACAATAATTAACAGAAAACATATACATGGATACATAAAACAGTATTAACTAAAGTGTACATTTTAGAATAAAATTAAAAGTTGATTAAGAGATCTGGAATCTCTATATACTTTCCTACTGGTGTCCTGGATTGATGGTACCATATTATATTCCTTAGTTTGTTTCAATCTTAAAGACAATACCATACTAGACTTCTCCATTTTCTGTCCAAAATATAGATGGACTCTATCTACCTATCTACCTTTCTACCTATCTACCTTTCAAATAGCCATGCTATGCACAAGAATACAGAAGAGAAGCCATTTCATACTGGAAAGTACAGAGGAAAATGGGGCACACCATTCTTTCATTCATTCATTCATTCATTCATTCATTCATTCATTCATTCATTCAATATGGCTGCCCATCTCACCAAGTGACTCTGGGTGGTGAACAAAATTTCAGAAAATAAAAACAATTAAAATAATACAAACATTAGAATACATCACAGCTGAGAATAAAACATCCATTACAATGGCTGAATTAAACTATTACTCACAAAATACATCCTATTAACAATATACCGGACTAATAAGTTCAAAACTGTTACCACAGGGACCAATTAATTGAGAAACCAGATCAGCAAATTCTAAAATTCTCCAAACAATAATCTTGTGCATTAAATGCAATTCATTGTATCTCTTATTAACGGCAAACTCAGAATTCTGTAAATTTATAAACTGTTACAAATGCAGAGAATTCTGAATGTGATATAGGAACTAATATAACTGTCACAGTACATGACATCAGAAGTTGGAATTAAGCATCAGTCTTCCATACATATCAAATAGGTCTTTGCTTAATTGAATTAGAGTTGAATCCTAACAATATTCATCCTCTTAGAACATACAGTATCCTCACACTTTGAGAGATTTTTTTTTTAAAAATGCAGGTACTTTTGTTCTGATAACAGAACAGAAAGTATTGCCTGCTGAAAGTGAAAATAGTATATTCTGTTTTTACTATTGCTCCTCCCCATTACAACAAGCTTCCCCAATAGCACTACAGGCGCCTAAGTTGTTGTTGGGACTAGCAAATGCCCAAGCCAGACCTGAATTTCTGTCTGATGAAAGGCTGAACTCCTTCATGTCTCTATGACAGTCTGAAGAAAGCATCCACACGTCACCTCCGTTAGCTTCATAAATTATCCCTCCTAATGCTGTAGATTTGCTTTCTTATTTGTATATGTTAGCTTTGCTGATATAGGTAATGACTTGAGCCTACTTTCTGCCTGACCCCATCTTCTTTCAGATTATTTTATGAAACCAAACATCTCCATGCTGAAATCCCCGTATGAGAACAAGGTCTGTGTACAAAGGCATATTGATATGCATATGTGTTGATTACATATGGTGCTATAATATATAAAAGTGTAGCCTGGGATACTCCCGCATCCCACTAAATATAGTGTCTATTGGCCATGATACCATCTGTGATTCTCCTCTAAAGTAAATTAATGTGTAATAAGACCTTCTTTACCAACTAGGTCCTGCCCTCTCCCCCAACCCCACCCCAAATTCTTGCCATCCACTAATCTCTTACAGTTCTGTGATTTCATCTGTCACAATATAATTTTCCTACTTTCTTGAATTGTATAGGCCAGAGCACCATATAAATTGAGATGCGTTCACACCACAAGGGCAATGCAGAATGCCATTATCAGGACCTTCCGAGTAAATGAAGTCTCCAGGAAAATTGTTAGCGTTATTCTCTGTGGAAGCTTCATATTAATAGTTATATCTATTGTCATTTCAGATAGAGCTTGTGCTGCTTTATAGTTTCACATGGAAAACTTTTGTTGATACAATATTCAGTAGCATAACTTTTGTATCATTAAAAAAGGAAGTGGAAGCACTGATCTACATGCAGTAGCATAAATGTGCTGTGTGTGTGTTTCCCATACCCTATGCCCCTAGCATTTTGCTAATTCTCAAGACCATGTTCCTTTTTCATCTATCATAACTTCACTTATGGCAAGTTATAACAATGTTCTACCAACAATTCTGGCTCTTCACCTTATAAGAATATTTGAAATTCCATGCCATGAAAATTTGACTTGGTTTGTTAATTACACAATGATATGGAAACTGGGTTACCTTCTGGTCTTTGGCATATTCCATATTTATTCTTCTTCCTTCCTGATATTTCTTCTTGGCCTTCCTTTTATTAAGAACTCTAAATACATTGAAGATTATAAAAATTCTGGATGATCGCAGTGGCTGATGATAAATTAAAATGGGTGTTGCTATGTTTATGTTTATTTCTTTTCATATACTAATGATATAAAATTAATGGAATCAACTGAGCTCTTCAAGCAATAAATGCTGCTTTGACAAGTTACTCTGAAAATAATTCTTATTTTGCCTAAAACTTCAATTATTACTAATTCAGTTATAGATTAATTAGGAAGTTAAAACTTTTTTTGCATTAACTTCACCCCATGTGACCATACCAATTAATCTTCCTCAAAGATGTCTTATTCCTACGTAGGTTAACAGTCCCATTAGTTCAGTTTTTTTGTAGCTTTACAGGAAACCTTCTCATGTGAACTGAGAATGTCAGGGACCTTCTGCAGCAGGCATAATGGCCATATATATTGACTGAACAATTACATAAATAACCAGTTTGCTATAGCTCTTCTCTTATTGCATCTCCAATGAGAAGGCATTTGCAAAACCGTTACTCAAAAATAAAATTGTTGAGCACTAATTTTTTTCCAAGAGGCACCTAGGAGACATTTGTTTCCATGGTCTAGGAAGTCAGTAAGGGTTTTATTTTGTTATGTTGAGGGAAGCCAGATTGGAAGTACTGTAGATGAGCAAGGTTTTAAAATTAAAGGAAGAAACATCAGTAAACTGGGCTATGTTGATGACACTATTCTGAAAGCTGATAATGCAACTGATCTGCAAACACTAAAATGAAGGTCAAGGAGAACACTGAAAAAATGGGACTAAGATTACATACATATAAAGAAGGCCAAATTAATGACAGCCAAAACAGCAACCAGACTTAGAACTGGCAATGAAGTGGTACATAGCTTCTGCATTTTACATACAGAGCTTATCTTTGTCTCCTATTTTAAAACCTAAAAGTGTTGTTCTCTAACCAGCTGGTTTTTATGAATCTGATAATGGAATATCATTACAATTTAGACAACATTTTGGAGAGGGGTCTATCTGTTGTTGGGCAGATCTTGATCATGCAAGTTCATGCCCTGACTCTTGATACTTTTATCCATCAATGATACTTTGATCTTCTCTTTAGCACATCATTGTTTTAGGTCACTCTAGCATGTTGTTGCATTTCCATGTACTTGTGCATTTATATAGACTGTGACTGAATTCATCACAGAGTTCCTTAAACTCATTATCCAACATGATCACTAGGAAAAGAAAGATGATGTCCCACCTCATCTTTTTTTTTTTTTTAAAGGAAACAGGTCCTAAAATAAGGAGGCATAAGAAGAATCTACACTTTACCTCTTGGGATCAACTAGCCATTGATTCCTAACCTTTGTTGTAATCCCTTCTCCACCCAACTTTGCCTGAAACAATAAAAAGTACTAGGTGATTTTGAATGAATGGTGAGAACTTAATGTTACCCTTCAGCTTCAATCTTGAAGAACTTTCCCTCTGCCTTGCTTCCCCCTTTTTCTTCCCTCCTTCCCTTCAGCCTTGAGATTAAGATATTGACCTTTGTAATCACTTATCAAATCTTAGATGTTCAATTTTGTAATCTCTTAACTAACCAAGCAAATAAACAACAAAAAAATGAAACCTGACCTTATTCTTAAGTTTCTTGCATACAGCTTACATAAACTTCAATGTTGGGGGCATGGCCATGCCTGATAGAATGAAGTGTGTGATTGTGAAAGAGATTCAATACATGCAAGAAGTCTTGGCAGATATATTCTTTGAGGGAACAGCTGACTGATGGGCTAAAACTACTAAATATGGAAAACCTTCAGGGGTACTCCCAGAGTAATGAGTTGACTGACAAAATGACAGTAAATTCAAGTTACCCAGGAAAGGGATGCCTAAAAGTAGAGTCAACTGATGAACCCACAATAAATATAGAAAACTCAAAGGGGTGATCCTAGAGTGTAGGGT